>NC_088193.1:1848146-2191479 GCF_028769735.1 Zonotrichia leucophrys gambelii | reverse complement strand
CAGCAGCTCTGCAGCCACAGCATCACATTCCCCCTCTGGTGGCACTGCCATGACAGCCTGCAAATGAGACAGACCCTCCAAGCTCCCTCCCTGTGTGACCCCGAGATCAGGCCCCAGCAGAGCTTATGCAGAAGAGAAGCCTATTTGTCCAAGCACAAACAGCAAAAGGCTTATTTCCACTTGTACATTTGCAGCAAGCCCTGATCCCGACTCAAACCCGGAGCCGAGCGTGTCAGAGAATTTCCAGGGCAGAGAAATCCTCTCTGGGAGCTCTCCCTCATGGATGGCTGCACAGCAGCTCCTGACACCCCATCAGGAGGCTGCTCCCACCCTTGCCTGGGGACTCTGTGTCCTGCCTTCCTCACATGGGCACTGCCAAGGCCCTGGGGATGGCAGGGCACAGAGCTGCTCAATAATAAATGATATTTTCTGATACAGTCACTGCTGCTCTGAACGAGCTGTGCCCGTGCCTCTGCGAGAGAATTCCCCTTGCCCGACCTCATCAGCGATGCCCTTTGAAGTGTTCCTGCTGATTCCACCCTCTGCCTCTCCTCTGCTTTCCCTTTCCCTGTGGATGCTGTGCCTCATCTCCTGCCTGCCTCTGGCCCTCATGGACACGCTCACACACCGTCCCCAGCGCTTCGTGTGCATGCAAGAGAGATCCTTCAATCCCTTCTTCCATGTCAGCTCCTTCTGGGAAGACAGCAGCTCCTTCCTGGAGGCGTTTCAGGGCTTTGATGAAGGAATTATTCCCTGCTGATGGGAACAGGCTGACACAGAGCCCACAGGAGCCACTGGAGTCCCCGGCACTGCTGGCCAAACCTTGTGCCAGTGGTTGTTGTTTGCATCACTCTTACCCATGCAAGACCCCCAAATTCCATCCCAAATTCCTCCCCTGCATTGAAAGCCCCTCACTCCAGCCCTTGCAGGGCATTTCCAAGCCCACCAGCCTCGCAGTTCCTCTGCTTTCCGCTGGAAATCCCTGGCAGAACTCATCCTGCTTCCTGCGAGGCTGGGATTCCTGATCTCCCCCGGTTTCTTTTCTCCGTGTATAATGAGGATTACGGTTTAATTCCTGCCTCACAAGGGGGTGCTGTGGGGATTGCCAGGGTTAAGGCACTCAGCACAGAAAGGCTCTTACCAGCCCTTCAGCAGAGGGGCTCAGAGAAAAAACCCCACTGCTGTTTGCAGCCTGCTCGCAGCTCGCATCAGCTCCCATTAACTGGGAGGCAATTTTCTCCCCAGTTCAGACTTAATTCCTCCTCTAACTGCTGGCTCTATCCAGAGAACAGCAGGGCAGCAGCGACTATCAGCGCTGAATTGCCTTTTGAAATGGGAAGTGCGAGCTGCCCGTGCAGAGCATGTGTGCTGTGTGTATGTGAGTCCATGCAGGAGGCTGCACCAGGAGAGCTCAGAAGTGAAGCCAAGCACGGAATCAGCTCGGGAATCCCTCTGCACCCCTGATCCCCCGTTGCTGGCTGCACCACAGACGCATTATGTGTGTACAGATGAAAAAAGCGAAAAATAAAACCGGTGCCGGCTTTAAAATTCTGCCGAGCGCAGCCTTCTGCACTGATTCCAAATGTTTATAAACACGGGAGTTAATGTAATCAGCACTGCAGCAAATACACACCAGGTACACGGCACAGACAGGAGCGTCAAACGCGCTCCCAGCTCGGAGTGACAGCTCTCTGCTGTGGGCTCTGCAGCAAACAAAAGCAGCTGAAAAAACCCCACCGAGGAATGCCGGAGAGAGCAATCCCTCCTCCTCCCCTCCTTCCAAGACTTTCTGGTAGTCAGAGCTGTAAAAATCTCAGAGAAGGTGTCCGTTCCCACCGAGCCTTTCAAGTGGCAGAGGGAAGAGGCCACTGCTTGGGAAGGCGCTGGGGGAATTCCTGGCTCCATCCATCAGCCCAGCCCCGGTTCTGTGCTCATCCCACAGCATTCAGGAGCTGCTTTAGAAAGATTTGGATGAGACAATTCCAGGAACTGTTCCACCCTGGGGAAGGATGTGCATCAGTTTGCCAGGGAAGATCCCATCCAGAGGAGCTGTGCCAGTGCAGAACCCTCACCAATCCCTCATCCAAGGGAGTTGTGCCAGTGCCAGCCCCATCCCAGCCCCATCCCAGCCCCATCCCAATCCCTGCCTGCTGCCCAAGCCCACATTTCCAGTGGGAAGGCTTTGGGGAATGCTTGAAAGAGCAATCCCTTCCCTCCTCCTCCTCCCCTCCTTCCAAGACTTTCTGGTAGTCAGAGCTGTAAAAATCTCAGAGAAGGTGTGCGCTCCCACTGAGCGTTTCAAGTGGCAGGGAGCCACTGGGGAGGCACTGGGGGAATTCCTGGCTCCATCCATCAGCCCAACAC
Organism: Zonotrichia leucophrys gambelii; assembly: GCF_028769735.1. NCBI lineage: Eukaryota > Metazoa > Chordata > Aves > Passeriformes > Passerellidae > Zonotrichia > Zonotrichia leucophrys. The sequence continues at coordinate 2,189,115 of NC_088193.1, read as the reverse complement.
CAGTTCTGTGCTCATCCCACAGCATTCAGGAGATGCTTTAGAAAGATTTGGACAAGTTTGTTCCACCCTGGGGAAGGATGTGCATCAGTTCGCCAGGGAAGATCCCATCCAGAGGAGCTGTGCCAGTGCAGAACCATCACTGATCCCTGATCCAAGGGAGTTGTGCCAGTGCCAGCCCCATCCCAGCCCCATCCCAGCCCCATCCCAACCCCTGCCTGCTGCTCACTGCCCACATTTTCCAGTGGGAAGGCTTTGGGGAGGTCCCATTCCAGCAGGTTGCTGAGGAGACGTTACCTCACACAGCAGCATCAGCAGAAAACCCCGGTGCTGGCAGAACTGCCAAAATGCTGGGAGGACAAAACACTGCAAGCCTGTTGTTTTCTTTTTTTTTCTTTTTTTTTTTTTTTCCCAGCCAAATGTTGTTTCATGCTCTAATGGTGATTTTCAAGAGCAATATTGGCGTGACAACTTATGTAAGTGTGAGCCAAGTTCCTACACCACTTCCAGGGTCTGTGCCTAAACCTGATTTCACAGGGGTGCACAGGAAAGGTTTGGATCTCTGTTTTGCCACTTAAAATGAGACTTTTGCCACCCCTAAAACCCAAGAGAGGGTAAATATCACAGTTTTATAAATTGTTTTCCTTGGAGAAGGTGGGGTTCCTCACAGCCCAGGTGGGTTGGTTTTTTCTCTCCTTGTTTGCAGTAGAACACATTTAGAGATTTATGGAAGGGATTTCTGAGTCTCACAGTGGTTCATGTGTTCCTGCAGCAGGAGCCTTGAAATCCCCTGTCTTATCACTGCAGGGCTCCTTTCCCTCATCTCTGGCTGAGATGAGTTTTAGGAACTCACTGTTGTGAGGGGTAAAACAAGTAAAAAATGGGTTTAAACCAGCTGATGTAGCAAAGCAGCTCCCCCAGCCCCTCAGAGGCCATGCACACAGAGACCTCCCCAAATTAAAAACAATATAAAGCATGATGCAATTAAATATGTTACATATTATGATCTTCCTCCCCTAGAAATAACAAAAAACTGCCAAACCAGAGCATTCTGCTCCTGCCTCTCCTGCTCATGCACGAGTCCCCCTTGGGTTTCACGGAAATTTTGGTCTCACAAAATGCTGCAGAACAGGGGCCCCCATGGCACTGTGTAATAAATCTTAGAAGTTAACAGCCAGAACTGTGCCAAATGTGATGGGTTTTGCTTTGTGCAGGATCATGAAAATAATACATTCTGGCTCAGTAAGTCAGGCCTCATGCACCAGGGCTAATGGTCCACTGCTGCTGCTGCTGCTGCTAAATGGATTTACATTTTTGTCTCACATGGTTGAGGGCTGTGATTTGGGAAGCCAAGGCCCCAAGGCTCTGTGAAATCTCCCCAGATTTTTGAAGGGAAATGTGAATTTTCCCCCCACCTGAAATGCAGGAAGCTCAAAGGAGGAGAGTTGAGGTGTGGCTGCCCCATCCCATCCCCACATCTCAGGGATGTCAGCTCAGGTGCAGTGACAATAAATGGGAGAAAGGGGAATGTGACACTGGGAATAATGCAAGCTGGAGCATTGTTAACGTGGGGAACTCCATGGTAACTCAGAGAGACCTGCCCAGGGGAGCAATGTCTCATCGGAGGTATCTCTTTAATGGAGTTGGGAAAGGAAATAATGAGATTTTATGGATTAAAACTGAAATTAGACAGATAAACACGCCACGGGCAGGAAAACCAAGCAACAACAAGGATGCTGGGATCTCCCCACGGCCTGCCTGCCCACAGGGATGGGGGTTTGCCCTCCTGAACTCAGGTCTGCAGCTTTAGAGAGGAGGCAGGAGGCAGAAATCATCAGCTCAGCAGCCCCAGCTCCACAGGCAGGATGTCCAAAGGAATCCCAGCGGCCTTACAGTCTGCGAATCTATTAACTAAACCTCATTACTACGTAATAACTTTTGTTATTTCGGAGCAAACCTTGTATCTGCCTAATCCGCTTTGTTACAGAGCTGCCCATCCTTCCCTCGAACAGGAATTAACTTCTAAAGGAATTAAAAGGAGGAGGAGACTGCCGAAGGGGTCCTTAGGGGTATCTTTTTATAGCTGCTGGCTGCCCCCCCTCCTTCCCCTTTCCCACTATGTGTGGTATCCTTCCCCACTGATTCCATCCTTTTCTGCCTGCCAGGCATTGATTTGTTCCCGTGTTGTTCTAATGGAGCTTGAAATCAACATGACTTTGTTGTTGGTTGTTGTCATTGTTGTTCACATCTTTGTTTGGGGTTCAGCATCCTCGCAGAGGCCGGGGCAGCTCAGGAGCCGGCATTAGCGGGCTGAACACCTCCTTGGCGAGAGATCCACAAAGGCTGGCTCTGTGTCCGCATAATAAAGGCTGCCACAAAGCGCAGCGAAACCGCTGCCCCCTCCTCCCGCGCATCAGTTCTTGTGCCAGCGCTGAATCCCCTCGCTCATCGGCGCACACAGAGGGTGGCTACAACAATCTCCTTATTCCAGCAGGCCCCAGGAAAGCGCTGTGGTGTCCCCATCCCAGGCGTTCCGGAGCGCCGCTTTGCGTCCCACGTATCTCACTCACATCGCGCAGGGTGAAAAATGCGTTCGGTCGGGGCGGTCGGTGGGTGCCGGGCGTCCGAAAGGAATTCAGGACCGGCTCAAGAATTCAGGAACAGCCCCAAGTCCGCAAGCGAGGCAGGAGCACCTCCGCCAACCCACGGCGAGGCGCCCTGGGCTGCTCGGCGAACAAAGCCCAGCTGCCGCCAGCTGCCAACATCCGGAGGGGCGGGCGGCGAGCCCGGCCGCCCGTCCCGCCCTCGCCTGGCCGCGCACGGCCGGCAGCCGCGGCCCAGGGAAGGGTTAACGCTGCGCCCTCCTTCCTCCGAGCGCTGACATCACGGGGCGGGCTCCTCCCGCCAGTGTGTGCGTGAGTGCGAGCGCGGCCGCCGAGCCCCGCACCGGGCACCGCAGCGGGCACCGCACCCGGGCACCCGCGGCCGGCCCGGCCCCGCGCCCCCCGCCCGGCCATGGAGCGCCGCGCCCGGCCCCGCAGCGGCAGCGCCTGAGCAGCGACAGCGGGGCCCCAGCGCAGGGCGGGCAGCGGGCGGGGGCTGCCGAGCCCCGCCGCCGGAGCCACGGCACCGCCGCAGCCCGCCGAGGGCTCTGCCTCGCCGCTCTGCGCTTCTTTTGCCTCCCCTCTTGCTTTTGGGGTTTCTTTCGCTTGATTATTTTTTTTTCTCTCAATTTTGTTTTTCTCAATTTTTTTTCTCCCAATATTTTTTTTTTCTCTCAGTATTTTTTTTCTCTCGATATTTTTTTTTTTTAAATCGCATTTTCCACCCCCCTCCCTTCTCCTCGTCGCTCGCCCGGGCTCTGCGGAAGGAAGCGCCCGCACTGCCCCGCGGCCGGAGCGCCCCGCGCCCGCCCCGAGGGGCCCCGCGGATGTGCGGATCCCTCCCGCCCTCTCTTTGTCCTCACCCACCTCCCATCGTATTTTTATTTTTATTTTGAAATTTCATTTTTTTCAAGCAGACCTGAGCATCACCGCGGGCTGGGAGGGTGGGGGGCCCCGCGGCGCTGCCAGACCGACCCCTGCCCATCGCTCTTAAGGAACTCTCATGGCTTCACGGCCGCAGACAAGTTGCCGTGCATCGTGGTGGACTATCGGAGTTTGCATCCTGGCAGCCGCGCTCCTACCAGGTGAGCCGCTCCCCGGAGGGCGCTGCGGGGCTGGAGGCAGCCCCGGAGGGGTTTGCGGAGTGCCCGTGCGGGAAACGGGGTGCGGGAAGGGTGGGATCGGCGTTGTGGGGTGCGGAGCAGGTGTGGGAGCATCTGTGCGAGGGTGGGAGAGGAGCCGGGGCCGGTTTCGGCGCCGGCTCGGCTCGGAACAACACGCTCGTTTGTTTTGGAAGCAGCTGCAGGCAGCGGGCTCCGGAGCCCTGAGAGCCGAGGCCGTTTGTTTGCTTTTTGGATGGAGCGGCGTCTAGCGAGGCGCAGCAGCAGCCAGGCTTCCCCGGAAAGGCAGCCACGAGGCTGGGCAGATGTTTCGGGAGGAGAGACGGGAGGGTTTGGGCTCTCCAGCATGCCCAGAATCCCCGCTCCCCTCCGCACACACTTCCCACGGGCTCTTTAGCGGAGGGGCTGGACCGCTCCCAGCTTTCAGCGCTTCCTTGCGCTGCCTCTGAGCTTGGCTGCCTGATGGCATCTTATTCATCCCTTTGGTTCCGATCCATCCCTCGCCTTCTGATCCGTCTCTGGAACGGAGATGGGCAGAGATGCGCCTCTCCCCGCTCGCTGGGGAGAGCAGAGCTGTCCGTGTGTCCTTCCCTGGGCTGGGAGCTGCCCCGGGCTGGGCACAGCGCTGGGGAGCGGGCGAGTGACCCACTTTGGCCACTGCCCTGCGGGGACTCATTTATTATTCCTCTCCAGTGCAGAAGGGGTTAATGCCATCCTGGAGGGCTTTCCGCGAGTCGGAGCCATGGAAAGGGGATCGGCAGTCTGCGTTCGCAGCTTGTGAATGAGCTGAGAGATGCAAACAGAGCCGGGGTTTTGCCTTTTCGGCGGCTGGGGCTGGAGCGCGGGCACGGCAGCGGATGCAGCCTGGGCTGGGAGCTGCAGCTGGGAAGTTGCGATGAGGGCAGGGTGGAATTGCGTCCTCTCCTGCGATATTGGGGCTGGGGCAGCGTCCCAAGGAGCGGCCAGGCTGGCTGGGTCGGGACTCTGAGATATGAGCGAGGTCTCGGCCATCAGGGCCCAGAGTTCCCTGGCAAAGACGGGGATGCGATAACATCAGGACACGGGAGATCAACAGATCCCAGCGGCTGGATGGTCTGGTTAAAATGGATGGAGCGGGAGGGGGTGGCGATCCAGAAACCCGGGAGGCTGTGAGAGGGAAAAGGTTCGCAGGGCGATGGGAAAGCAGGGCTGGGTGCACCTCGGTGTCCCCAGGACAAAGGGATCTGTGTGCATCGCAAACAGAGGTGACGGAAGGGACAGCCTCGGGCTCCCCGCGCTCCTCTGTGCTTCAGGCAGGTGCCTGGCTGCGCTCCGGCTCCTCGCAAGGAGTCTCGGAACTTTCCATGCCGTTCTTCACCTCATCCTCCCCCCAGAGCCCCGGGCAAAGGCGCTGGAGGGGCAGCAATGCTCTGCCTGAACCAAAGGACTTTGTGCTCCCCTGGGAGCTGCTTTCACCAAGGAGACACGCAGTGACCCTGACACAGCCTGGCATCTCACCTTGTCCTGCCAAGAGAGACTTCTCCTCCTATTTTTGGCTGCTCTCAGGGCTGTGCTGCCAGCAGCAGCTCCTCTCTTGCCGCTGCAGCGGCGTGGCAGTTTGTCTTGCCCTGTCCCGCTGACAGCTCTGCCAGGACAAGGCAGTGGTGCATCTCGTGGTGCCTTGCCAAAGCCGGGGCACAGCCAGCTCTGCAGTGTTCCAGCAGGATCAGCTCCCCAAAGCCTGGCCCTGAGCACAGTGCCCTGCAGCCTGTGTGGGCGACACTCTCGGCCCGACCTGTTCAGTGGTGGATGCACCACAGCTGCAGGAGGGGCTGATCCTGGGTATTAAATATTCATTCATTCATTTATTTGGTTCATTTGGGTGCTCTGATGGACCCAGAGCTGCAGGGAAGGAGCAGCACAAAGCAGAGGGTCTTTACCACACCCCACGTAGTTCCTTGAGTTCACAATTTATTTTGCCAAAATCATATATATATAAAATACACATATATATAAGTCATATAAACATATACAAAGCTGTGTATATATATGTTATATATATAAAATATATATGTTATATATATAAAATATATATGTTATATATATAACATATATACATGTTATATATATGTTATATATATATGTTATATATATATGTTATATATATATATATATATATATATTTAATTTAAGCTTTGAATTCAGACAAGCTTGCTTAACAAGGAGAGGAAACTCACGATCCTCTACTACAAGTGAATTAGTAGCTATGGACTTGTTGGAAAATGTGTTTTTTGTACCCAGCACCCAAGAAGGATCAGAGCAGTGCCTGCTCTCTGGGAAACCTTTCATGTCCAGCTGATCAATGCTATTTCATTCTGTTCCCACCCACCTCCCCCTTCAGATAATGTTAGCTTTTTTTTCCCTTTGCTCTGATAAGGAAATAAAAGTTCCGCCGCTGTAAAAGCTGTAAGGAGCCTGGTATAAAAGTCTGCTTTACAAATTATCTTTAATGTGAGCGGTTCAATCGCCCAGAACGGATTCAATTCACGGCTCCTGCAGCCTTCCCTGCCCATCCATTTGGAACCAGGTATCAGCTCACGCTCCACTCGAGATATTGATATCAACAGGGGTTACAGAGAGCCGTGGGGGAAGGGGAGCAGAGATCCCAGGCACAGCTTAGGAACACTTGCAGTTCAATTTGTGTTTTACAAACCTTAACAATCTGTCTGTTTGTCCCCACCGTGGAGCTCCTGCAGCCACACGGAGCGGAGGCATCACCTGTGCCTGCTCCTGCCCCTGCTCCCAAAGTGCTGCAGACAAATTCCTCTCTGCCATTGCTGGGCTGCCTCCTGCTCTGCCTGGGAACGCTCTGCAAAGCGCTTTGAGATGCTCCACGGGGGATGGAGAGCCTCCGAGGTGGCTGGAGCTGCTTTGCCACGGGGTTTTTCCATCAAAGGAGCATTGGCTGAGCCGCGGTGACCCGCAGGGCTGGGGTCAGGCTGGGCTGCAGCTGGAGGGAGGGTTCATTTCGGGGAGCCACAGCTGGAAAGAGCCAGAGCGTGTCACTGCAGGATCTGCTCCATCTTGTACTTTTAATATCCCAAAGTAGCTTCCAAAATGAAAAAAAAAAAAAAAAAAAAGTTGCCAGAGTCTCCTTCAGTCCTTCAGCATTTGGGCTGAGCTCTTGGCTGTTATTTTTTTCTTCCCCCGCCTCCCAAAACTCACAAACAGCAGCATCAGGCTATTTCAGGCAGCAAAAACGTGTCTTTGGCTGATTTTTTTTTCTCTTTGAAATTCACTTAAACCGACCAGTCGGGTTTTAGCCTAGAGCTGCTGAGTGTGTGTGTCAGCGTGGGTGAGGCACCAGGCTGGGGCAGAGGCAGCTCAGCCCATGAGCAGGGGGTGTTGGAGGATGATCTTTAAGGTGCCTTCCAGTCCAAATCGTTGTGGATTCTGTTGGTAGAGGATCCTGAGTTTCCTCTCCTTGAATTCAAACCTTAAATACAGCTTTATATATGTTTATATTTATATATATGAATTTGGCACAATGCAAAAGGAACTACGTGGGGTCTGGTGAAGACTCTCTGCTTTGTGCTGGTCCTTCCCCGAGATGCTGTTTGCCCCCTGAACCAGCAGCGTTGGTCAGGCAGGAGCTCCCAGCCCTGTCCCATCCTCAGGGAGATTCCAGGGGCTCATCCAGCAGCAATTCCAGTGCTTGGGACGAGCTGGTGGGCAGGAGATGCTGGCAGAGCCTGGCACATCTCTCCTTGCATCACCCCTGCTGCTCTGGGCTGCAGCTGCAGCAGCCACAAAAGCCGAGCTAAAGGGAGGCACCACGGGGCTCCTTTGAGCAGGGCTCACACCTCGGCTGAATCACGGCAGGAACCTGAAGAGCAGGTTGGCCATGACCTGCTTCCCAGGCTGCCACCGGCACCTCCTGCCCTCTGCCAGTGCCACCAGGCTGGGGACAGCCCGGGGCGACAGCAGCAAGGGGCCCTTGCCCACCTCTTCCCACCTGGGGAGTCACACAGCACTGCCAGGATGGGGCAAGCACTGCAGGGAAAAGGGGATTTATCACAGAATCCACAATGGTTTGGGTTGGAAAGCATTTAAAGGTCGTCTTCCCGCCCCCTGCCTTGGGCAGGGACATCTTCCACCAGACTGGTTTGCTCCAAGCTGGGAATTTTGGGAAGAGCTGGAATTGGGATATATGAGAGCAGACAGGGATGGGGCAAGCACTGCAGGAAAAAGGGGATTTATCACAGAATCCACAATGATTTGGGTTGGAAGGAACCTTAAGATCATCTCTTCCAACACCCTGCCTTGGGCAGGGACATCTTCCACCAGACTGGTTTGCTCCAAGCCAGGAATTTTGGGAAGAGCTGGAGCTGGGATGTGTATGACCAGACAGGGATGGGGCAAGCACTGCAGGAAAAAGGGTTTTATCCCAGAATCCACGATGATTTGGGTTGGAAGGAACCTTAAGATCATCTCCTTGAACCCCCTGCCTTGGGCAGGGACACCTTCCACCAGACTGGTTTGCTCCAAGGCAGGAATTTTGGGAAGAGCTGGAGCTGGGCTGTGTGAGGGCTGCAGGGGTGGGTTGGCCAGCGCTGAGGAGCATGGCCACAGTCCTCAGGGCTGCCAGGAAAGGGTTTGAATATTGCAACATCCTTGCTGGAGGTGCTGATGGCTCCTGCTCGGTCCCTTTCAGAGGCCAGCCAGGCTCATCAGTGCAAAAAGGCAGAAACAAATGAGGGAGGGACAAAGGAAGGTACTCCGGTCTCTCAGCCCCTGGAGATGTTGCTTTTTCAAATCACGTCAGATTAAATCAGGGCAGCTCTGCTGAAGGGCGAGCTGGTGCTGAGCCACTGGAGCAGGGACCCGGTTTGCACTGGAGACACCTCTTTGTGTTAATTACCAGAGCTCAGCGTGGAGATTTGCCAGCTCTGAGGTTCCAGGGGAAGGTTTGTTTCACACACAGCAGCAGCTCCAGGTGAAGGTTTGTTTAAGGAATGAGAGGTCTCATGCCACAGTTCCTCCTGGCTGTATTGAACCATGGATGTTCTCCCAGGTGCACTTTTTGCCAGGATTAGCCCAGGCTGCATTGAGGCACAACCCAGGGTTTTCAAGGGGAACTCCTTGGCTCCGGAGCAGAAGAAAATCTGCTCAAATGACCAAGAGGAAGGAAGGAGTTTCCCCTCTGTCCCCACACTGGGTTCAACGTCCCTTCTGAGTCACAGGGAGAAATGGGAAGTGAAATTCACAGCACGTGTTACTGTCTGTGCCCTGTGCCGTGTCCCAGCTCCTTGGGGACACGTGTGGAGCCCAGCTCCTGCTGCCACCGAGGGTTTGTCCTGTCCTTAGGGGGGCACAGAGCTCTCCTGTCATGCCCAGCAGCTTTATGGGGTGCTGGGCATGGTGGGAGGAACTGACCCGACCTGATGAGCCATCTCTCCTCCATTCCCCACCACAAAGCCGTCCCTGCAGGAGGTTCATAATCCTGCCCTGACGTTACTGGGTGTGATGCAAGCTGGAAGCATTTCTGAGCATTATCCACCCAGCTCTCCTCTCTGTGCTGCAGGCCTGCCCTCCCTGCTGTGAGCCAGACCAGTGGGAGACTGGTGGAGAGCACTTCAGCCCAGGTGTGCAGGGAGGAGAGCCCAGGAGAGGCAGGAGCAGGGAGATTCTCCTCCCTGGATGTTGGACCACAATGAAGGGGTTTTCTGTCCCCCATCCCAGCCTATTTGCCTTTCTAGCTGCAGGAAACTGCCAAGTGCTTCCATCTGCTCCCAAGCATGCAGGGATGCTCCAGATGTGGTCCAGGACCTGCAAATCACATCCCTGCCTCGGAGCAGCACCAGGCACCAGATGGACCACCTGGCTGGGAGACAGCAGGTACTCCCAAGCCTGCTTAGGCAGGAGGACTCAGCCTCCACCTCCCTCCCCAGCAGCCAGGATGGTTTTGAGGCTGTTTGGATTCTCCTGTGGAAGATCCATCCCTCTTCCCTCCCTCTGTGCTGGAGAGGGGCATCAGGAGCACGGCCAGGAGTGATGGAGGGTCCTGCTAGCCAGGGCTGACATGAGCCTTTCCAGAACATTCCAGCACAAGGGGCAGTCTGTGAGGCGCCCAGGGGGCTGGAAAGGAGGGCTGTGTGGTCACCTGGGAGCAGAACCAGCCCTGTGCTGTGTGTGGCTGCTGTGGTGTAGCTGTGTCATGTGCGTGCAGGGATTTCACCCAGGAACTGTCCTAAGAGTGTCTCCTCTCTGCTCTGAGGTTCTCACACGTGCAAAACCGGGTTTCATTGCTTAATTCCATTCTTCTTTCATTTCCCTTTCAAGGGAGCACTTTGCACTGTCCATTTCCACAGCCCAAGGGCCCAGCCTGGGGGCAGAGCTCTGCCTGTGGGCTCTGATGGGCACAAGAGGCTGCTGTGACTCAGGAGCAGAGGGCTGCAATTAGAGGCTGTTGTGCTGAGTGCCCTGGCAGATCCAAGGCTTACAAATGATCCCTGATGGGCAGAAGTCACAGAGTTTAATGGGAGAAGTAGGGGAGGAGAGAGGTCAGAGTTTCTGTCACTCCCTGCTCCTGATTTCTGTGCAGAGCAGCTTGGCACGGGATAGTTTTGCTGCCCTGTGGCACTGAGGGCAGGGGAGAGCAGCAAGGGAGGGATGAACCCTGCCCTGTCCTTGGGCAGCCTGGTGCCCGTTATCAGCTCTGAGTTATCAGCTCTGAGTTATCCCTTCTGAGTTCCCAGCTCGGAGTTATCAGTTCTGTGCAGTCATAACTCACCCAAACCCAAAACCATGGCCCTGATGGAGGCTCCCCTTGCCTTGAAGCCTCTCCTAGAAATAACCCTACAAAGCTGCAGTCAGGAGGACACTTTGCACTGCAGAATTACCTGCATCAAGCTCTGGCTACATTTTCCTTAGGAAGAGGCATCCAAGGGGCTTTACCCTGCTTTTTCTTGGGCTACACCATCAGCAGAGACCCCTTGGAGGCAAGCCCTGAGTATTGTGCTGATGGCCTTCCTAACATGGGAGTGCCAAAACTAGAGGAAATGTTAGAGATGGATAATCCAGATCAGTTTAAGAACACACAATTAGATGATCTCCCCCGTTCTGGAGGGGTTGTATTTCCTTTTTCCTGCCTGTCTCCTCACTTATGTTGTTCTGAGGGCTGGAACTGGAGGCAGCAGCAGATTTGGTGGTGCACAACTGCACAAACTGCTCATTGCTGGGCCTCTTTGGGCCCTTCCCCTGGTCAGAGAGTGTCTGGGGGCTGTGCTGGAGGAAGGGACATCTCTGGGCACAGGGCAGAATTGGGGCTGTGCCCCTTTGTGGCTGCTGAGGATCGGGGATGTGTTGCATAGCAGCATCCCTGCCATGCTGTAATTCATATCAGCTGCCAGTTTCCATTGGATACAGGACCCCTCTGGGCTCTGCCAGGCTCCATGGAGTGCTGGATGTTCTACTTGGTGAGTTTATTTTCATGTGCGAGGTGCTGAGGGGAAAAGGGCAGTGGTGGATGTCCTTCCTCCAGCTCAGCCCCCCAAAATCTGGGTCAGGAGCTCTCTGTGGGTGAGTTTGGTGCAGAGGCTTTTCCCAGTGATGGGACTGAGCTTTGCCAAATTTACCTGGTCAGATTCAGTGAGAATGCAGGGAAAAATCCAGTGAGAACACAGGGAAAGATCCAGTGAGAACCCAGGGGAAGAATCAGTGAGAAGCCAGGGAAAGAGTCAATGAGAAGCCATGGAAAGAATCAATGAGAACCCAGGGAAAGATCCAGTGAGAACCCAGGGAAAGGATCAGTGGGAACCCAAGGAAAAAGGGGCAGGGATTGTGGGGATCTCCTCTCAAGGGAGTGATTGCAGTGCTCTAATCTTTCCAGGAGGTTTCTTTGGGGATTTGTTGGATGCTGGGATGGGTGTGCTGGGTACCCCTTTGGTAGGAGCTGGGTGGGAGGGAGGAGGAAGGCTTGGGCAGAGCAGAGTTTGTAGAAGCAGCAATGTTCTCTGTGCCTGAGGAGGGAATGAGGAGCAGGACTGAGGACAGGGAAGGCTGCAGTGGTCGCAGGGAAAGGCAGAGCCCTGGCAGTTCTTATCTGGGGTTCTCCAGGAGATCCAGGCTGGAGCTCTCACATCCTGCCCATGATCAGGCAGCTCTTTACAAGGTTTCCTGAATATCCACCCAAAAACCAGAGGTGTGCCCACTCCAGCTCTGTGTTCCACTCCAGGAACACTGGCCTGGCGATCCTGCCCATGCTGATCCATGGATTCCCATCTCCAGGGCTGGGACATCCCTGGGACATCATCCCAGACACCCAGTGAGCAGGGACAGGGCAGGAGCCACCCCTCAGGATTTGCATTTGCTGCTGATTGACTTTGGAGCTGGAGCAGCAATTTGCCAGTGATGGAACCTTTATCCCCCGACTCCCCCAGTCCTTCTGGGAGTTTGATTTCTCAGCTCACAACAGAATGGTGGTGGTAGCAGTGAATTCTCTGGGGCTAATATTGCCAGCTAGCACACTATAGAAAGAAAATTCTTTATTTGTTGGCGTGGCAGGAACAGACTTTGGAAAATGTACCCTGATTTTTAAATACCCATTTCGCCTGTGGTGTAAATACTAAAATGGGTTTTTTCTCTCCCCCCTCCCCTCTTTCTCTCTCTCTTGGAGTTTAAAAATATCGCCAGCCTGGGGAGGTGCATCTTTCACTGAGATTTATAACGGCTGCTCTCAAGTGATCTGGAAAATGAGCCTCCCTCTGCCCCATCCAGCCTGGCACCTTCCAAGAATTTATTTCCTATATTTGCGCCAGCCTGAGAATACTTAGAGGCTGCATCTCCACCCAAGCACTCTAATTATTTAAGTTTTGTTTATGGCCACTCTCAGGGGAGCTGGGAACGTCCAGGCTGCTGATCCCTCCCTGCAATGGGTAATTCAGCCCTGCATTGCTGCTGGGTGATAATGGCCAACAAATCACGGGTGCTGCACGGTTTGCCCAGGATGGATCACCCTGGCTCTGTAAATTGGCCAAGCCCTCAGAGCAGGGGTGGGGAGAGGTGCGGGGGCTCCTGTGTGGGCACAGAGCTCTGGGTCCTGCTCTGTGCCCTGTGTCCATGCCAGGCTGCCTTATCCACTGATCCCTGCTCACTGCTGCCTCTGCAGCCACTGGCAGCCTGTGGCTGGGGTGAGGCAGGAGGCAGTGAGGAAGAGGAGGGAGGCTCCTTCCTGGGCTCTGCCCACCTCCCCAGCCAACCTGGGGCTGCCTCTGGTCACACCTGGGGCTGCACCCCCTGCCCACATCACCATCCCTTCCTGCCTTGGAGGGTTCAGGCTGCCTTTCCCATTATCCTGCTCACCCCAAAGCTGCAGTTTTGGCAGTGAAGGGCTCTTTTCCCACATCCCCATCCCTTCCTCCCTTGGGGCCTCCCTTCCCATTACCCTGCTCACCAGAACCTGGAATTTTGGCAGTGAGGGGCTCTTTACCCACATCTCCATCCCTTCCCACCTTGTGGGGTTCAGGCCACCTTTCCCATTATTCTGCTCACCCAAAAGCTGGTTTTTTGGCAGTGAGGGGCTCTTTTCCCACATCCCTTCCTGCCTTGTGGGGGTTCAGGCCACCTTTCCCATTATCCTGCTCACCCCAAAGCTGCAGTTTTGCAGTGAGGGGCTCTTTTCCCAGCGCTGTGGGCAAGCTGCCCAGCCCCAGTGAGGTCTGGAGGAATCTGCAGTCCTGTGGCTGCCTCTGCTCCTGTCAGGCTGGGTGATAAAGAGAGAGAGAGAGAGATTTTGATTACATTATGACAAGCGACAGAGAGATGGAGTGAGGGCTGCAGTCTGCCTGCTGTAATTCCAATTAGCAGGGGTGCTGTGGCCAGGGCCTGACAGGTGTATTGATCCCAAATCTGGGTGGGGAAAACCTTTCCAGGGGTCCCTGGGGCTGAGCACAGCTGTGGGACAGGGAGGGGAAGAAAAGGCTTTTTTCAATGGGGCACTTGAGCAGGTGTCCAAAATGCCACAGCCTGCCTGGTACTTCGGCTTTCTCCTGGATTTACCTCAAAATCTGTGCTGCAAACCCCCCCTGGGGTTTGTCTGCAGCTGCAGGACGAACAGGCTTCTCCTCAGTGTGTGCACTTGGAGTGAGTTTATCAGGACTCAGGTTCTTCCCTAGACAGAATGTACCCAAGTTAAATAAATCAGCATGCAAGGAACAAAAGCCCAGGGCTGCAAGGCAAGGGGGAGTTTTCCTCTGCCACTTGAAGGTCAGAGCTGAGGCAGGCTGGCAGGGCTGTGGGCAGGCTGGTGGTGCAGATGCTGTCTCAGCTGCACCCTCCCCGTGGCAAAGGGGAGGACTCCAATTTGCAGCTTTGCAGGTATCGATCCGAGACCTTTCACTGCCTCTAAACCCACTTTGGAAATAAAAGGCTCAAATCATTCTCCTTAAGTACATATATTCTTTTGTGTTCTTGACATTTCCAATGCTGCCGTGCCCGTGGAGCAACTCAGAGCACCTCACTGGCAAGGGGAATATCTGCTGCCTCACAGCAACTCCTACCAGGCATGAATCAGCTCCTACTTACAGGGAAAGGATGGCCTGGAGGTGATGGCAGAGCTCAGAAGGGCTGGCAGCGTTTCCTGGCTGTGCCAGCAGCTCCCTGGAACATCCTTGGCCAGCTCCCCTCACCTCTGTGTGCCTTTCCTTGTCAGGAGCTGCTGGGAGCTGTCCCTGTGCGCTCTGCTCACATTGCCCCGCGTCCGCAGGGTGCCCTGCACACCTGATCCTCCCTCAGCCAGGCAGGAGGCGTTTGCAGAGCTCAGGGAAAGGCGATTCTCCTTTATTCGGTCATTTTTTTCACGGCTGCCAGATGCAGGCAGAGAATTTGGAAGGCAGGAAATGCTTTTGCACGGATCCAAGTACAAACATTCTGTCAGAGCAAACACTGGGCTCAGTTTGTGGCTGCTCTGGGTGTGGGATGTGGGGCTGACATCATGGAATTGGGTGAGCACAGCCCATTGCTTCCCTGCCTGCTGGAACCCAAAGCTCTCTTGATTTCTGCTGGTTTTGTGTTCAGGTCACCTCTGGTTTCCAGGACAGGAGGATGAGAGGTGTGGGCTGGACATCTCAGCAATTCCCACCCACAGCCTGGACTGTGCTGGGCTCAGGAATGGCTGTCAGGGGTTCACAACCTGAACAGGGGGTTGAGGCAGGAAGGATGTCCTATCATGGCAGCAGGTGACACTCATGGTGTCCTACCATGAGAATAGGTGACACTCATGGTGTCCTGCTATGGCAGCAGGTGACACTCATGGTGTCCTGCTATGGCAGCAGGTGACACTCATGGTGTCCTACTATGACAGCAGGTGACACTCATGGTGTCCTGCTATGACAGCAGGTGACACTCATGGTGTTCTACCATGGCAGCAGGTGACACTCATGGTGTCCTACCATGGCAGCAGGTGACACTCATGGTGACCCGCTATGAGAGTAGGTGACACTCATGGTGTCCTGCTATGGCAGCAGGTGACACTCATGGTGTCCTACCATGGCAGCAGGTGACACTCATGGTGTCCTGCCATGGCAGTAGGTGACACTCATGGTGTCCTGCTATAGCAGTAGGTGACACTCATGGTGTCCTGCTATGAGAGTAGGTGACACTCATGGTGTCCTGCTATGACAGCAGGTGACACTCATGGTGTCCTACCATGAGAATAGGTGACACTCATGGTGTCCTGCCATGGCAGTAGGTGACACTCATGGTGTCCTGCTATGGCAGCAGGTGACACTCATGGTGTCCTGCTATGACAGTAGGTGACACTCATGGTGTCCTACCATGGCAGTAGGTGACACTCATGGTGTCCTGCTATGACAGCAGTGGGACTCTCCAGACCCCTGCAGCAGTTTTGCTCTTCCCAAAACCTCCCTGCACGGCTGTGAGCAGCATTCCTGGCACCTGAGCTGCCCCAGATAACAGAAACACCATTTCTTGCATGAGCAAGCACTTCCAAATCCCCGTGGTCCTTCCCCCAGGCAGGGATGGAAGCCAGGCCCACTGAGGCTCCCAGTGTGTCCCCGTGTGAGGCTGGCACTGATGGCACTGGCTGTGGCTGCCTCAGACAGCAGATGGGCTGGAACAAGTGTCTCTGTGCTGGAAAAGCTCTGAGTCTCTCTCTCCTGGGTGATGACGACTTCAGCCATATGCAAGAGAGTCTCTGGCATTCCAGGGCTGGGAGAAACTTCCCTGGGAAGAGCCACAAAGAGCCATTCTCCACTCTGTGGCCAAAGGAGGTGCAGGATTCATCGGAGGAAGGAAGGGAGGTTCACTTCCAAGCTCTGGAGAAGCAGCAGAGTCAGCAGCCTGCCCACGGAGTCTGTCTGCATCCTCCTCCTCCTCCTCCTCACCCTGCAGCCCCAATGCACCCCAGCACCCCGGGCTGGGAGTGTTCCAGACTGGGGGAGTTATTACAAAATCCTGGCCAGGACACACAGAGAGAGAGAGAGATGGAGGGTTTAAAGTTCGATAATTGTTAATTATTACCCAAGCTTCCCAGGAGGCTTTCTGGGAAAAAGACGTGGCTCTCATCTGCAAAGGTGTTCTGTGGAACATTAGTCTGTCCTGGCCACACTAAAAACCTTTCACTCTGCTTCTTCCTGCCTCCTGTGGGATTAATAAAGTGCTGCTGGAGAGCTTCTTATCTCAGAGCTGAATAATGTTTGCAATACAGGGAGGGGAGGCAGCTGTGATCCGGGAAGGGAGGGAAGAGGAGGGCTCTGGGGCAGGGTGTGGGGCAGAGAAAAACCCCGGAGACAAAAAGCACTAATACAGGCCGGGGGTACCAGAAAATCAACTCATTTCTGCATGGATTTAATGTGAGGGTCTTCCACTGACACTGCAGCTTTGGACACACAGATTATAGTGAACTTTGGATAGAGCCATAAAGGACATGAGAGATTAGCAGAACTTTGCAAGCATTCCAGACACCAGCAGAAAAATATGTGTATATATATATCAGGGAACCTCCTGTGAAGGGGAACCCCCTGTGAAGGAGAAGAAGCCCCAAAAAGGGGTAATTATAGTGAGCTTTGGATAAAGTCATAAAGGACATGATTATCAGAATTTTTCAATCATTCTAGAAAAAAAAATGTATCAGGGAACCCCTTGTGATAAAGAAGCCCCAAAAAGGTGTAATTGTAGTGGACTTTGGATAATCATAAAGGACATGGGTCATTATCAGAACTTTGCAAGCATTCCACAGACCAGTAGAAAAAAAAAATTATATATATATATATATATATATATATCAGGGAATGCCCTGTGAAGGAGAAGAAGCCCCAAAAAGGTGTAATTATAGTGAGCTTTGGATAAAGTCATAAGGGATACAAGGGATTATCAAAATTTTGCAAGCATTCCAGACACCAGCAGAAAAATATGTGTATATATATCAGGGACCCCTGTGATGGGGAACCCCCTGTGGAGGAGAAGGAGCCCCAAAAATGGATAATTATAGTGAACTTTGGATAAAGTCATAAAGGACATGAGGGATTAGCAGAACTTTTCAAGCATTCCAGACACCAGCAGAAAAAAAAAATTATATCAGGGAACGCCCTGTGAAGGAGAAGCCCCAAAAAGGTGTAATTATAGTGAGCTTTGGATAAAGCCATAAAGGACATGAGGGATTAGCAGAATTTTTCAAGCACTCCAGACACCAGCAGAAAAAAAGGAAAATCAGGGAACCCCTTGTGATAAAGATGCCCCAAAAAGGGTTAATTATAGTGGATAAAGTCATAAAGGACACGAGGGATTATCAGAACTTTGCAAGCATTCCAGACAGAAAAAAAAATATATATTTATTCCTCCTGGAGGAAGGAGAAGAAGCCCCAAACGGTGCTGCTGGTGCTGCCGTGGCCCTGGCAGGCTTTGCTGCCCTTCCCTGTGTCCCTGCCCAGCTGGCAGGCAGCTCTGGAGCAGGAGCCCGGGGCCAGGGCCGCACCTGGGAGGCAGAACGGGCTCTGAGCTTCCCACGGTGTGGGCTGGAGCAGGTTGGGCCGGGCTGGGGCCCCAGGGCAGCACCCAGCGCCCCTGGGAGGGAGCCAGGGCTGTGGGGAGGGAAGGGAAGGGAAGGGAAGGGAAGGGAAGGGAAGGGAAGGGAAGGGAAGGGAAGGGAAGGGAAGGGAAGGGAAGGGAAGGGAAGGGAAGGGAAGGCAAGGCAAGGCAAGGCAAGGCAAGGCAAGGCAAGGCAAGGCAAGGCAAGGCAAGGCAAGGTTTGGGAAGGGAAGGTTTGGGAAGGGAAGGCAAGGCAAGGCAAGGCAAGGCAAGGTTTGGGAAGGGAAGGTTTGGGAAGGTTTGGGAAGGTTTGGGAAGGCAAGGCAAGGCAAGGCAAGGCAAGGGAATGCAGAAACCGTTCAGTCCCCCAGCACCATCATCTCCCACCCTGCTTCCCCTTTCTGGCTTCTGAACCATAAGGAATGCTGCTTCCCTAGGCTAGAACCTCTCAGGACTCCATGGGCAAGGAAAACCCAGCCCCTCAGCACCATCCTCTCCCACCCTGCTCCCCCTCCTTGTCACCCTGATATTTGGTGAAAAATCCCTTTGCCAGGATTTTTCTCCTGAAAAGATGAGAAGCCTCAGGAAAAAAAAAAATAAATATATAAACAATAACTATCTGCTGCTTTGGAATATAGTAAGGGATTGTTTGATTAGTTCCATGTGAGTTGTTTAATTTAATAACCAGTCACCATCAGCTGTGTTGGACTCTGAGGAGTCAGGAGCTTTCATTATCGTTCTTCTTTTATTATCATTCTTCCTCTTGTCTAACCTTCTAAAGTATTCTTTTCTCTATTTCTTAAGTATAGTTTTAATATAGCATTTTAAATATAATATAAAAAATAATAAAAATATGATATGATATGATGATATGATATGATATGATATGATATGATATAATATAATATAATATAATATAATATAATATAATATAATATAATATAATATAATATAATATAATATAATATAATATAATATAATATAATATAATATAATATAATATAATATAATATAATATAATATAATCAGCCTTCTGAAACATGAAGTCAAATTCTCTTCCCTCATCCTGGGACCCCCACACCTCCTCAGCCCCTCTGAGCCCTGAGGAATGCTGCTTCCCAATCCCAAAATCTCCAGGACTCCATGGGAAGGAAGGCCTCTGTGTGACCCTGAGATGGGGACAGGGCTGCAGATTTCCACCATGATCCATGGGGGATTGTGTGCAGCCAAAGAGGTTGGATAATGGCGGTAACAGCTCCAAAACTGGCTCTGGACAAGCAGCGTTGCTGTGGGTTTTTCAGGAGAAAACAGGCTCGAGCAGCTGGGACAGCCTGTGCTAAAATTCCTAAAGAACAGCCATTTCTTTTTGTTGTTTCTTTTTCTTTTTTAATTTTTCCTTTCCTTGCAGCAGTTTCTTGATGCCTTCAGTGAGGGTGAGAGCCCCTCACCTGTGCAGGCCCAGACAGATTTGGAGGCTTTGAAGTGCAGCCTCACACTTGGTGTTTTTCCCCAAAAAAAGAGGAACCAATTCTGGGGCTGAGCACAGGGAGCTGCAGTTCTGTCTGTAAATGGGGTGAGGAAAGAGGAGGGGAAGGATGAAGTGAAGGATGACATGAAGGAAAAGGTGAAGGAAGAGGTGAAAGAGGAAGTAAAGGATGAGAGGAAGGATGAGGTAAAGGAAGAGGTGAAAGAACTCCTCTCTCTTCTCTTCTCTTCTCTTCTCTTCTCTTCTCTTCTCTTCTCTTCTCTTCTCTTCTCTTCTCTTCTCTTCTCTTCTCTTCTCTTCTCTTCTCTTCTCTTCTCTTCTCTTCTCTTCTCTTCTCTTCTCTTCTCTTCTCTTCTCTTCTCTTCTCTTCTCTTCTCTTCTCTTCTCTTCTCTTCTCTTCTCTTCTCTTCCTTCTCTTCTCCTCTCTCTCTCTCTCTCTCCTCTCTCTCTCCTCTTCCTTCTCTTTTCTCTCTTCCTCTCTCTCTCCTCTCCTCTCTCTCCTCTCCAGGAGGGCTCAGCTGCCCCACACAGGGCCCCACGTGGATGTTTAATCCCCAGGGAGATTAATGGCTGGGTTTTATCTCACCCACCCCTCTCCTCAGCCCAGTCTGGCCGGATGAATCCCTCTGGGACAAGGCTGGGACAGCTGAGCCCTGTGTCCCCTGACTCCAGGGATGGCACTGTGTCCCCTGTGCCCTGCTTTAGGGCTGAGGCAGGCAGGGAGATGCTGCAGATGCCTGAGAAAATGTGGATTTCCCACAGCCAGGTGGATCTCAGGCCCTTTGGGAGGGGACAATCCCTGTCCTTTCCTCCTGCAGAGCCATCCCTGAGGTGCCACCAAGGTGTGGTGCCCATGGGGAGGATGAGGAGGAGGATGCCAGGCGGTGGTGACCCTGCTGTCCCCAAGGGTGTGGCCCTGAGCATTCCCCTCCAAGGGGGATTTGCCTGCCAGGCCCATCTGTTCCTTCAGCCCATTGCCATGGCAACGGGGTGGCTTGAGACGGGCCGGGAAAATGAATCCAGACAGGAAAATATTCTTTATTTTTTTTAATCTTGGGCGGAAATGAAGGGGAGAGGGAAGAGATCCTTCTGTCTCCTCCCTGTTTCCCCCTTTAGGGCTGGGCTCCTCCTGCTCTCTGCTTTTCCCTTCCCCTCAGGTTGGGTGTCCCATCCCGGTGTGTGGCAGCAGCCAGGTGAGGGTTGGGGATGGGCAGGTGAGGTCTGGATCTCTTCAGGTGAGGTCTGGATCTCTTCAGGTGAGGGTTGAAGCTGCAGGTGAGGGTTGAGCGCAGATGAGGTCTGATTTTCAGGTGAGGTCTGGATTCTTCAGGTGAGGGTTGGGATGACAGATGAAGTCTGACTCTTCAGGTGAGGGTTGGAGCTGTGCAGGTGAGTGTGGATCTCTTCAGGTGAGGGTTGGAGCCATGTAAGTGAGATCTGGATCTCTTCAGGTGAGGTCTGGATCTCTTCAGATGAGGTCTGGATCTCTTCAGGTGAGGGTTGGGGATGTGCAGATGAGGTCTGGATCTCCTCAGGTGAGGTTGGATCTCCTCAGGTGAGGTCTGGATCTCCTCAGGTGAGGTTGGATCTCCTCAGGTGAGGTCTGGGCTCTCTCCTGCCCCCCAGGCATGGCCACAAGCAGTGAGGATGCTCTGACAGGGGGCTCTGCCTCTCCCCCAGCCCTGCAGCCATTCCCATGGAATCCCAGACTGGTTTGGGTTGGAAGGACCTTAAAGATCATCCCTGCCCAGCCCAGATCCCCGCACCTTGCTCAGGTGTGTGGCCAAGAGGAGCCTGGCAGCTTGGTTTAATGCAAGGAGTCGCTTGTCAGAGTGAGTTACTCCCGGTTTTTCCAGTAAAAAAAGTCTGGAATGGAATGAAAATGGTGCCCTGCTATTTGTGTGTGCATGTGGCTCTGCCTGGGTGCATCTCAAGTGGAAATGGCCTGGAAAAAGAAGCAAACAAAAGAGGAAACAACAAATAAATATCTGCTTGTTGACAGTGAGATCTGGGCTAATGTTTGACAGACGAAAGTGAAGCGAACGCGGAGTGACAGATTGACAGGAAGACAGACATGTTTTTGTGCTAGTTTAGCATCCTGATAGAAACAGGAGATAATTCAGCTTTGCAGGGGACCTTGAGGGGTCACCTACCTGCCTGCTGAGGCGGGTGGGTGTGCTAAACACCCCTGAACACCCCTGGCAAGAGCTGCACACCCCTGGCCCCTTCCCCTGGCTCTGAGGGGCAGGAGCTGGTTCCAAACTGGTGCCGCTGGGGCTGGGGGGCAACAGGAGCAGGCTGGGGGAGGCTCTGTGGTTTGGTGATAAGGGGGTGTTTGGGCAGATTGCCCTCGATGATCCTGGAGTGTCTTCCAACCCTAATGATGCTGTGATCCTAAAGCCAGGGTTCCTTTTGGGGAGGGCACTTGCAGCAGAGGCAGGCTGGGGGGTTGAGGATGAGGCTTTTTGCTTGTTCCTCCTAAATCTGGGGAAGTGGGATGGATGGGGAGAGTTCTCCCTGTGCATTTTGTGCTGCAGCCCCAGCTGGAGATTTTCCCATCTCTGCCTTTCCCCGCCCTGGACACGTCTGCTCCCAGGGCAGGAGGCATTTCAGGTTGGATAGGGCAACCTGGAAAATGTCCCTGCCCATGGCAGGGGAGTGGGAAGTTGATCTTTAAGTTCCTTTCCAACCCATTCCATGATTTTGGGGCTGGGGTTGAGTGTTGAAGAGAAGCTTTGTTTTCCCAGCATCACACCTGAGGCTTGTGAGATGAGGAAGCAGCTGCTCACATGGCCCTGGTGAGTGCAGAGCTGGCTTAAAGTCACCTTTGTGCTCCCCTTTATCCCCGATCTGAGTGCAGCAGGGCTGAATGTCACCTGTTCCCTCGTGAGCAGCGATTTACAAGGAGCTCATCCTGCTCCCTGTTTGCAGAGCAAATGCCCTTTTCCTGTTGGCTCTGCCCTCCCTGCAGTGGGGAATCAGCAGATTCTGGGCTTGAAGCTTCTCCCAGATTTATGAGCTTGCTCTTCACCTTGAGAGTGAGGCTCCCTCGCCCTGAGAGAGCTTTGAAACCCAAAACACCAATTGCTGACTTCAGCAAACACCATTGATCCTCCTGCAAATAAAAGTTCTTTCTTTTGCCTTTTTAGGACATGGCTTGTGGGGATTTTGTTGTTGTGCTCTTTTGTGTTTCTCTTTTTGCTCTGGAGACATGAATCCCAAATGGTTCTGAGCAAAATCAATGTGATCTGAAAAGAACTCATCAATAGTTCTTATGGGGAGATATTTCCTCCCAGCCAGACACCAACAAAAACCCACAAAAACCCCTCCTCTCATCTTGCTCTCCCCTTGAAAAGCAAGGTTCTTTAATTGGCTTTAATCCTGGCAAGAGCAGGGCTGTTTGTATGGAATTGCTAATAGGGGATCATCTCTCGCCATGACTGATGGGTTATTTGATGCTGTGCCTCAGAAACCTGAGAAATCAGGTGGGGAGGGGGATCCCAGGCTGGCTCAGAGCCCAGGCACAGGCACAGCTGCTTTGTGATTTCCAGGAAGGACCAGCAGAGCAATGGGGAACAAACCCCTTTTGTCCTGTTGCTCCAGGGGATGGAGTGATGGGAAAAGCCCTGCTGGATCTATGGGGTGCACAGAGTGGGGCACACTGGGCAGTTTGGGGGTTTGACCTCGGTTCCAGGGGTGTCCCACACCTGGCTGTGACTCACAGGGACAAACATTGACCCTGTGAGTTATAAATAGAAAGAAAAGCACTGTACCTGCACAGGTGAGCGTGCTGCTGCGTGGGATGCTCAGGATGCAGTTATGGTTGGATCTGTTGGCTTCTCTGCTCCTATTCCTGCTCTGACCACCTATTTTCTGGCACAAAGCCTCTCATCCTCCTGCCTGTGTGCTTTTGCCTGGTTGCTGGTGTGTCCTGCACGCCCTCACATCATCTCTGTGTCCCTAAATGTCACTGCCAGCCCCAAAGTGGGCTTGGAAATGGGGATAAAGGCTGATAAACCCACCAAGTCACCCTCACTGAGCTCTTCAGGCATCACTGGGGTTTGCAGTGATCTCCAAAGTGGATCTGACCTCTGGAACACCCCAGAAAGGGGCGCTGGGAGGCTCCTGGAGCTCCAACAGCACCAGGTCCCCAAGCTCTGAGCCCAGTGAAACGTGCTTGAAATGCCCCCTGGCTCTGAGCTGACTCAAGCACTCAAGGGAAACTTGTTGATGTGGATGGCACCGCTCGTTCCTGGCTGGTTTTTGTTTGTTTTGCTCTGTGTTTCTTGCTGCAGCTGCCTTTGGAGCAATAAATAGCTGTGGAGCTTGCTTGTGGTCTGTGCTAAGTTGTTAATATTTAATCAGAGGTCTGAAGCTGGATTTGTTTGGTTGGCAAAAGATAAAAATGGCTTTTTTGGGGTTTAGAGCTAGGCACAGACCTTCAGAAAAACAGCTCAGGGTCAGCTTTTAATTAATCAATTATTTTAAGGCTGGAGCACGCTGGTCAGTGACAGATTTTCTGAACACCTCAAAGCTAATATGTGCCAAGCACCTGAACTGGCTGGCACTCAGCATGGCCCTGGTGTGAAATGTTATTTACAGAGGGAGCCCTGCTGCCATGTGCCAGCAAAGTGTGACCTGGATGCGCTGCCCTCCTCTGCTCCTCCTTGGGGCTTCTCCAAGGAAGCCAAGGAGAGAATTTCCTTCCTGCAGCAGGATCCAGCTTCCCTCTGGCTTTGTTGGGATTAGGGATCCAGGCTCTGGACAGCTGCTCCTGTATAAACCCTGTTGCAAAGTGCTGAGGGAGGGAAATTGAGCTTTTATTCCCCCATTAGCGATTTTTGCCATGTACAGAAACCCCTGGCACACTCCCCTAGAGGCTGGCAGCTCCCCTGTGTGCAGGGAGGGAATTCTGGGTGTCCTCAGAGCCAGCCAGACCCCACATCTCCACCCCTGCTTGAGGGATCCTGTCCCAGCTCCTGCCCCATCCCGTTTTCAGCATTTCCATGTTGGCTCTGGGTTCAGGGATTTGGCAATGCCCAGAGTTCTGCAGTGGATTCTGGAGTGCCAGCTCTGTGGATTCTGGCACTACAATAATGATAATTCTGTGGATTATTGTCCCTTGGGGCTGAGCAGTGGCATGGCCATGGCTTGGCCAGCTGGTGTTTGCCTTGTGGAGGAGGACACAGCTTATTTGTGTCAGCTCTGGTGCCTGATCCCAACATCCTGCCTGCTAAATCCCAGCCTTGGGATGAGCTCCTGGGCTCCAGCTGGCCACTCCAGGGGCCAGAGCCTTGCCAGGGCTTTTCTTAGGTTCTGGGGTGTTGTTACAGGACACAAATAAATAAACAAACAAAAAAATATTATGCAGACATGCAACTCTCTAAGGTAAAAAAGAGAGAAGTTTAATTTCTGACTTTACCATTTATAGATTCTCAAAAGTGGCCGTGGATTGGAGGATGACAGTGTCACCTCTCCAATGACACTGGACAAATTACCAGTCTGTTAAATTTCTCCTCTTTCATAAAAGAATGCAAACTAGTAAGTTATTTACATCAAGAATGTAAACATTAAAAAAATTTTAAAAAACTTAAAAAACCAGGGTGACCCTGAGGTTTGTGTGTGCTGGTCAGTTGTGCACAGGATAAGTGTGCTGACCCTCTTTGGAGGGATGGAAGCACTCCCTGCCTGGGGACAGAGCTTTTCCAGCCTCACCCTATGAGGTGACACATTGTCACCGTGCTGGTGACACTCAGTGCAGGATCCAGGGAGGGATAAAACCCCACAGACTGGCACTGCAGGATGTAAATGTGAAAGATCCAGGCTGGGGATGCAGTTGTGAAGGATGAGGATGGTAAGGATGCGAGATGGGGGTGCAGGGGTTGAAGGGTGGGGATTTGAGGGGTGCAGGATGAGGATGTGAGGAAGGAACATGGGGATGTGAGGAGTGCAAGATGGGGATGTAGATTTTGCAAAATGGGGATTTGAGAGATGCAGGATGGGGATATAAGTGTAGGATGGGGATGTGAGGAATGCAGGATTGGGAGGATGGGGATGCAGGACTGGGATGCAGGGGTTGCAGTTTGGGGATATAGGGGTAGCAGGATGGGGATTTGAGAGGTGCAGGATGGGGATATCAAAGAGTGCAGGATGAGGATGTTAGGAATGCAAGATGGGGACAAAAATTTTGCAAAATGGGGATTTGAGAGATGCAGAATGGGGTGTTAGGGGTGCAGGATGGGGATATAAGAGGGTGTGGGATTGGTGTATCAAAGGGTTTAGGATGGGGATGTGGTGGTAGAGGATGGGGACATGAGGAATGCAGAATGGAGAGGTTGGGGATGCAGGATTGGGATGCAGGGGTTGCAGGATGGGGATTTGGGGGTGCAGGATGGGAATATCAAAAGGTGTAGGATGGGGATGTTAGGAATGCAAGATGGGGACACAAATTTTGCAAAATGGGGATTTGAGAGATGCAGAATGGGGTGTTAGGGGTGCAGGATGGGGATATAAGAGGGTGTGGGATTGGTGTATCAAAGGGTTTAGGATGGGGATGTGAGTGGTACAGGATGGGGACATGAGGAATGCAGGATTGGGATGCAAGATGGGGATGCAGATTTTGCAAAATGGGGACATGAGAGATGCAGGATGGGATGTTAGGGGTGCAGGATGGGGAAAGAAGATGGTGCAGGATGGGATGTGAGTTGTGCAGGATGGGGATATCAAGGGCTGCAGGATTGGGATGTCAGGAGGGATGCCGGTGAGAATGCAGAGGTTTCAGGATGGAATGTGAGGCTCTCAGAGTGGAATGCGAGGGTTGCAAGGATTCGGAGGTTTCAGGATGGGGTTAATGCTCTGCACCACGGCATCCTTTGTTCTGGGCAGGCTGCTGAGGTTTGGAAATGGAGCGAACACCGCAAAATAGAAACGTCCGCACTTTCTGCTGCTGATTTTCAGTTTCAACAGCTGCTCCATTTGGAAACGGATGAAAATGCACTCCGGCTTAGTAGGAGTCAATTAAAAATAAACCGAGGCAGAGGATTGGTGCTGGAGCCCGGCGACGCTCATCGGACATAAAAGTTGCATCCTCTCAAGGCTGGATTTTCGCTCCAATTTGCCACGGGCGGGCGGCGGGATGGAACGGGGAGCGCTCATTAGCATGGCAATGCCGGGTTGTGATGAATTCCCGGCGCTTTGTTCTTGCTGCCGGGCTGAGCCCCCCTTTGTGGCGGGGAGGGGACAGCGCTGTCCCCCCGGGTGACACTGCTGCCTGCCCGGATTAGGCTGCAGCCAGCGGACATTGCAGGGAGGGGGCTGGGAGATGCTGCTGCTGCTGCTGCTGCTGCTGCCTTTTGTTCTGGGCTGGGGAGGATGGAACAGGAAAGCCTTATCAATAGGATTGCCTGGCAAAAGATTTTGAGAACATAGAAACTGAAATTGAAATGAAATCAATTTCATTTGAGATCCCTCAGTTACTGAACAACTGGAAAACAATGGTGTGGCTGCTGAAGGTGATCCCCTTTTGATGGAACAACACCCTCTGCTTGCAGACAGGCCCAAGGGTCAGAGCAGACCCTGCAGCTTGGCCAGAAGGGGCCCAAAGAGGAGTTTTAGGGTTTAAAATGCAACAGAGCATGGTAATGTGGTTTAACTCTCCTTACAAGGTTAAATATAAAGTTTGTACACAAACAAATGAGAGATAATGGCAAGCAAGTGGTTTTCAGAGCCCTGGATGAGGGGGACACAGAGGTTCTGGGGCTCTGATCAAGGCTTGGCCTTGCTTTCCAAGGCTTGGTGAGGAAAGAGCTTGTGTAAAATATAACACAATATGGTGATGTAATGATTCTTATAGGCTGCATGTAAATGCTGTAGGATTTGTATCTTGTACTAGATTGGTTAGTGAGAATTAGAATATTCAGCACAGAAGATTTATTGTATTGTAACGGGAACCTTGCTGTTACCCCTTTTACTCTCTTACCCCTTTTGCTCTCTTACCTTTTTTACTCCCTTACTCTCTTACCCTTTTACTCTCTTACCCTCTCATCCTCTCTCCCCCTCTCTCATTCCTGCTCTGAGCTGTGGCTGGTAGCTCCCAGCAGGGCCCTGCACCCAGGTCCTTTGCAATAAACCCCAAATTCCAAGCCCTGGCTGCAGAGATCTCTCATCCCCATCCATCCTGACCCTCCCATCCCCCAACACTCCAGCAGTTCTGGGGTGTTTTTTTTACCTTCTGTGCCCATGGAACAGCAATCCTTGGGGGATTTGCCTTCTGCCTCCCCAAAACAGCAAAGAAAAGCACTGCCTTAGCCCTGCACCTGCACAGGTGAGCGTGTGGGATGCTCAGGAGAGGAATGCTTGGAGCAGGAGAGGTCGGTTCTGTTGGCTTCTCTGCTCCTGTTTCTCCTCTCACCACCTATTCTTTGGCACAAAGCCTCTCATCCTCCTGCCTGTGTGCTTGCCAGCAAGAAATTGCCAGCAAGGCAGGGAATCCAGGGTCATCCAGGGATGGATGGCTGGGAAAGGAATGGAAAAGCCCTGATGGCCCGCAGTAGGATCCTAATTTTCCTCCCCTTCCTATTATTTCTACGTGGATGCTCCACTTGAGCTCTGCTGAGCTGGGAAACAGGGGCAGGTCCTGGCAGTGCCTGCAAGAAACCCAGCTGGGTTTGCAGTGCCTGTGCCCCAGGCTGCTCCAGGGGGTGGGACCGGGCATCGTTTTACCCAGGCTGGACCAGCATTGGGCTAAAAGGAATCATCTTTAAGTGATGAGGCTGAAATCCGATCCACAGCCGGTGTCGCTTTTCTCAGAGGGGGAATTGCAAAGGGAGAAGGGGAAAGGCGAGTTCTGCTCAGAAATTTGGGCAAAAACCAGTGGTGACAAGGAGGAGGGAGACAGGCTCAGCTGATGTTCCCCTGTTCTGGTTAAGACCCTCTAAGGAGGGCAGCACTTCAGGAGTCATTTCTGAAGAGAAAAGGCTCTCCTGGAATGGGTTCTCCAGCTCAGCAGCTCCTTGAGACAGCTGAGGTTTCCTCCACAAGAGATTTCAGCAGTCTGTGGATGAGCAGAGCTCTCTCCCTCTTGCCCAGGTCAGTGAGAAAGGCTCCGTTGCACTGAGTTCCCTGCTTTGGAACTAAAAGGGAAAATGGAGCAAATCATCCAGACTCCCTCGTGTCCAGGGAAAAAAAAATGGCATTTCCAGATTTATCCAGCCCAAGGTGGATTTCTTATGCAGAGTGCCTGATCTGAGAATTTCTCTCACTGACTTTGAGTGCAGACAGAGAGCCAGGATGGAGATGTCTGCACTGTGAGCTGGGATTTTCCATCAAGGGGAGCTGCTCCTTGTGCAGGCAGAGTTTCTCCTCCTCCTCTCACCTTTCTGCAACTTTAGGAGCCCTTTCAGTGGCTTGGAGATGCTTAACAGCTTCCCAATGGGGAAAGTGGCCCTTTCTTGGAGCCTCCTGCTCCCCTTTCCTGCTCCCATCTTTTTCCGTGGCGTTTTTGCATGCCAGGAAGAGAAAACACAAGGACTGGAAATGAAATCTGGAGAATAAACGGGAGATTTGTTAATTTATTAATCTGACAGAAGTCATTAGTGTCTCGCCAAAGATTCATCTCCTTGCCTGGGTTGCTCCCAAGGAGCCACAAAGCTGTGACAGCAAAGCTGGGAAGAGATTTCTGAGGGGGATGGACAGGGGAACACACAGCCAGGGTGGGCAGGGCACAGGGGATGGCACAAGGGGATGGCACAAGGGGATGGCACAAGGGGATGGCACAAGGGGATGGCACAAGGGAATGGCACAAGGGGATGGCACAAGGGCAGGGCACAAGGGGATGGCACAAGGGGATGGCACAAGGGGATGGCACAGGGGGATGGCACAAGGGAATGGCACAAGGGGATGGCACAAGGACATGGCACAAGCGGATGGCACAAGGGGATGGCACAAGGGGATGGTAGAAGGGAATGGCACAAGGACATGGCACAGGGGGATGGCACAAGGGCAGGGCACAAGGGGATGGCACAAGGGGATGGCACAAGGGGATGGCACAAGGAGATGGCACAAGGGATGGCACAAGGGGATGGCACAAGGGGATGGCACAAGGGCAGGGCACAAGGGGATGGCACAGGGGATGGCACAGGGGAATGGCACAAGGGAATGGCACAAAGGGATGGCACAGGGGCATCCCAGCCTCCCAAATCTGCTCAGGATGACTGAGCTGAAGCTGAACCATCCTCTCCTGAGCTCACTGTGCCCTGGGACAGCTGTGGGACAACCCAAGCCAAAGGAGCTGCTGTCAGCACTGCAGGAGCTGCTCTCCATGGGTGGACTCAGAGATGAGTTCTGGCAGCAGCTCCTGGAGTTCTTGGAGCTGCTGTGAGTCCTTGCACTCTTCTTGCACTCCTGCTCCTGTTAATGTGTCATTTAACACAAGCATGGGCAGAATCCTGCAGTCCTGAGAGGTGCCAAAACGTTGCTGATGAATCCCCTGGCTCCAGCTCCTGGCATTATCAATTAAAAAGCCATTTGTCCTCAGTGTGTGCACTGAAAGGCTCTCAGCTCATTTTATTCTTCATCACCCTCAGTGCAGGAAGGCCTGGGACTCCATTTAAAATCTATTTGAGCAGTGGTTCTGAGCTTTCTCAGTGACTTGGCCAGGTTTCATAGGCTGTGCTGCAGCCAGTGCCTTCTCTGCCTCCCTCAAGATCCTTTGCTGTGTTCCCACCTCTGTAAAAAATGGAGAGAGTGGATCAAGAGGAGTTTTCAGACAATCTCTTCATGCTTTGGCCTGATCCCTCCTCATCTGGCAGCACCAAGCAAGGGCACTGGGGGCTTTTTGCTGTTGTGTGGCTGAAAACTCCAATTTGGGTTTATTTTGTGGCGGAAACTTCCAGTTGCTGGGTGCATTCATGTGTGTGAAGGGCAGAGCTTTGAAGGCAGGGGTGACAGGGAGTGTGACAGGGCCAGGTGTGTCCCCTGCCCACTGAATTTCCCTGCTGTGAATTTGTCAGGCTGCTCCTGGCACGGCACAGCGATGCTGTTGTGTGCAGAGGTGCCAGAAAGGCAGAGCCAGAGGTGCTGTGGAGGGTGGGAAAAGGGGAAAACACAAGGGAAGTGTGAGTCAGGTGCCTGTGGAACCAGAATCACAGAATTTCTAGGTTGGAAGAGACCTTTAAGATCATCGAGTCCAACCCATGTTCTAACAGCTCAACTAGATCATGGCACCAAGTGCCTCATCCAGTCTTTTTTTAAACACATCGAGGGATGGTGACTCCCCCACCTCCCTGAGCAGATGATTCCAGTATTTGACCACTCTTTCTGTGAAAAACTTCCTCCTTAATTCTAGCCTGTATCTCCCTTGGTGCAGCTTGAGACTGTGTCCTCTTGTTCTGTCTGTTGTTGCCCGGAGAAAGAGACCACAGAACATCCTGAGCTGGAAGGGATGCACAGGAACCCTGGAGTCCTGCACCCACAGGAGGGTGGGAGCTGTTGGAGTCACTCCCTGATGGGATCTAACACCATTTCTGGGAGCAGGCAATAGGATTTGAGCCCCACTGATGCAGATTTGCCTGTTCAGCCCAGGGAAAGCTTTTGGTGGTGGCAGAAGGGACAGCAGGGAACGTGCCTGGAAGGGGCAGCTCCTCCCTGCTGTGGCCAGCCAGCATCAGTCCTGCCCTGGAGCTCCAGGGCTGGCTGTGTTCTGCTCCAGGTGCTGCTTTGAGGGAGCTGTGGGGCAGATGGACCCACCAGGGGTGTTTGCCAGCTGCAGTGATGCTGCTGTGCCTCCAGCCCAGCTCCCAAAGCCTGCCCTGCTCCTCCTGCCTGGCCCAGCTGTGTCTCCTGGAAGGTTTCTCATTTCTGGGCTGGGTTTCTCCTCTGGCTGCTTTGTTTATGGGGGAATAAATGACACAATCAGGCGGCCTGATCAGTGTGCTGGGAGGGAGGAGAGGCTTGATGCAGATCTCTGGGGCTGTTGCAATCAGCTTGGC
Organism: Zonotrichia leucophrys gambelii; assembly: GCF_028769735.1. Taxonomy (NCBI): domain Eukaryota; kingdom Metazoa; phylum Chordata; class Aves; order Passeriformes; family Passerellidae; genus Zonotrichia; species Zonotrichia leucophrys. The sequence goes on along the minus strand of NC_088193.1, from coordinate 2,157,896 downwards.
CATTCCCAGCATCAGGGGCTGTGCAGATCAGCCTTGGGACAGAGGCTGGACCCTGCTCTGCCAGCATGAGGGTTTTGTGGGAGCAGGACCGAAGTCTTCACCTAAGTTTGGAAGTTTTCCAAGTTTGGAAGCCTTTTCCAAGGTCTCAGATCAAATCTTGTGTTTAATTCGAAGCTCTGGCTTACAGACCCAAAGTTCTGAGGGTTCCCTGCATTTCGGATTCCAACATCTCCCTGTTCTTCTCTTCCCAGCATCTGTAGCCAGCCCTTTATTCCCCACTGCAGTGCCCCTGTGGACAGGCCTGTGATTTTATCCCCTTTGTGCTCCATGTCCCCATTTTTGGGTGTCCCTCCTGGCTCTGCCTCTCCCAGTATCTCCCACCTGTGTTCCCAGTTGTGCTGTGGCTGGAGGTGAAGCCCAGGGAGCAGGGCAGGGGCACCCCCTGAGCTGTGCCAGCCCCTGGAGCTGCCACAGGAGCCACAGCTGGGCCTGGGCTGGGGAAGGTGGATGGGGAGGGAGCGTGGGAGAAACCAGGGCCTGTGCATGAAATATTCCAAGTGGGGAAAACTGGCAGGGCTGCTCATGCTCCAGAGGAGGAGGCAGCCCTCTCTCAGGCCCTGGGGCAGATCAGGAGGCAATAAAGGAGAAGAAAACAGCAGAAATGAGATCTGCCAAGCTGACGGCCCAAGCAAGCTGGGACCTGCCTGGGGAGGCAGCTTGTTCCAGAGTGGGAAGGGGCAGATTCCCAGCCAGGCCTGGCTCTGGGCAGAGCCTTTCCCATGGAAACAGAGCCACAGATTTGCAGGGAAATCTGCAGGATCTGGAGGGGAACTCTGCCCCCAACCCTTAAGCCTGGCTCAGGCTGCCCCTCTCTCCCAAAGCTCAGTTTGTGGGCAGCTGGAAATGCCAGCCCAGGCCAACAACTCAGTCCCAGCTCCCAGAGCTTATTTGGCTTAATCTGGGGTTCATTTACAGGGACAGAATAAAGGCAGGCTCATTCCAGGACCTTTCACTCGTGCTCTACCCCACCAGAATGGGAGTGAGAAGGGGGATCTGCTGTGGCAGCTGGATTTTTCCTTTAGGGAGGATTCATGCAGTCCCAAATATCCCCCCACTCCCAGGCTGCAGTGCTTCGTGTGAAATTTGTGCAACTCTCCTGCACAAATTGGGGCTGGAGGAGGGGAGGGCAGTGCTTTTTGCTTTTCCTGGGCTGAACTGTCCCTTGTCACCGGGGCTGGGAGCCAGGGGACATTCCTCAACAAGCCAGCACAGCCCCTGTGCTCAGGACAGCTCAGGGGCTGGTTCCACGTCCCTGCTGCTGCTTTCCCTGTGCCATTTCTCACTAAATCTGCCTTTCTGGGGCAAGTTGGAGCAGGCAGCCCCAGTTTCTGGTTGGACAGGCTCTGTTTGTGCTCTGGAGGGGTTGGGAGGTGCACCAGGGAGTTTGCTGTAGCCTGGGCTAAGGAGAGGGGAAAAGGTGCCAGGGATTGCAGTGGCACAGACTGGCCTTGTCTCTGGTTTCTAGCTCAAGGTGTCAGTTTGGGAACAGTGGAAAAAAGCGTAAATGTGCCTGGGTGTGGAATGAAGGATGGGAGGGGAGCAGCAGGAGCTGGTGCTTGTCCCTGGTTGTCTGAGTCAGGTGTGCAGGGGGACAGGGCAGGATTGGACTCTGGAATGATGGTCCTGTCTGTAGGGGAGGAAGCCATTGCTTCCCTTTCCCTGCTCAGGATGGGACAAGGGGAGATTTTTGTGCAGAATTTTGGACCTCAGAGTGGCAGAAGGGGAGATTTTTGTGCAGGATTTTGGACTCGGAGTTCAAAAGACTCTTCTGCCCATTTCAAAAGTGCTTTTTCCCCCCAATCCCTTCTCTCCCCACTGCTCTCCTCTCTCTCCCATCCTTTTGTCTGGCTCTGTGTGAACCCCTGTCCTGCCTGCCTGCAGAATTCCAGTGCCCAGACACAACAGATGCTAAAGGGCAAGACTGGAGCTACTCTAGATGCAATCTCCATTTTGCTCAAGGATCATTAATTACCTCGATGATTAAATACAATTAAAGATCCCTAAGACCTTTCTAATATCAGGGCCTTCAGCAAGGGCAGCTTTTAGGAACCTGCACCAGCAGTAAAACAAAAAGAGGAGATAGACCAGTAAATCGGGGAATCCCAATTAAAATCCGGGCTTAGCTCATTAACCTAATTACACATTGTGTCTTGCTGGCCTCAGCTGGGCTGAGGGGGAGGCGAGGCAGCAGTGGGGGTGGGCTGGATGTGCTGATCCTGTGGGATTGTTTATGTCAGCTCCCATTGTCCCTTTGGCTGAGAAAACGGCCTTGCTGGGGGATTTGGAGCCGGGGCTGCGGAAATCCAGGAGGGTTTTGTGTCCTTGGAGCGCTGCACGTGTTTCCTCTGCCCTGAGACGTTCCCTGGGCACACACCCTGCTCTGTGCCCTGCCTGCCAGGTGGCTCCTTCCACACCCAGCTCACCCTCAGCCCGCCGTGGAGAGCACTGGGGGACAAGGAGAGCGGGAGAATGGGGTGGAAATGGAAATGGAAGGGGAAATGGGGCAGTGCTGAGCACAGAGAGCCCCCCAAGCAGGCAGATCCTTTTGTTGAGGCTGAGGAACATCAGAGCCCCTGGCTTGGGACTCACCCTGCAGGGATCCATCTGCTCTGGTTGTCTGCTGTGGCACCAGGAGTCCCTGTGCCCTGTCCCCTTCTCACAGCTGGCTGCACAAAGGACCCCCCTTCTCCTACCCTGAGCCCAAAATCCTGCGCAAAAATCTCCCCTTCTATCCTGACTCCAAAATCCTGCACAAAGGTCTCCCCTTCTCCCATTCTGAGTCCAAAATCCTGTACAAAAATCTCCCCTTCTCCCATCCTGGATCCAAAATCCTATACAAAAATCTTTTCCCTTTTCCCGTCCTGAGTCCAAAGTCCTGCATAAAATTCTCCCCTTCTCCCATCCTAAAGGCCAAAATCCTGCACAAAAATCTCCCCTTCTCCCATCCTGAGGTCCAAAATCCTGTCTTTCCTTCTCCCACTTTGAGGTCTAAAATCTTGCACAAAGGTCTCCCCTTCTCCCAGTTTGAGGTCCAAAATCCTGCACACAGGACCCCGCTTTTCCCATCCTGACTCCAAAATCCTGCACAAAGGTCTCCCCTTCTCCCGCTTTGGGGTCCAAAATCCTGCACAAAAATCTTCCCTTCTCTCACTCTGAGTCCAAAATCCTGCTCAAAGGCCTCCCCTTCTCCCATCCTGAGGTCCAGAATCCTGCTCCCCAGCCTGGCACAGGATCTCCTCCTTCCCAGGAGCTCTTGGGAAGGGAGTCCTGCTGTCCTGTGCCTGTCTGTCCCACCGAGAGAGGGAACAGGAACCTCCAGAGGCTGGAGCCAGGTGACTCAGGGGATTTGTGGCTTTTCCACACCAAAGTCTGTGGGTGCAGCTGCCTACGTGGCTGCCTTCAAAGGCTTGGGGAGGAGGTGGCAGGTCCAGGCACGTCCTGCCCCAAACCAGCCCAATTTGGGAAAGCAAGTCGGAGCTGGAAGAGGTCAGGGTGCGGCTTCCCATGCAGCAGGGCCAGGGAAACGGGAGGGATGGGGACCCTGAGCCCCGTGGGAGCCTCAGCTGAGCCTTCCCCAGCACCTGCAGGCACGGGGGAGAGGGGATGGAGCCAAGGGGGTCTGTGCAGCACAGCCACTGCCAGCTGGGAGGGACAGAAATGCCTGTGGAGAGCTTGGGAAGGAGGCAGGGAGGAGTTTCTGACAGCGCAGTCTGCCATTCCTGCTTGAAGGAGCCCTGCCATAGCCTCAGAGGATTTCACACAAAGCCAGGGTGCCCCAAATGTCCATCCCTACTTGGGGAGAGCTTGGGAAGGAGGCAGAGAGGAGTTGGGCACATGCAGGAGTTTCTGACAGCACAGTTTGCCATTCCTGCTGGGAAGGAGCCCTGCCATAACCTAATAACAAATCCAGGGTGCCCCAAATGTCCATCCCAGCTTGGGTACAGCTGCTGCTCAGCCCTGACTCCCATCTGAGTGCCCTGGGAAAGATCTGCTCCTTCCCTTCCCTCTGCCCACACAGACACACACCCAAACACCATTTTCCTTCCCTTGGGTTTGCTGTGGGCATCTGAGGAAGATGAAGGGATATGAGGAGACCACGGGGAGATGATAGAGAGCAGGAATCTGCCTCCCTGCTGGTTTAAGAACTGAAAAGCAACAGCTTCAAACCCTGCTGGAGTTCCTTGGTGTCACCCAGGTGGGAGATTTGCATTTGCACAGCTCTGGAAGCTGCCCCAGCACAGACAGTGGTGCAGGAGGGTCATCCCCACTGCCATAAAACTGCAGGGCAGCTCTCACCAAAGAATTTAATCTAACAGAGCATCAGCAGGAGCCTGGTGAGACATCCAGGGCTTGCTTTGCACACTGGCCATTCCTTGCCTGGTGCTCTGCTTGCAGGTAATTAAAATGGCTCAACCCTGCAGTCCCAGCAGCTGCCTGCAGATCGTTTTCTCCATGCCCAAGGGACCCTGCCCTCGGTTTCTGCTCCAGAGATCCCCCTCTCTGCAAGGCAGCTTTGGAGGATAAAAAGATTTCATTACACAGGCACAGAGTGAAGGCAGAAACTGGAAAAAATGTTCTAAAATTCTAAAATCGCTGCAATGGAAAGAAAGCAGGGAGAAGAGAAAATCCTGGGGATGTAAAGAAAGAGGGGGTTTGTAGATCCTGCAAGGAGAGAATTCTGAGTGTTCCTCTGTTATGCCAAGTGTACCTGGAGTATTCCCAGAGCAAACAGTGCAATTACTTTGGATTCACACTTTGCCACAGAGTTGTCAGGCCCGAGGTTGCAGCTCCCAGAGGGCTCTGTGCAGACTTGCAGATGAGCTGCTGTGCTTTCCCAGGGGATGGGGAGGCTCTGAGAGGAAAGGCCACGCTGACTTTTCTGAGGACAGCTGTAAACTTCCTCTTCCTCTTGGGCTTTGTGTGGCTTCCCTGTCTGAGTGCTTCGCTTGGGGACATCCACAGCAAAGTGTCCCCATCCTTGGCTGGGTGTTAGTGGAGCTGGAGAGCCCCAGGGCTGGGAACAGCTGTGGGGATCCTCTCAGCTCGCCCTGAGCAGAGCTGAGAGCTGTTATTGTCCTTTTCAGGGCTGTTGTTTCTCTCTGATGGGATCTCTCCCTCCCCTCAAGGAAGGCTCTTCCCTTCCCTTTGGGGCACATCCTCCTCATCCTCCTCATCCTCTGTTTGCTGCATCCCTGTGGGTCAGGGATGGCCTCAGCGGCAGAACCCACCTTGGCACACTTGGAATGATCTCCTCTCCCTTTCTTGATCTGCTCAGCTCCCTGTGACTGTCACAGCCCTGGTGTTGTGACAGCATCACAAACAGAGGCTCCCAAGCCTGCAAGAAACTTCTGGTTTATTCAACTGCCTCCTCTCAGTTTTTACTGACACAGCCCCAGTGACCTCCACCCTTCAGTGCAGATGGAGCCTTTGAACTCTCTGAGCCCTTCACTGACAGGGGTTAATGGCGTTTATCTGCATGCTTATCTTCCTTCTCCACTGCCTCTTGTCACTCTGAAGGTACCTCCAGTAAGGGTTTGTGGCACCCAGGTGACAAAAGAAAAGCTTTTTCCATAAACTCTTTCCCCAAGATGGGACAATTACTGTTCAAATAGGTTCAGAGTCTCCTTTTAGTCTCTTTTCCCTGTCTTCTCTTTTAATTCATTTTCCATTCATTTAATACCCACATGTTTATTTCTGGAAGTCTTCCTCCACTACTATTCTGGTCAGTTTTTCTTACCAAATTGGAAATGGGACTTTTTGTCCTCTTTCCTCTTGCCATTAGCTATTTATATCCTCCCATCCATCTCTTTAGTTAGCCAAGCTTCCAGCTGTGTTCTCTCTGCCACTCTGCTCCCTGAGCAACAAGTAAAGGTGGCTCTGAGCAGAACTCAGCTCAAGCAGGGGTGACAAACGAGTGACACTGCAGCCTGGGAGCCACCTCAGGTCCAGAGGTGGTGGAGCACCAAAGGAGCCACAGCCAGGCTGGTCCCATCCTTCTGAGGAGGAGTTCTTGTTTCCCTCTTTGGGATTCCTCCTGCACAGTTCCTCCTTGGCTGGGTGATGGTCCTGGCATGGGAGGTCAGGGCATGGAGTCCCAGCATGCTTTGGGTTGGAAAGGACCTTAAAAAACATTAATTTCACACTCTGCCATGGGCAGGGACACCTTCCCCTGAGTCCTATCCATCCTCTCCTTGGATATTTCCAGGGATGGAGAGTCCACATCCTCTCTGGGCAATCTCCCCTCCAGGCCTCCCTGCTCCTGCCTCCACTGGTTTGTCTCCAGAGCCATTTTCCCCACCCTGAGCACTCCCCTGATGGAGGACAGAGCTTCTCCCATGGGAAATTGGGTATTTTGGAGCACTATCCTTGCTCCAGCCCTTGGGAGGCAGCAGGGAAGCAGCATGCTGTGCTGGGGAAGGTGCTCAGGAGTTTCCAGCTTTTTCCAAGCTAAAAGTTCTGCTGGAAACCTGGAGGACCCTTCCATGCCTTCATTCTTCCTCCCACCAGGAGAGCTGGCTGACATTTTTGGGGTAAAGTTTGTCTTAAAATAAGCACAATGTTCTGGAGGAGCTGTGTCCATATTGTCATGTCTGCTAAAAAAATGTAATAGCCTGGTTTGTGTTCTCTCTCTCTCTCTCTCCCCCTCTTTTTTGCCCCCAAATCTGAAGGGAACAGGAGTTCTCTCAACCAGCCTCCCCTGGAGTTGTTAGAGAGTGGAAAGGCACAAGCACAGACTCGTGGAGGAGGAGGAGGTGGGCACAGCAGGCAGGTGCAGGGTGGGAGCAAATCCGTCTGTCAGGAAGGAGGAGCAGACAGAACCCAGAGGGAGAGGGGCTCCAGAGGGGCTGGGGGTCCCACACAGCTCGCAGGGCTGGCCCAAACCCCCAGAAAACTCCAGGGACAGGGTGGGATGAGGGGCAGGAGAGGATGAACCCAGATGGATCAGGGGCTGTGGGGAGGGAAGGTGGGGAGAGGCACAGGGAGGTGATTTGAGTTTGGGGGTGAGAGCTGCTGGAAAGGTCAGCTCTGGGGATGACTAAGGCAGGATGGGCTGGCAGAGGGGGGATGCTGGCAGTTTCAGAGGGAGGGCTCCTTCTGCTTTGTGGCTGTCATTTGAAAACTTCCCCAGAAGGGAAATTTCCAAAGAAAACTTTGGCCTGGCTTCATCCAAAATGTCCCCATTCCATGGCAAGCAAAGCATCCCATCCTGGCTGCACTCCTGCTCAGTGTTTTACCATAATGCCATTTCAAAGAAATGAGAGTCCACAAGGAAAAACCATTTCAAAGTTATCAAGAAGGCTTTATTTATTTATTTTTTCAAAAATAGAATTTTGCCAAAATCAGCACGTTCCATTAGATGGTTTTGGCTTGGACTAAGTGACACTTTCCATCAGAAAAATATGCTGTGCTGGAAAATGTTCCACCAGCTCTGGTTATTTTTTCATAGCATGCTTTCCATTTTTGTGGCAGCCTCCAGTCTGAGCTGAGACAAAGCACACAGGAGTCCCCTGAGAGCAGTTGACCTCCTGGTCTCTGGAAGAGCAGGATGACTCCCTGGAGCTCTCCCCAGTGGCACAGGAAAATCCATCTGGCTTCCACATCCCTCTGCACGTGGCTTGTTGCTCCCTGGGAGGAAAACAGGGAGCTTGGTACTGATGTAGTTGAACAAAAGGCAATGAAATCACCATGAAAGGCAAGAAAATCTGTCAGTTAAGGCCAACTGAGCTGTTTAACCCTGAGAATTCAGGTCTGGTTTCTCCAGCACCAGGCTGGGATGGGGAGTTGGTTCTTGGCTTCTCCATCCCTCTCCCTGTGCATGGATCAGATCCCCCTGCATGGATCTCCATGAGGAGCTGATTGCTTTTGGTCCTGCCTTGTCTCTCGTGGATCAGGACTTGGGGAACAGTTTTAGGGCAAGTCTGTGATTCCAGCCTGCCACAGGGATTGAGAGCTGTGGGGATCCCAACCTTCCTGCTCGGAATTAAAGTGAAACACCCTGAAAGAGGCCCCCAGAAGTGCTGGAGGTTGTGTTTGAAGGGACACCTTTGTCCCTGGGCACTGAGGCACTCAGCACTGGTGTCACTCCACCCCCTCAGGGACATTTGTCATCAAATCCCCCTGGGTGTTGTGGCTCCTCCCTGGGGCTACCTGGAAGCACAAAGCCACCTTGCTGGAGAATGGGATAATCAGCCATGGAGAAATCTTTAATTTCCCTTCCTGGAAGTTCACCCGTGTGTCCCTCGTTGTGTTGCAATCACTGAGATAAAACTTTTTGAGTCTTAAGTCCCCAGTTAACTCAGCAGAAGGAGCAATGAGAGGTGTCCAAAGGGAAATGGGAGTTTGTGAACTCTCTGCAGGACAAATAATCTTTTTCTTTTCTGCAGAATTCCCTGCTCCTCCTGCCTTGCCCTCTTCCCTGGCCTCCCTGAGCCCTTGCTGACAGCCCTCACCTTTCTGGGCAGGGCAGAGGGGCTGTACCTGGTTGGTGTCCCAGGAAAGCAAAGCCCAGGCAGTGCAGAGGATGGGGCAGGGAGCGTGACCCGTGCTGGGAGGTCTCCCTGCTGTCTCTGACCCTCCCTCCCTGCTTTCCTCCCTGCTTTCCTCCCCCTCCCCATGCTCAGCCCTCCTTTAATGGGTGGTCTTGTCCCTTGTTTACAGTCCTGGCCCTTGCAGGCCCCTCTAAGCCCAGCAATCATTCCTCAGACAGCCTGGATGGAGGTTGGGACATTAATGGATGGCAGAGCTGCATCTCCACCCAGCACCGGGGTCACAGAATGGTTTGGGTTTAAAGGACCTCAAAGTTGATCCCATTTCACCCCCTGCCATGGGCAGGGACACTTCTCACCATCCCAGGGTGTTCAAAGCTCCATCCCTGGGCACTTCCAGGGATGGGGCAGCCACAGCTTCTCTGGGAAACCTGTGCCAGTCCCTCACAGTAGAGAATTTCTTCCTAAAATCTAATCTAACCCACTGTTTTTCAGCTTGTGGGATATTTCAGAAATGTGGCACTGGCTTTGCTCAGAGGGTGAATGGCACACTCACCCCTAGTCTCTCCTGATTTCTGGCGTGTCCTTAGCACAAAATCTCTGAGATTTGGTTGCAAGCAGTTTGCTCTTGGTTGATAAAATCTTGAGCCATAATTTGGGAACCTTTAGTGGAGCTCTTACCTGGCCAATGTTTAGGTTTCCACGCTCTGCCTGTTAAATGGATTTTCCACTTCATCTCCCCCGGTTTCCTCAGCCATGGAAATGAGGGTGACTCTGCCATTTGCATGAGGGGTGGGTGGGGCTGTGGGGCTCCCCACAAATGCCTCCATCCCTGCTTCCTCAGGTGGGAATTGCCACCATCCTCTGCACATCCCCACCTCCAACCTGAGGTTGCCGCTGCTTGCCTGGGTGGCCTTGGGCACATCTCTTTGTCATTCAGCACCTCTGATTTCCCCACCCCTGAAAGCAGGGGTAATAAGGCTTTCCTGCCTCTCAGGGTGTTGGAGGATTAATTAGTTGCTGTTTGAAAAGCCTTTTGAAGATGCAAAGCTTTTTTCCATAAATATGCAGAGTGATTCCTGCAGATGGGGCCCAGGTAGGGCTGGAGCTGTGTCTGCCTCTGCTTTGTGGAGACCATAAACCCAGCAAGAAATGAAATTTGTAGGAATTTCTTACACAGGGGCTTGATGATAAGGAAGCTGAGCAGCAGCAGGCTGGAAATCAAGCAGAGCACTGAATTTGGGGTTATTTGCACTCCCTGTTCTTTCTGGGCTGTTGTTCACGGGCTGGAATCTTTAAACAACCCAGAGAAAGTTGGGAGGTCTGAGCCTTTCCCACTTCCCTGCAGAGATATCTCTAGGGCAAGATAAAAACACATTAAAAGAGAAATCTCAGGCAGGGAGCCAGCGAAGGGTGTCTGTCCATTGCATCTGTTGGTGCCATGTTTGCATTTGTCTTGTTTGCAAAGCTTTCCCCGACTTGTCAGCCACCAGAGCATATATCACATTCTCCTGGTTACAAAAAAACTTGCTTGTTTCTGTCTTTCGAAACAAATTACAGAAGAACAGAGCGTGGCATTCCTGCTTGCAAGAGGAGGAAACATTTCTTTTTAACTTCGGGAGATAGTGAGATATCAGCAATATGTTATATCCTGAGAGATAATGGGAGGAAAGCAAAACCACAGGCAGAAAGCTGTGACTGTTAAACACACATTTCAGCTATAGGAAAGTCAAGAGTTTTGATCTTCTCCATGAAAATTACAGGGCTGGCGAGCACCAGCGGGCTTTGGCAGGGGTGCGTTTTTCGCCGGGTTTTGGACGCAAGGCCAGCGTTTGGATCTTTGATAATTTCCTGTGACCGGGCATCTCTGCTGATGAAAGAGGCTTGGTTTGAGTGGGGACAGAGGGAATTGGCTGCTGGGGCAGCCAGGGGAGGCTGCCAGTTATTAACCCTGGCGCTGAAGTCACGCCTGAGTCAGCAGAGTTTCGGCTTTGTCCCGTTCCCATTGTGGAGGCGAGTGAGTCACTCCCTGCTCCAGCCCTGAGAGCTCCCCCGTTTCCTGCTCCAGCTCCACAGACCAGCAAGGGGAGGAAGGATCTGATGTTCTCTCCTTTTTCTGTGCCATCGAGTTTATTTTTGTTTTTATTGAATCTCTTCAGTCTCAAGTTCCCTCCTTTCGGAAATGAGGCTCTCCATGGGTTACTATCTTGATCCCCTCTTCACAGCTCCTCATTAAATCTCTCCTCCTTAGCACCTGGAGAGCTCGAGGAGATTTAGCACTGGACCAGAGCTCCTTGAGCAATATCCAAGGCAACAAGGAAGTCCAAGAAAGAGGCAGAGCAGAGAAAACACTCGTGTGCATTTGGAGACTCAGCCCATCAAGATAAGGTCTCAGGACAGTCTCAGCTTAATTAGTTTCCCTCTTCTCAAAGCTCCAGCTTCTTTCCCTTCCTCCACACTTGATTTTCCAGCTTTTCTTCCCCACCCAACCACCAAATAAGCATTGGCTCTGCTTGTGGTCCTCGTTCTTTTGCTTACAGGTTAGAATTGGTAAGCAAAAAGACCTTGGTTTTTTCCTTGCTGGCAGGCAGTGAGATGATTCCAGAGAGAATAGTCCTGGATTTTTGGTTCTTTGTCTTTGCCTGGCCAGCTGTCTGCTTTTCCTTGTGCAGAATTTCATCCTGGTCATGTCCACTGGTGGAATAGTGGATGAGGAGGGGCGAGTGAGTGGGCTGGGGTGTGGTTGTGCAGATACAAGAGGGGTGGGAAGATTTTTAATGCTACAATGGAAAGAGGGCAAATCAAAGGAAGGCACAAGCATTGACCAGCTGGTGAGGCAATCCTGGACACGGGCAGTGGGGAAGGAAGGAGATATGGTGTGGAAATTGCAGGACAAAGGGATTGGAGTTGTGAAACTGTGCCTGGACAGGTGTGAGAAAGAGCACAGAGCAGGAAAAGAACTGAGGAAGGAGCTGGAGCCACATCCAGCCCACAAGGAGAGGGGAAGGAGGAGGAAGGAGGGCAAATCAAAGAAATGTACAAGCATTGACCAGCTGGTGAGGCAATCCTGGACACAGGCAGTGGGGAAGGAATTGCAGGACAAAGGGATTGGAGTTGTGAAACCATGCGCTGGACAGGTGTGAGCAAGGGCACAGAGCAGGAAAAGAGCTGAGGAAGGAGCTGGAGCCGCATCCAGCCCACAGGAGAGGGGAAACGAGCCAAGTGGGCAGCAGTGGGGCACAGCAGGCTGTGTGTGTGTGCTCAGGTGTGTGGGAGCTGGCAGCTGGACGAGCCGGGCGCGCTGGGGCGGGCCGGGCGCTGCGCGGCGCGGACGGAGCCTTTGTGCTTTGTTGCTGAGCACGGGCTTTGGGAGCTTTATTGCAGGAAGGCCTTTCCCAGTGCTGTGTCAGCTCTTTCTGCAGGAGCCCTGCTCTGCCAGCCTCCCTGCTTTTGCCATGGGGCATGTTCCCCTCCCCGTGACTTGGGGGGTGAAGCAAAGCAGCTGTGAGAAAGGCAGGGAAGGAACGGCAGGGAGGGAGAGCTGGGAGCAGAGGCAGGCTGCTGTTCCCACCCCAATCCCCTGCTTTGGAGCCCTTTTCCTGTCTGGATGAAGCTGGCGATGTTTGTAAAGTTGAAAAACTCATGGTCTAGCCTGGTGGTCATCCCTGCCTCTTCCATCTGTGGCCCATCCCACCCTGGCCTCTGCTTTTCTTCCATCTCTTTCTACGAGGAGCACTGGGACAAGCATGGCCTTGCTCTTGCATGGGGCCTGTGTGTGAATCCCAGCAGTGGCTCAGTGACCAGATTTCCCAAAGTGTAACAGGGAATAAGTGGAGCATCGACGGATGAGGCCCTTTGAGGAAGAGCTTTCATTCAAGGGGCTCCTGAGGCTGCTTTGTGCTGGGGATGTTTGCAAAGTTGAAAAACTCATGGTCTAGTTTGGTCTGGTGGTCATCCCCATGTCTTCAATCTGTGGCCCATCCCACCCTGGTCTCTGCTTTTCTTTCCTCTTTCTATGAGGGGCACTGGGACAAGCATGGCCTTGCTCTTGCTTGGGGCCTGTGTGTGAATCCCAGCAGTGGCTCAGTGACCAGATTATAAGTGGAGCATGGATGGATGAGGCCCTTTGGGGAAGAGCTTTCATTCCAGGGGCTCCTGAGGCTGCTTTGTGCTCCATTTATCCAGAGAGGAAATCCTGCCCAGGAAGAGGAAGGCTTTATCCCAAAGGCAGCCAGTGATGGCCTGGCTGGAGACCTCGCTCGATACAAGCCATTGACTGCTCCTGGGATAAAATCATCTCTGCCCTGGGCTGGATCTGGGTCTGAACCAGTGACCTCGATGAGAGGACCCCATGTTTCTCATTTGCAAGCCAAAGGCCAGCCCAGTCCTTTCTGGTTTGAGAGGGATTTATTTGGCTGAGGGCCAGGCAGGCCATTGTACAGCGCTGCCATTTCCCGACAGCTCCCATAAATCTCTCCCAGCTCCCACTGGGAAGGGGGAAGGGATGCCTGGGCGTGCAGTTTCTCTCTTGGGGTGCCCCCACCCCATCCCAGTGTTATCTCAGGCCTTTCATGTGCAGCCATGTCACCTGGAGCTATAATCTTGCCACATCTCTCTCATCTTCCTTCTAAGGCTCCCCCTCCCCTTGTGTTGGAAACTCAAGTTTTACAGTCCCTGTGGTGCTCAGGCTCTGCAGGGGTGAATCAGTGGAATGCAGAGAGACCTCCAGTGAAAGTCTGCTGCCACAGGAAGGGCCTGGGATGACTCACTGGAGCCCACTGACTCACTGGAGCCCACTCCTTCATTGCAACAGGAGGCCCTGTGCTCCTGGAAGAGCAGCAGAATCCTGATTTAAATGCCTGGCAATCAATGCAAAGGCTCCCTGGCAAGAGCAGAGCTACTAACCCCAACCTCCTGGCCAAGTGCCACATCACACCTTTGCTTCTTGCCACCTGAAATTCCCCTGCTGGGATTTGGGATCTTTTTTCCCGTGTTTCCCACCCTGCCTGGCACACCTGGGATGTTCTTCTGGGCTGCTGGAGGCTCTGTCCCACACAAGTTGCATTTCAGACTTTGTTTTCCTCCAGAAAGATGAGTTCAGAAACACCAGGAGAGAAAGTGTCATGGAGGGGAAAGTTTTAGGCTCCTGTTCCATCCCACTTTTCCTTCGTGAAAAATTTGCACTGTCTGTGAGAGATACAGGACCACGGGTGGGACATCACTGCCATGACCACGGTGCTGTCCCAAAATCAGGTCCTTTTGTGGGACTTTGTGCAGGTTGAAGTGTGATGCATTGATTTGCCCTTCTGTAAGATCCCAGCTGCTGTGACTAAGAATCAGGAGCTTTGTGACATCTGCATCAGTCATGATATTGCCACACCAAAGGGTGGCTCATCACACCCTGCCAAGGGCTGTTTCAGTGCCCTGGGGGGGAGATGAGTATCAGGGAACAGGAGGGAGAGAAATCGGTGAGAGGCTCAGCAGAGGCAAGGTTGTGCAAAGCAGAGTGCAGTTCACATGGCTCTTAACAAAGAGGCATTGAGTGAGGTTGTGACAGAGCTCACCCAGAGCCTGGAGATCATTTCCAGAGCTTTCTGTATGGGGGAGCAAGAACCTGATTTGCAAGTGTGGGACAGCACCTCCTGGGCTTTTAGAGAGAGGGTTTCCAGCTCCAAGAGCCACCACCTGCCACTTCTGCTGTGTCCCTGACAGGGAGTGCAGCCCTCCCTTCCCAGCCCGTGTGCCTCAGGGCACCCCGAGCTGTGCACGGAGCCCCCGAGGCCTCGGTGAATATCTGGGCTTGGGATCGTGGGGAAAGGCATCAACACAAACCACTTCAGAGGCCAAGGTGGAGGAGTAGGATCTCCGAGGTCTGCACTAATGAGGTCTTGGCACCAACATGTCTTTGGCACACGGCTGGGCCCTTTTTGGTCCGCGACAAAAAAATAACACCACAAAACTAATGAATAAAATGCAAGTGGGCAAGCTGCAACCCATCCAGCTAATCCTTGCTCGGGTGCTGGCTGCCCCTGGGAGGTGTCAGCATGGATTGGTGGGCACTGGGAGATCTGGGCTGTGAAAATGGCAGGATTCATCCCCAGCTTTCTCCCTGCCCTACCAAGCGCACAGATCGTTCAGCAAAAGGAGAAACGCAGCCAATCCCAGCACTTCACACACACACACATCCAGCTGAATATGTTCAAACCTCTCCAGAGGCTGATTAGTGATTTTATTTTCTCCTCCTCTGCCGGCCGTGCGTGCTCATTGCCATCAATTATCTATGCATTTGCCCTGATGAATTATTGAGTGTGTAACGGGGTGAGGGAAGGCCCGCCAGCCCAGCTCAGTCACCTTGCAAACAAGTACTCAAACGAGCACTCTCCAGAGCGTGGCAGCAGCCCGGTTTGCCCTCTGGCTTCTGATTTAGGATGGGAAGCTGATCCAGCAACCTCCCAAACCCTTCTCCCCCATCTGTTCCCCTTCCTCATTGCTGCATTGAGGTGTGGGTGCTCCTGGAGCAGAATGGGTGCGTTGTTTTCCTGATTTAAGGCTTGGGTGAGTGGAACAGAGAGAGTTTTTCCTGTCTTGCAAAAGAGTTGTTCAGTCACCTGGAAAGGAAGCGCGATTTCCGCGCTGTGTTTGGGGTTTTTCAGGGTGTTTTTTTGTTTGTTTTGTTTTGTTATTTTGTTCTGCCGGGTGTTATTTTTTTGTTTTCCCTTTTCCCCTGGAGCCCTGAGAAAGTTTGGAATGTGTTTTTGTCAAGGCTGCTGCGTGTAAGGGCCTGAATCCCAGCTTTGGCAGCATTTGGCTGTTGGCAAGCTGTCCTCACTCAACTGGCACCAGCTTTTTCCCTGGCCAGAAATCTGGCTCTTCACACCTGGGCACTGAAGGCTTCTGCAGGACCATTGTGAGCTCAGGATCAGGTTTATCATCTCCAAAATCCACTTTTTCTCCAGTTTATGTACAAACCCAGCTTATTTTGATGCATGGGTCCCATGGCAGGGGGAGGGTAGAACTGGGAATTGTTGCTGCTGCTCAAGGTCAAGATAAATAACTTGATTTTTAAAAGGGTCAGTTCATTAATTTGCAGGGAAATCACAGCGAAAAGGAAGGGCACAGTAATGATGGATGGAGTGAGGGACCGGACTGACCTCCCCTGTGCCATCCATCACATTCCCTGTGGGTTGAATGACTTTATCTCCATTCGAGAGGCACATCAGTGGAGGCCTTCAGCTGTGGTGGTGTTCACAGGGGTTCTTGGAATGAGGGAAGAGATGAGGATCTGACTCCATGTTTCAGAAGGCTTGATTTATTATTTTATTATATATATTACATTAAAACTATACTAAAAGAATAGAAGAAAAGGTTTCATCAGAAGGCTAGCTAAGAATAGAATAGGAAAGAATGATAACAAAGGTTTGTGGCTCGGCTCTCTGTCCGAGCCAGCTGGGCTGTGATTTGCCATTAATTAGAAATAACCAACATGGGCTAATCACAGATGCACCTGTTGCATTCCACAGCAGCAGATAATCAATGTTTACATTTTGTTCCTGAGGCCTCCCAGCTTCTCAGGAGGAAAAATCCTAAGGAAAGGATTTTCCGTAAAAGATGTCTGCGACATTCACCCTGGCAGTGCTCATGCCACGAGGGACTGCCAGCCCTGCAGATATGACCCTGAGGAGAATCTGGTGGCCTCCCACCCTCTCCTGTGTGCAGTTTGGCTCCTCTGCAGCTCCCGGGCACCAGAGGAGATGCTGAGCCGTGACTTCCTGCGCTGGGCCGCTTTGTTGGGGTGTGGAAACTCCGGTTCAAAGGGCCCCACCAGGCCCCGTGGGGGGTCAGGGAGCTTGTGGGGAGCAGAGCCAGCTCCTGTGGGGAGCAGAGCCAGCTGTGGCAGCGCCCCAGCCCCAGGCAGGCCCTGCTGGGGGCACCAGGCCTCGGTGGAAGAGGCGCTGATGACTCTGCGCTCCCCCGGCCCTGGGAGCTGAGGGAGTGCTGAGCACACCCACCCGGGCCGGGCCGTTCCCAAGGCCCTGGCTACGTGATTGAAGTGCTCCCCAGCAAGCTCCCACACGCTCTGGGAGGCTCTGGAGCCTTCCGAGCCAGACTGCTTGGCAAAGCTGTTCCTCACCTTGGCGGGTGTGGGCAATGCTCACCTCCGGGGTGGAAGGAGCAGCATATGCTGCACAGCATGGTGGAGACATCTCCCCCTCCCCTGTGCACCCGTTCTTCCCTCAGATCCCAGCGTGGCCTTGTCTAAACCCAGCCTGTGCCCTTGTTTCATCAGGGAGGATGTTGTGGGTGCTGGTGGTAGAAATGTCCTGCACTGCGTCCTGCTGCTGAGACATCCTTCTCCAGAGGGGAAACATGGTCCAGATGAGTGGGGACCATATTTCCCCTCTGGAGAAGGATTCCTCAGAGTGGGGACATCCTACCTTCTGCTTGGTGGAAGCAAAACTGTGGGGAAGCTGGCCCTGGCTGTGCTGGGAGGGGAAGGGAAGGGTGCACCCTGCCAGCCCCAGAGGACACGGTGGCTTTGTGTGCGCAGGCACTTGAGGGCACCAGCGCTTTGCTGTGGCTGCAAGAAGCTCTGGAGAACATTCCTGAGCACCCAGCTGCAGTGCTGGGGTGTGGGGCTTGGCTCGGGGAGCAGGGGGCAAGTCCACACAAAGCTCTGGAGGCCGAGTTTCGGTCGGAACTGCTGATGGCTGTGGTCAGTGGTGGCGTCTCGTGGCCAGGCTGGGTTGTTGGGGCTTGTCCTCAGGGTCACAGGAAGGAGAAGGGAGAGAGACGAGGCGTGGATGAGAACTGGGGATTAGGGTAAGGCTGGGAACAGCAGGCAGGGAGTGAGGGGGCAACGTGGAGTGTGGGTGGAGAAGAGTTTTGTCTGCCTGCACTCGTGTGTGTGTGTCTGTGAAACTGCAGGAAGGAGACTCTTGGAGAGGTCCCAGGGCACATCTGCCACGGGGACCAACACTGAGGAGTTTATTTTAGCCTTGGACAGGGAGCCATTCATCCCTGGAAGAACAGAGCAGGGTGACATTTCTGTTAGGAGGTGCTGTCTTGTTTCTCTTGCTCTGCATTTTTCTTTCCCCAGCCCCTCTCTCTGTTCCATTACTCTTTCATGTTCCTCACTCTCTGTGCAGAACATGAAAGAGTTCTCTATCTTTCTTTTTTTTTTTATTATCCCTTTCTTTCCTTTCCTGCCCAGCTCCCAGAATCCATCCAATTGCAGATTCTCCCAGAAGCTGGGAGCAAAACCCGCTTTTCTCGTTCTTCCCACCTTGCCTCCCTCTTGTATTTATCATACAAATACTGGCTGTATAATTACCAGAGCATTATCTCTAAATACACAGATTAGGAAAAGACACAGTGGCAACAAAGATGAATTTCAGGGTCAGTCTGGTGGGAGATGCTTTTCTCCATCTGGCAGGGGAGGAATCAAATGAGACAGAAGAGCTGTCATGGACTGCAGCTCCCACTTCTCACCAGCACCTTCCACAGAACAGGGTGGAAGGTTCCTAAATTCAGCCACTTCTGGGGTTATAAAAAGGCCACAGAAATGATCTGGATGATACAGGGAGATCATGCAAGGTGCAGAGGCAGTGCCTTAACATTGTTCTCATATGGGAATTATTGCTGCCCTGAAATGAGGGCTGAGTCTTTGCAGCTCCTTTAATTACTGCTGCAGCTCCAATGGGATTAAATGGATGTCTGAGTGTGTGTTAGCATATGTTGGGATGTGCTGTGCTGATAAACATCAGGGCTTTCACATGCCTGCAGACACACATGCCCTGCATATTTACCACAACTGACTCAGTGTCACCCCGAGCTGAAGACAAAAGGGAGGAAGGTGTTATTGATCCAGCCTTGTGCCTTTGGGTGATGATGATGAGCTGGGCTGGTCACAGTGGGAGGAAGGTGTTATCGATCCAGCCCTGTGCCTTTGGGTGATGATGATGAGCTGGGCTGGTCATAGTGAGAGGAAGGTGTTTATGACCAAGAATGAGGCTGCAGGTGGATGCAGAAGGTGCCTGTAGCCACAAATTGCTCTTGTATCAGCCATGTCAATAAGAAACACAAGCCCTGTGAGGAACTACTGAGGGAGCTGGAGTTGTTTAGCCTGGAGAAAACGAGACTCAGGAGTGACCTTATCACTCTCTACATCTCCTGAAAGGTGGCTGTGCTCAGCTGGGGTTGGGCTCTTTCTCCAGGCAGAGCCAGAGGACACAGCCTCAAGCCGTGCCAAGGGAAATTTAGTTTGGATATCAGGAAAAAGTTTTTTACAGAAAGAATGATAAAGTTCTGGAATGTTCTGCCCAGGGAGGTGCTGGAGTCACCATCCCTGGGTGTGTTTAACAAAGCCTGGATGTGGCACTGGGTTCCAGGGTTGAGTTGGAGTGTTGGGGCTGGGTTGGACTCTATGATCTTGAAGGTCTCATCCAACCTGGTGATTCTGTGAATTCTGTGAAACAAGTGGAGTAAACAGAGGAGTTCCTGACCCTGATGCTAATAACCACAGTGCTTCTGGGAAGCCCCCAAACGCTCACAAGTTGCCATTTCATTGCAGGGCTGCAAGCTCAGAGCGTCTTGGTCAATGACTCCGTCTCGGGGTTCATCGGCACGGACGTGGTGCTGCACTGCAGCTTCACCAACCCGCTGCCCATCGTGAAGATCACGCAGGTGACGTGGCAGAAGGCCACCAACGGCACCAAGCAGAATGTGGCCATCTACAACCCCGCCATGGGCGTGTCCATCCTGTCCCCCTACAAGGAGAGGGTGACTTTCCGCAACCCTTCCTTCAAGGATGGCACCATCCAGCTGTCCCGGCTGGAGCTGGACGATGAGGGCGTTTACATCTGTGAGTTTGCCACCTTCCCCACCGGCAACCGGGAAGGGCAGCTGAACCTCACCGTGCTGGGTAAGGCTCTGCAGGGTGAACCTCCAGTCCAACAGAGCTGGAGGAAGCTGAGATTCACATCCTGGGAGCTCGGGGTGAATTTGGGGTGTGAATTGTAGCTGGGGTGGATTTTAATGTTTTAATGTTGGCTGGGAAGAGGTGAAGAGCAGGGAGAACAAAGCAGGTGGTTCTCAGACAGCTGAGCTGTCACACCTCTTCTTTTTCCAGGCCTCAGTTCCCCTTTTCCCTCCACCTACACTCCTAATGTAGGTGCAGTAACAGTGACCAGGGCCCTGTGGGAGTGGTGAGTTTTAATGAGCTGGGGCTGTCAGGAGAGAAGAAACAACAGATTGATCCTAAACCCAAGCAGAGCTTGTCCCTGGAGCTCAGGGCTGTGAGTGAACAGACCCCACCCAAGGTCTACATGAGCTGTTTTCTCTCCAGTTTCAGTTCCTTTCTAACACAGGGATGAAAACCTCTGGGAGGAAAGGGCTTTCCATACATCCATGCATTTAGGGCACCTCCACCATTGTTTCCCCATAAATGATGCAGGTAGATGGTGCAAGGTGCATAGGCATAAAGGAAATATTACATGGGAATTATTGCTGGCAATTTGCACACTCTGGACTCACCACAAGCCCTGTCACAGCCTCAGTGGTGTTAGACGGCTCTGGGGATGTAGCAAACAGAGCAGCATTGCTTTTCTAACCATCCCTTTGCACCCTTTTCTCCTCCTCCTCTGTGACCGTGTTCACAGGGGTGCCAGGATGAGGGAAGAGATGAGGATCTGACTCCATGTTTCAGAAGGCTTGATTTATTATTTTATCATGTATATTATATTAAAACTATACTAAAAGAATAGAAGGAAAGATTTCATCAGAAGGCTGGCTAAGAATAGAAAAAGAAAGAATGATGACAAAAGCTTGTGTCTCGGACAGAATGTCTGAGCTAGCTGACTGTGATTGGCTATTAATTAGAAACAACTAACATGAGCCAATCACAGATGCACCTGTTGCATGCCACAGCAGCAGATAACCATTGTTTACATTTTGTTTCTGAAGCTTCTCAGCTTCTCAAGAGGAAAAATCCTAAAGAAAAGATTTTTCATAAAACATGTCTATGACATTCCTCCTCCTCCTCCTTTCTGCACTCCCCTACAGCCAAGCCCACCAACTGGATGGAGGGCACCAAGAGGCCTCTAATCGCCAAGTCTGGCAGGACAGAGAAGATCTTGGTGGCCACCTGCACCTCCTCCAACGGGAAACCCCCCAGCACCGTCACCTGGGACACGAAGCTGAAGGGGGAGGCGGAGTTCCAGGAGATCCGGAACAGCAACGGCACCATCACGGTGATCAGCCGGTACCGGCTGGTGCCGAGCCGCGAGGCGCACCGCCAGCAGCTCATGTGCGTGGTCAACTACCAGCTGGAGAGGTTCACCGACAGCATCACCCTCAACGTGCAGTGTAAGGGGCCTGGCACGGCTGGGAGGGCTCCCCCTGCTCGGGGCTGGGCTCTGGGGAAAGAGGGGTTTGGGTTGGGCTGCTGGAGGGGCTGTGGTTGTGGTTTTGAGAGTGAGAACTGAAAGGATCCTTTGGAATAATTGTGGGTTTTCTCTTTTTCTTGCCTTCTTCCTCTGCTTCTGCTGTGTCCCTTTCGCTCCCCTTCTCTCTCTTGCATTCCCATCATCTTTCCCTCCTCATGTTTCTCTCCTTCCTCCACTCCTGCCTCATCTCTTCCTATTTCATCTTGTCCCATTTCCTTTCCCACATTCCTTGTCGCATCACCTTTTGCTCCTTGAAATCTTTCCTTCTCCCACTCCTACCCCCTCACCTCTACCTATTTCTTTTTCTCCCCTTTCCCACAATCCTTTCATCTCCTTTTAATCTCTCTCCTTTTCCCACTGTGCCCCTCATCTCTTCCCATCTCATTTCCTCCCCTTTCCTCTCTCCTTTTCCCCTCCTGCTCTCCTCCCTTTCCCCCCACCCTTGCAGATGAGCCAGAAGTCACCATCGAGGGCTTTGATGGCAACTGGTTCCTGAACCGCAAGGATGTGAAGCTGATCTGCAAGTCTGATGCCAACCCCCCAGCTCACACCTACGAGTGGAAGCTGTAAGTGTCCCCAGAGCCCCGCTGCCAGCTGCAAATGTCACCTCCCAGCAGGGACAAGGAGTCTCTGCAGACACCTCACTCACCCTGTGGTCACTTAGGGCCCAGTCCCATTAGTGTCAGTGGTGTCACCCCAAGGTACAGCCTGTGCTTGTGGTGGGGGTGGCTGCCAGCTCAGTGCAGCCTCAATATCCAGGGAAAACTCCCCCTTCTCACCTCCCTGGGATCATACTCTGCCCTGGTGATGTGAGGCAGCTGAGATGTGACAAGGTGATTCACGTGCCCAGAGCCACCAAGTGCCTCGGCAGCAGAGCTGGGAAAGAACCCAGGATTTCCCTGCTTTGAAAAGGCACAAATAACACAAAATTTGTGTGTGTGTGTGTGAACAACCTTCCCCTGGAATCAGCTCCTCACGTGACTGGCATTAAACAGCAGCAATTCCTTGTCCTCAGGTTTCCAGCTTTGGGCTGAGCACACTAAAGGGACTTGAAAAGTGAGTGAGGGGTGTCTGGGCAGTCAGGTGGGAATTGATACAACCTGATGTGGTTCTCCTGCTGCTCTTTCTTCTCTGTAAGCACTCATGTACCTTTAAAAGAGGAAGATCAAATGGATCCTTTCTTCTTTTCAGCTGGCATTTGTCATCAGGAGAGAGGCTCTCAACATGGCTTTGCAAGGAGCACATTCTCTCTCATTCCACTTCCCAGATCAAACTGTTCAAAGTGAAAGTCTGAAGAGGATTGTTTTTCTTGCCTTTTTTCCTACTTCTCCATCCCCAGCTCTCTCCATCTGTTGGTTCTGCCAGTCTGACTTAAAACTCTGAGGGGCTCTTTGGGTTCCTCACAACATTTCCAGGAAAGCCTCAGAGGCAAAAACGCACCCAAGGCAGAAGAGATGCCACTTAAGGCAATTTCTTGCCTGGAGTGTAAAACCCAGCAGTGCTTTTCCTCTCCTCCCATTTGGTGGTGATGAGCAGCAGTCAGAGGAGGCAACAATCCCACACCACCCCTTTGAGCACCCTGTGCTCTTGTTTTTGTCGGTTCAGAGCTCTATAGGACCATGATTAAAGTGTTTTTCCACCAGCTTTGGGATTGTTGGCTTGATGCAGCTGGAAAAATTGTTTTCTGTACATATGTGTGTATGTAGACATGCAGAATACATGCATTTAGGCACTTCTTTACAATCCTAATTATACCCCCGTTATTCCCTTTTGTTTCTTATAAATTGCTGACAATATGTGCACATTTGGGTTGGGAGGAGGGGAAGGAATTACTTGAGTAATTTTTAATTGCCTAAGAGGAGTAATTACTTTACTTTGCTTCAGTAATTAAGAATAACCAGGCCATGTGTGTCTTTTCCTAACACACAGGGGCTTTTTTTTTTTAAATTTTTCATCTGCTTTTGTCAATTTATTTTCTGTATCTCCGGGTTTAGTTTTGCATTATTCCAGTTTCACACTTTGCGACGTGAGCAGGGCTCTAAATCAACACTGCTATGCTTGAAATTAACCCTGGCTGATCAGGAGAGTTAAATGGGCAGGAAATCGGGTTTAAAACAGGCTCAGGTTGTGTCCCTTTCATGCCTACATTAATGGGGATTTTCCTACCTACATTAATGGGGATTTTCCAGCCAGCACCTCCAGCTTCCCCACCTGCCCAAGGGCAAGCACAGACCCAGAATGCTGCTGTCACCTCTGTGTGTCACCTGTGGGGTCAACCATTGTCTCTGTCCCCCCCAGGCCAAACGGGACCCTGCCAGGGAGTGTGGAAATCCAGAACAACACCATCTACTTCAAAGGGCCCGTGTCCTACAGCGTGGCTGGCACCTACGTCTGCGAGGCCACCAACGCCATCGGGACACGCTCGGGCCTGGTGGAGGTCAATGTCACAGGTAGGACAGCACCTGGGCTGCTCTGCAGCATGGAAAAAACAAACTGGGGAGGGACACAAAGGTGTGAGCAGTTCTGTGGTGGTGTTCTTAGGACAAGGGAAGAGATGAGGATCTGACTCCATGTTTCAGAGGGCTTGATTTATTATTTTATGATATCTGTTATATTAAAACTATACTAAAAGAATAGAAGAAAGGATTTCATCAGAAAGCTAGCTAAGAATAGAAAAGGAATGAAATGATAACAAAAGTTTGTGTCTCGGACAGACAGTCCGGACAGCTGGACTGTGATTGGTCATTAATTAGAAACAACCACATGAGACCAATCACAGATGCACCTGTTGCATTCCACAGCAGCAGATAACCATTGTTTACATTGTGTTCCTGAGGCCTCCCAGCTTCTCAGGAGAAAAAATCCTAAAGAAAAGGTTTTTCACAAAATGTGTCTGTAACACAGCTCCACCTCCTCAGTCACCACTGTCTCCTTTCAGGGTGGGAATCTCCTGAGGGAAATGGGGCAGTGGAGTTCTTGCCTTTGTGCTGGTGTTGCACTGGTTTGCTGTGGGTTTTCTCCTCTCCTCTCGTGGTCTTCTTTCTTTCCTACACCAATTCACTTTGTTCCCCCCTCATCTTCTGCTTTGGATTCAGAGAGATTGTTGTACATGCTAACAGCAGAGGCACGTCAGGGAGATATTGATCAGAACGAGGGGCAGGGTGAGGATGTGGACTGCCAGAAAGGCAGGAGATGGATGAGTCACTTGTCCACGATGATGTTTGGTGTTCCTGGTGTTGGGCAATTCTCATGATTCTTCATTTGAGCTCCTTGCAGTGCTGCTCTGTGAATTCACTCACCTGCCAGGGATCCCTGTGGGTGCTGGAGGAGCTCTGGGCTCCAGGGAGGAGCAGCATCCCAGGCTGCAGGCAGTGGCAAGTGATGCTGTGATGCCTCAGGAGACAGAAGGGATCTGAGGGCCTGCAAAGCACTGTGGCCACAGGAGGGAGGGAAAGATGTGGGCAAGATGAGGTAGCGTCAGGGAGAGAAAGTCATGTCAGGAAATAGCTTCGAGAGAAGAAATAACATATGGCAGTAACCTGATTTCTGAAAGTCAGAGTGACATTGTGAGACATCACCGAGGGGGAAAAGTGGCTGTGGGTGCTTTGAGAGCAGGAAAGGGACAATTATCCCATTCCTTTGGGGCAAAAGGAGCCATTTGAGTTATCAGGCAGTGACTCAGGAAGGCTGGAAGTGCCTCTTGGAGCAGTGAGCTGGGGCACAGCCACACTGCAGCGAGCTCTGGGCTGCAAACAGCCCGGACAGGATGGGCAGTGAGGTGAATGAGGTGCACTGGGTGCTTCCAAGGCACGGGGAGCACAGAACAGCCTCCCAAGGCTGTTACCTCTTGCTCTGTCCAGCCCAAGGCAGTCAGAGCCTCTCCTGCCACCCCAGGCCTTGGGGAGCTGTCTGACCTGAGGGTGATGAAACCCCAGCCCCTGCACCAGCTTTCTCCGCTGGTAAATGCTGAGCAAGCACAGAGCCGAGTCTGGGGCAGCTAAAATTAGCAATAACTCCGTGTTTGGCACCTCAGCTCCCCTCTCTGACTTGGGCAAACCAGGCTAAGCTTCCTCTAACCAAGTGCTTGGAGGTCAATGGATGGGATGCGCTAATTAGATGCTAATTACCCGGTATTTGTTTATGATCGTTATCACTGGAGCAGGTCTTTCATTCACACCTCCTGTCCTGGATCCCTGCCTGCTGAAGTGTTCTGGTACAGCCATTTCTCTGGGGGCTTTCTTGTGCCAGGGAAAGGCACTGGGAGAACAAAGCCCTTTGTGCCCAGCCCTACCCGAGCACCCAAAACCAGGGCAAGGTCATGGCCAAAATCAGCTGCTGGGGAGTGGTCACCTTGGTGTTCCTGGGGCAGTGCCTGGTTCAAGCTGAGCTGACTCCCTTTGGCAGCAGAAATCCATCCCACACAGTGTCCACAACCTTGGGGCACGTTTGAAACAGTGAGCAGAGCTTAAAAACCTCCAAGGTCAGCCCCAGATAGAGAGAAGGAGGTGGAGTAGGGAATGAAAGAGACTTTGAGAGTGACAGGCTCTCACTTTCCATCCCTCCATAGCCTCTGTGTGCATTTCTTGCTGTCATCCTGCCTGTCCAGCCACCCCATATCATTTGGGGTGTCAGGGCACGAGGCACAGCCCTCTCTTTGTGTTTCCTGCCCATTTTTGATGTGTCTCAGCACCCCAATGGCACTGAAGGTGGCTGCACCTCACCTGCACAGGCTCCTCCAGACACAAGGGGCTGTGGGTTTCCCCTCTGGAATTTGGAATTGTCTCTTTTCCTGGTGTTTTCACAAAGGAAAGGAAAAGAGCATTGTTCTCAGGCTCCACCAGCACAGGGCTGGCAGGATTTTTGGGGTTGTGTTGGTGTCTGCCTGCCTCTAATCTCAGCTGGTTCCCAAAGGTCCTGGCTGTGGGGATGAGGTTAAATGAGAGGGAATGAAGGGCACACCCACAGCTGCTCTGTGAGGAGGGATTAACAGCCAACCCCACAGGCCAGGCCTGCACCACATAATAAAAAAAAAAAAAATCCTTTAATAATTCATGGGATATGAATATGTTTATCCAGCTCTCCCTGAGGAGCGATTAGGCCGGTGCTGGGGAGGGCTCACCCTCCTCACTCAGCTATTACAGGTACATTTGTTTGGGTCTTGCAGGCAATTTAGGGATTGTCAGTGGACCACGAAACCTCTTTCAAGAGCTGCATGCAATAAATGGAGTTCAATCTAGTGAGCAGCCAGCCTTGGGAGGAAAAAAAAAACAACACAGAAGGCTGATGCAGAGAAAAGCCTGCAGCAGCTTTTCCCCTTTCTGTCTCCCTGTTCTCCCCCCTTTTGCCACCCAAAATCTTCCCTCCAGGCCCCAGAGAGGAAAATGCAGGGCTGGTCCAGCCCCCTGATGGGGAGGGCAATTTGTTCAGAGGGAGAAGGCTGAATGCTTCTCTGAGAGTTATGGCGCATTAAAGAGATTGATAAGTGAAAATTTAATATTTTATTCCAGCAATCTGTTCCCCTAATAGCTTCTCCTGCCTTGCAGGACCTTTGTCAGTCGCAGGCAAGCCATGTAGTGTGACATGTAACTATTTATTACAGGCAGTGGGTGACAGAGTAAAAGGCTGTGGTTATGGACTGCACATGTGGGGCGGTCCTGAACAGAGAACTGGCCATGGATATTCACCTGTGTGATCCTAATCTGCATCCTGGCTGTGGATATTCACCTGTGTGATCCCATCCTGGCCATGGATATTCACCTGTGTGATGCTAATCTGTATCCTGGCCATGGATATTCACACCTGTATGATCCCATTTGTGTCTTGGTCATGAATATTCATGTGTGTGATCCTGATTTTATCCTGGTCATGGACATTAAAATGTGTGTGACCCCAATGGACATTCACACCATGGATATTGACACCTGTGTGATCCCATTTTCATCCTGCCTGTGGACATTCATATGTGTGTGGCCCTAGTGAACATTCCCACCTATGTGATCCAAATTTTGTCCTGCCCATGGACTTACACACCTGTGTGATCCCATTTTCATCCTGGCCATGGATATTCACACCTGAGACTCCCAATTTTCAGCCTGCCCATGGAAATGGTTTTCCCAAAGCTGCGTGCCCAGGGCAGGATGAAAATGGGAATTTTGGGAAATGGGAATTCCTGCACAGGGCAGGACTAAAGCATTTGCATGTGGAAATGTCCATGAATTCATGAACATGGGCTTTTCTGGGTGCAGCAGAGCATGGACACACCCTGGCCCCATGCAGGAAACCTTCACCCATTTGTGCACTGGCTCCAGCCGGAGGAAGCACAAGGAGAAAGGAAAAAAATGGCCAATAGACTTTAGGAGGAGACTCACAGAGCTGGGGCAGCAGGGAGAGCCTGTGCCAGCAGCTCTGCAGTCTGGCCTTGGATGTGCTACAGGCTGGGGGGGAGGAAAAGCTGGCAGGGGTTGCTGACCCCCCCTGCTTGGCTCCCAGCAGGGAGTTATTTACACACCAGCAGCGCTCTCGTCCCAGCAAGGTCACTGCAAACAGCCCTGGGGCTCTCTGGAGCTGCTGCCACACCGCCCTGGCTGGGAAAAGCCCTTTCTGGGAATCCTCAATGCCAATTCCTGCAGCAGGTGCTCCCAAAGGCAGGCAGATTTAGGTGGGAGGATGTGGGGCCGGGGGGAGCAAGCCCCAGGGAGGGGGGGTCTGGCTGATGCTAATCCTGCAGAGTGGCTGTGCATCCTGTCTGGTGGCATCTGTGCCAGCTGTCCCCACGGGAGCAGGGCCTGACTGACAGGGGATAGGTGACCTGAGAGAGAGATTAAAGCCTAAGACACGTTTGGCATCTGGCCCGAGAGCTGTCACACTCTGAAAGGCCGGGGGCAGCTGCTGAACTGCTGGATTAGCTGCCAGTGGTTGTTCCATCCCCTCCCGCCCTGCAGGAACCCCTGGGAGGGAGGGGAAAGCTTGGAAAGCTGGAGATGGACATGGCAGAGGTGCAGGGGGGGAGGGAGAAGGTCAGCAGTGCTCTGGGCTTCTCAAATTGCAGCTTTGTCCCGAGTTTTCTCATTATCTTGCCTCGTGTACATAACTTAACACACGAGCAAAGTCCTGGGATAATTTGGCGTGGGCTGTTCCGGCAGGGAAAGTTTGCCATCAGCAATCTGGCTCCTGAGCAAACCCTGCAGGGTCATTTCTGTGTTTGCTGAGGCCATCTGGGAACTGGGGAGCCCCGTGAATACGTTGGAATTCAGGTCCTGTTCCTCCCTGGAGCTGCTGTTCACGTTTGTTTGGTTTTCCAAAGCAAAAGGAAACCCAGAGTCTTCCTCTGGAAGAGCTTGGGCTGACACATGTCCAGCAGATAATTCCTCATGGAATGGACAAATGTCCATTTTCTTGGACATTTTCTTCAGTGAAAATGACATTTTCTTCAGTGCCTGTGACTACAGGGAGAATTTGGGCTGGTGCTGGCTTTTCCCTTGCTCCTTAGGATTGAGGGGAAAAGGAGGGTAATGGGGCTTAAAGGAAAAACATGGCCACAGGAAGCAGTCTTTTAAAATATCCCAGCAGATGAGCAGAAGAGCTTTTGAAAGCTGATTTCCAGTGGATCTGCATATCACAGAAGAATTACTGGGTGTCTAAAAATACCCTTTTTCTGATCTGGGCCCTTCCTGCTCCTGGGAGCAGCCTCCTGTCCCTCTGGGTTCTCTGATGTCTAATGAGGGTTGGCTCCCACCTCTAGCAAGGATCCCACTCCAGCCGTCTCCAGGAGCTTTCTGATAGGGAGAATTTCAGCTCCTTCTGTCACACAGCACTAAAATTGGCCAGCAGGTTGAAAAAAGCAGCAGATAAAGGATTGATGGACAGGTGTGATGATTTGCATGCGCCTCATTTTTATTGAAAAACAGCTTTAAGAGAAAGATGAGATTCTTTCAAACCTCTACTTTTGAAGCCATTCTTGTGATGGGGAAGTTTGTGGCCTCACTGTTGAGCCCTGGGCTGCTGCAGGAAGAGGGCAGGAGATGCCTGGAGCCTTGCAGAGGGATCAAAGGGAACCTGTGGGCTGGGCCAGGTGCCAGGCTGAGCCCGGGGTGAGCTCCTGTCTCTCTGCCTGCTCTCCCAGCTGCTGTCCCCGAGGTCTGGCTGCTGGCACAGGGACAGGAAGCTGGGCTGAATGCAACAGCTGGCAGAGCTGGGCACGGGCAGATAGTGTTGCTGCTTTAATTCCTATTCATACAGCACTCCCTCTTTTTATAAGGGCTGGGGGGTAGCAGGGGGGGGAGGCTTTTCATGCTGGCATTAAAGCCTGGCTTGTTCCCCCTCCCTCGGCTCCGCTGTCTCCTGTTTCTCCAGGCTGCTTTTCACAGGGGCTTTAATTCTCTCCAGACTCTTCCTAATGGATTTTTCACATGGGGCCCCCGAGCACGCTCAGGGTTCCAGAAATTTCATGCTCCCCCCCACCACCCTTGGACACAAAAAAAGGGGATTCCTTTTCCCACACTTCCCCCTGTCCCCTTGGTGTTGCTCTGTTTGAAACGAGGGGGGATCCCAATTTGTGGGATTGGTGGACATCCTGGTGGTGAATGGATCTGGATGCAGGGACAGGTGACACGCTGCTGCCCGCTCACCACCTGCCATGCCGAGGCACCTTGTCCCAGGGCACAGCCCCTCCTTCCTGCCCAGGAACAGGGCAGTGCCCACCCTGTTGTGGAGCCAGCACAGGTCTGTGCCGCCATCCAGTGGCAGTGCTGGGCTCTGGAGGGGCCAGACCCCCTCCTCTCCCAACACTGACCCACCCCAGGGACCCCCAGAGCCCCCCTTGGCCCGGGGCTGGAGGGAGGATGAGGAGGGAGGAGCTCTGTGGGTGATCAGGGGGTGATTTGGTCTTCCTCTGTTTTCCTTCTGTCTTTCTTTCTTGCTGCCCACAGTCTGGGTTTGTTTTTTCTGGCATGGGAATGGAGGGTGGGGATGAGATGAGGGGAGAAAATAGGTCCTGGCTTGAGGAATGCATGAAATCCACCAGGGATGGATGGATGGATGGATGGTTGATGGATGATGGATGGACGGACGGACACAGGGATGGATGGATGGATGGATGGATGGATGGATGGATGGATGGATGGATGGACGGATGGATGTGTTCCTGCTCATGTCCACAGCATTGGCAGTGCCACAGGGGTAGGGAGTGCTGCATCAGGGGTGGGCAGCACAAAAGGCAGGGAAAAAATAAATATCTCCTGAGAAAAGTAGGAAAACATCCCCCCTTTTCTCTGCATGCTTCCAACCTGGGCTGTCAATGAGGCTTTTAACAGCAAAGTGGGCCGAGCTCCTTTAGGAATCAGGCACAGCCTTCCCCTCTCAGATCTGTCCTCAGAGCTGGGGGGCAGAGGGATCTCTGAGGTTTGGTAGGGGCAGAGGGAGCCGTGTGGGTGTTGTGTGGTTGAAGCTGAGCCCTCAGCAGGCAGGACCATGAGGGGATGGACGTGACTGTCCCTGGTGTCCCTGCAGAGAGGATCTGCATTAACCAGCTGGCTGGGACAGGCCTTCTGTTGATGCAACATGTGGCTTTGGCTTTCCACAGCCCAGCCCCGGCTCCCCGTGCTGCAAGACATGCCCTTGCTGCTTCTCTAAGGCTGTCTTTGGGAAAAAATGCTGGCTCCTGCCTGCACAGCATCCTGCTCCTCATTGTGGCTGCAGCAGGGACCCTCCATCTGTCCCCCAGCCCACTCTGCCCACTGGGCTGCTCTCTGTGTGGGTTCAGCCTTGGGAGGCTCTGCTCCAGGCAAGCCAGCACTGCAGAAACCAAGACTCTGTTGTCGGGTTGATGTTTCAGGAAAGGCAGGGATTAATCATCTCCCAGGCACAAAAAAACCCTAAAACATTTATGGCTCAGGCCAGAAATTGCTCGAATTCAGCACCCTTGTCCAAAACTGCAGCTGCTGCAGTGCCTTCACTTGGGGGAAGCTCCTTTGTCCCTCTCCCTCAGTGCCTGGGCTAGGCAGGGACATGGAGGGGGTGACAGCAGTCACTGCCTCTCATCCCTTTGGATCTGCTGCCTCTGAGCCCCCCACAGCCCTGGCTGTGCTCAGGGATGCTGCCTTTGCTGCTGGGTCTGCACCTCTCCTTGGCTGCTGGAGGAAGAAACAAAGGCCGGGAGGCTCCAGGGTTGGCAGAGAGGCCTTGGGGGTGGGAAGAGCACTGGGAGAGGTCTCATGTGAGAAACCAAGGCTGCCACAGGGCATTAAGAGGGCACTTGCTGCCTGAATTGGGAGGCAGGAGAAGGGCTGAGACAACCATTTGTGTTTGATGCCTGCTGGACACGGATGTTCAACAGGCTCTGAGCTCAGCCAGGGGCTGTACCTGTGCCCAGGAAGGTTGATTGAAGTCTTGGCTCAAACTTTATCTGTGCCAAAGTGTAGGTGTTAAAGCGCATGAAAGAGAACAGAGCTGCTTTCTCATCTCTTTCCTCTGCCTCCTTTTGAGTAATTTTTTTTTTTTTTTAAATAGGTCAGGGTAGGAGCAAGATTAGCAGGAGGAGTGGCACTGTGCTGGCCAGGGAAGGGGAAGAAGCAGTGGGAGGGCTGTGTCCTCACGCTGCAGGGTCAGCACAAGGGCTCAGGAGCCAGCAGGGCTCTGAGCGGCCACAGGGCACCTGTGGGTGGGGGATCACAAGGTGCTGCTGCCTTGGTTCTAATCTGGGATGGGATGTGAGGAGAGAATGCAGAGGTGGTGGGTTCACCATGGCACCTGTCTATGCCCACCCTCGGGTGGCGTTTGGGGTTTGCTCCCTGTCAGGAGCACTCTCAGGGAAGCTGGAATTCTGTCAGCTGCTAAAACGGAGCGCGTCCGGACTCACGACTCGGGGGCTGGTGGGATGTGAGCACACCTGGAGCCACCAGGAGGGCTGGGGAGGGTAAAACCACTGCTTCTAGCCTGCTGGGCTCCTGCATGAGGCTTGGCCAGCTTAGCACGGCACCTTCCCCTTGCTGAGGACACCCCTGTTCCCCTTTCCCCAGTTTTTCCCTTCCCTGTTCCTTACCCTCATCTTCCCACCCCCTCACCCCCCCGCCCCAAACTGGCAATGAGAGCATGGAGGGGAGGGCGCGTTTCCGCATGGTTTGACACTGTTCCCCCTTCCATCTGTCTTTTCCTACCCAGAATTTCCCTACACCCCGTCTCCAATCGATGATCACAAATCCATGGTGCAGCCGAACATCCCCACACCGGTGATTGGGGGCATAGTGGGAGGCGTCTCGCTGGTCCTGCTGGTGGCCGTGGTGCTCTTTGTGGTACTCCGGCGCCGGCGTCACACCTTCAAGGGTGACTACAGCACAAAGAAGCACGTGTACGGCAATGGCTACAGCAAGGCTGGCATCCCACAGCACCACCCCCCCATGGCCCAGAACCTGCAGTACCCCGACGACTCGGACGACGAGAAGAAGCCGGGCCCCTTGGGCGGCAGCACCTACGAGGACGAGGATGAGGATGCCGGAGGAGAGCGCAAGCTGGGCGGCCCCAAAGCCTACGAGGAGGATGCCAAGAGGCCTTACTTCACCGTGGACGAGGGCGAGGCCCACCCCGAACCTTACGACGAGAGGACACTCGGCTTCCAGTACGACCCCGAGCAGCTCGACCTGGCCGACAACATGGTGTCGCAGACCGACGGCTCTTTTATTTCCAAAAAGGAGTGGTACGTGTAGCTCCACGCCCCTCTGCTACACTCACACACGCTCACACACACTCACCAACGCTCACCAACGATGCCCTCCCTCCCCTGCATCCCTCCCGCGCACGCCCCGGCCCCGCACAGACTTTTTGGATGCTGGGGGCCAGCGGGGAGGGAGGGTGGCTTTGCTTACGGATCATTTTTTGGGGAGGGGGGGCGGGGCTCGTGCGGGAGGGCGGGCGGGAGGTCGGGTAATTATTTTCTCTCGGTTTTGGTTTTTGGCTTTTTTAATTTCTCTCTTCGACGACTTTCGTCCCCTTCTGTGGTGTTTGTATTGGTCGGTGGCTTAGGTGTTACTCTTTGCTTTAACGACTGTTGCCCAGCCTGTATATTACACTCTGTTTGTGTCTTCATGTCTCAGAGTGCCCTTCCCTCCCCGAGGCTTCCTCCTCCCGCTCCCACCTCCCCTGAAACACTGGAAATTTGTTTGTATGTTGTCTTCTTTGTTTGTTTTTTAACCCTGGGAGGGGGGCAGGTGGGCTGTCCGTAGGACAGAGCCAGGAGAGTTTTATGGCAATGGAAACATGGGTGCCATTATCAGGTGAATGGATTTTGGGTTTTTTTTCCCCTAATCACTTTTTTTTTTTTTTTTGGTGGGGTCTGGGTGACATTCCCATTGCCTGCTGCACGCCTGGAGAGAACCACACTCAGTTTTTAATGACTCAATAAAAGGAAAATGAGGAGAAAGGGGGGAAAAAACACCCTAGACTAAACCCCAGGTGTAGGGGCTGATAGCAGAGCAGGGAAACAAAACTGCCATTTTCCTCCTACGATTTATTATCGCCTGGCTTTTCATTTCTCTGTCTTTGTTTGAGTGTTCTTTTAAACGAAAGAAAAGGAGTATTTATTGCTGACACTTTTCCCCCCGTGATGGCTCAGAGAAAGGCTGGCTGTTTTTGTTCTTGTTGCTGTTGTCATTGCTGGTACCAGCCACAGAGCAGTTCACTGGGGCACCCCTGTGCCGGGCACATCCACTGGGGAAGGGACCAACTGAGGACACTTTGCTTCCACACATCCACTGCCTTCAGCCATGCTCTGCACACCCAGGCAGGGCAGGACCAGCCCCTGTGGTTTATTTTATTATACCACTAAGACTTAATTGTCATGTGTTTACACTTAATTTTTTATTTTGGTCAGAGCACGGGGGTGCTCCTCTCTCTCTCTCTCTATCTCTCTCTCTCTCCTAGCAACAACCCCAGCCCGTGGCTGCACCACGTAGGTGGCATTGATTGCCACTTTTCCAATCTCACATCCCTCTCCTGAGCACAGCCTTGGCAGACAGGGTAGGAGGGATTGAGCCTGGGGTATTGATCTTTCCCTCCTTGCCTTGAGCCACGCCGTTGTGCTGGGGAGGTTTGGATTGCTGCTATCTCTGCTCTGTGAATAAATGGGATTCCAGACTTCAGGGCCCTCTGTCTCACACCGACCATCTCCAAATTAGATTCACTGGGTTGGGGCTTATTTTTCTTCTCGTGGGTTATATTTTTTTTTTTTTTAATTCCATGTATAAATAAATCTTTTGTTTGAAAAGAAATCCCCAGTTTTCTGAGCTGTATTATCATGCACATCTAAAAATAGCAGGACTAATTCTCCTCCTGCCTTACCCGCTGGGTTTTGTTCCACAGCAGTTATCCTGCTGCAGAAAGGGAGGAGGCTGGAGAGGCAGACCCACACAGATGAGTCAAGGTCAGATCTCTGATCCAGGCAGCCTCCAAAGCTTTCCTTTCCTGTGAGGTGCTCGCTGCAGACCACAGCCTGAGCCCTCCCCAGCGTGCCCTGATTGCATTAGTGGGGTAGGGCAGTGGGCAATCCAATTGTAGGGCTGTAATCTCTCTGCTGTTCCTGCCAGCCCCTCAGGCTTCCTGGCTCCTGGCACCACAGCCACATGCCACAGGAAGGCTGCTCTGTGTCCTCTCCGAGCCAGAGCAGGCAGAGATTCCCTGGACAGCCACAGGAAGGCTGCTCTGTGTCCTTTCAGGCCCTGGGCATGCAGAGATTCCCTGGATACCCACATGGCACAGGAAAGCTGTTCTGTGTCCTTGCAGGGCCAGAACAGGCAGAGATTCCCTGGACAGCCACAGGAAGGCTGCTCTGTGTCCTCTCAGAGCAGGGCATGCAGAGATTCCCTGGACACCCATGTGCCACAAGAAGGCTGCTCTGTGTCCTTTCAGAGCAGGGCATGCAGAGATTCCTTGGACACCCCCATGCCTGCTCTGTGTCCTTTCAGAGCAGGACAGGCAGAGATTCCTTGGACACCCCCATGCCTGCTCTGTGTCCTCTCAGAGCAGGACAGGCAGAGATTCCCTCGGGATCCCTCAGACTCAACCACCCCACTGCCACCAGCAGCACCCTGCTAACAGGAAAGCCCCCAATAAAGGGAATAAAAACCTCTTAACATCTCTCCAAAGCTCTGATTAGTGATGATTAGGGATGGGAATGACTTCCCTCCAGTGCCTTGGGAGAGCAGCGCACACAGGGCTTTGATTCCCCCAGAGGGAGAGCTGTAATCTGGCTCAGTGTGCGGTGCAGGGAGAATTCCCAACAAAGTCCAGCTCTGGAGTGAATAATCCTTCAGATCTGAGCCCCTGGGGACAGGATGGTGACAGTGCCACACCAGGCTCTGGGCAGGCACCAGCAGGCACCTGTGACATCAGTGGCACAGAGCCTGCCCTGCAGATTTCCCTCTGAGGGGGTGGCTTTGCAAGAAAACAATCTTTTATATAAAATCTGGAGTTTTCAGCAGTGATTCTTCACATTGAGGCCACTGCTCAGGTCTGGGAAATTCCCACCAGGCTGACCCCACAGCTCTGTGTCCTAAAGAACAAAGGTGCCAAGGCTGACATGAGGGTCTGGGAGAGGTCAGGGCTGCTCCCAAATTTAGGGATGAGGAAAAGAACCATAAGAAATCTGCTTTGGGGGTTATTAGCTTGCCTTTGAAGGTGTCACTTTTGGAGCTGCAGCCTCCTTGGATTATTTATTGCCCATTCACACACTGTTCACTGAGTGAGGCTGAAAACCCCAGTGGGAGCCAGGGAAAGGGAAGGAGGGAGTGGAGCAATGTGGGATTTCCAAGCCAGATCCTGCGCACCATTCCCTTCCTGCTACAGCACTTTTCCCTGCCCTTTTTGCACCAGCCCAAATTTAGGACTTAGCTCAGCCACTTACCTGCTCAGAGTGGTTCAGAAAAGGGGTCAGATGTTCATTTTTCATCCAGAACCTGCAGTGGAAGATCCTTAGACAGCGTTGCCTGGCACAGCAGCGAGGCACCCTGCGAGTTCAAGGCTCAGTGCTGCGTTTCTCTCATCCTTGAGCTCCTCAGCATTGCTCCCCTGGTGCAATTATCACCTCAGCCATGGAGAAATGCCACCTCTGTGCTGTCATTTGCTTCTTGCTGTCCCTTGCAAGGTCAGCTAGATGGCCAGGAGACTCTTGGGGGGGTAATTAGCCGAGTGATTAGCCATTAATCCATAGCAAGGTGGAAGAGAAAAGAAGTGTGGGGGCAGAAAATCAGATTGATGCTTCATCTGAGAGCTGTTTTTGGTCCAGTAATAGCATCACTGCCTTCTCTGGGTTAAATTGCTCTGAGGGGACCCTTGGAGGGAATTAGATGAGTTTTTCCAGCATCCTCAAGCAGAAAGTGATCCCTGTTCCCACCTGAGCACAGGGGTGAGCTCAGGGCAGAGGCCAAAGTGAAGAACCACGTGCATCCTGCAGGGAGGGAATGGGCTGGGGCTGTGCAGGGCCAGCCTGGGCTGCTCTGGGCTCTGCTGATGGTGTCACCTGTCCCTTTGTGCCCCAATGTCCCTCAGAGGGCAGATTCTGCCAGCCTGGAGTGCCACACATGAGCTGGGCCACCTCTGTGGGACCCTCAAGTGAAAAATCCCCTGCTTCTCCCACTCCACTTCCATCAGAGGTGCACAGGAGCTGGAAAATGCCCCTGGGACCTGGAAAGGAGCGAGTGGGAGCTTCCAGCTGGGACAGGGAAGCTGTCCTCTCCATCTGGTGCTAGTGAGCTGCTGCTGGGCAGGAAATGTCCCATTTCACACCAGTCCCAAACTGGTGTGGCCCCCCGAGTTGGGTTTCTGCCTGGGAAACGCCTTCACCCTGCTGGGGCTGGGGTCAGTGCCTCATCCCCTCCCCTGGCAGGGATTCCTGGCCAGGAACAGACGCATCAGCCTGGTGCTTTTCCCTTTTCCTTTTTCCCTTTTCCTTTTCCCAGCCTCATCCTGGATAACAAATCCTTTGGTACCTCAGGGTGGGTGGGGAGGCTGAGCAGGCAGTGGGAGAGGTCAGTGACCCAAAATTCAGGTGAATTTGGGCCAGTCCCCCATTTCCTTCCCAGAGTGAATTCAGGGAGCTGTGCAAGCAAACAGAGCTGTGTCACAGCCCACAACGAGCCTGTGCTTTATGTACAAAGCCACCCCAGCTGTTTCCCTGCTGGGGCTTTTCTCTAGGATTATTCATTGCAATTCACCCTGGTGATGTTATTTTCCCTTATTTAATTACTAGGTTTGTTGATTTTTTTTTCCCCCCTGTTAAATCATTTTCATTCAAGCAAGGGGAAAAAAAAAAAACCCAACCTGAAGATTTCCTCATGAAATAAATCAACAAACTGAGATGGTTGCACCAAATTGACTGCAAACACATGAGGGACAAAGGGAGCCATTTTCCTGATGTTGAGTCAAAAAGAAACACAGCAACAGTTCAGCAAAAATCAGGGAGGGTTGGGGAGAGAGAGACTCCAAAGATTGATCTGAGGCAATCAGAGCAGGGAGTGTGATTGGAGCGGGGCTGCTGCTCTGCTTGGCTCTTTGCCCTGCACAAGCTCACACATGCACACACACACAGAGACTTTTGGGGTTTGGGGAGCAGATTTAAGTGGAGGGAAAAACCCCATTGCCCTTGTGGGGCTCAGCTGTGTCACTCCTGCAGGGTCTGAGCTTCCCAGTGTGGAAATGGGGTTAATCCCAGCAGGTTAAAACCCAGAAAGAAAGAAACTTAAAAGAAACTTTTAGGTTTCCCTGCAGCTCTGCTGTTGCAGTTTGGGGTCTGTGGGGCCAGGGGACACTGCCAGCATCATCATGCTGCCTGTTCTTTACTGATGAGGTGTGGAGCAGCCCCTCACCCTGCACTCCCTCCATCCCCTTCACCCCAAGGGAACCTGCTGCCGCTTTGGGCTTTTCCCTGAGCTGAGCAGGGGAACCCTTGGAGGATCCCCCTTGGAGAGTGGGAAGGTTCTGGGTCCTTCCCATCCATCCCAAACTCACCCAGAGCGGGGCCAAGGGCAGAGGGGCTGGGGGAGAGCAGGGAGGGCTCAGCCCATCAGAGGGAAGGAAAGACAAAGCCAAGCCTAAAGCTGAGCTTGGATTTGGGACTGGGGATTCTCCCTGGGTGAATGTGAGGAGCACACAGGGTCAGATCCTCTGCTCTTGGTGGAGGGGCTCTCCTTGAGGGTCTGGATTTTCTTTTCTTTGGCCTTTCTCTTTTTTTTAACATGATTCCTCAGCTCCAGTGGTTTTATCTCTCTTTTTCTTCGTCCTCTGGCTGTAATGATCATTGTGGAGTTCAAACTGCAGACAGACAAACAAACAACCCCAACCCCACTTTTTTTTTCTTTTATTTCTTTTTTTTTCTTTTATTTTTTTCTTTTTTTATTTTGTAATCTGTGTTGTAAGTGCTTTTTGTAAAAAATAAAAAATAAAAATAATAATAATAATGTAATGGACTTTCATGATTTGGGTTTGGGGTTTTTTTCTGGGTTTTTTGTTTTCTATTTTTTTTTTTGAAGATTTTTGTTTTGTTTTTGTTTTTGTTTTGTTTTCCATCCTTTGTAATTTGTTCATTTTGAGTCCTGGGTTGGGGAGGGGGGGATATTTTCATGGTTATAATTTGTGTGGGTGGGGTGTTGCATCACCCTTCCTTTTACTTGTATAAAAAAAAAACCAATAGTGGCTGAGCTGTGGAAAAAAAAATGTACTTTTTTATAAATAAAGAATTTTAAAAAAAGATACCTTCTCCTTCTTTCTGGGGCATCTGTGGCTGCGTCATTGTGCACTCAGTGGGAGTGGGAGCTGTGAGGGGACTCATGGTTTTCCAATTATTTGGGATGGAAATATCCCAGGATTTGCAGTGTTTTTTTGGAAATTTCAATTATTTATATTTGTATTTTGGAAGGGGATTTGCTGAAGGCGAAGGGTTCAGAGATCTCCAGCAATGGGCTGGAGGAGGTGACTGGGAATGGCTGGGTTTGCAAACCACGGTGGTTTTGTGTGGAATTCCTGGACAGCAGATCCAGTGCAGGCTAAAGGAGGCTGGGAGAGCTTCCCTTTGTTGATGTAAACAGTGAAATTCCTTGGCTGAGGCCCAAAGCTAACCTGAGCTTCAAAATAAACGGCTAGAAAAACACAGGGCAGAAAAATCCATCGGAAAATCTGTGAAAAGTTAGGATGAGTGTCTGTGGTGAGGAAGTTCTCACTGCTGGCTGCAGCAGATGGGACAGGCTATTGGAAAAATGTCAATATTTCCCTAGAAATGTGGAATGAGCTGGTGACAGGGCCAGGATGCAGAGACACTGGAGGATGGTTTATAGAGCCACACGTGCCTGCCATGGCAATGGGGCTTCAAAACCCTCTGCAGGCTCAGGGGGAGTTTAGGGGGAGCTCAGGGCATATTGGTGCCTTGGGAAGGCTGGCCTGGAACAGAGACTGGATGGAGCTAAAGAATAAAGCAGGGATTTATTAGGAGGCCTCAATGGATGCACCTTGGGCAGCACAAGAGCCCAGCCAGGGCTGCACCCAAAGTGGTCCCAAAATGAACTCAAGATGAACCAAAATGGCCACAAAGTGAACACAAGGTGAACCCAAGATGGTCCCAAAATGAACCCAAGATGAACCAAAATGATCACAAAAGGAACCTAAGATAAACCCCAAATGGTCCCAAGATGAACCCAAATGGTCCCAAAGTGAACCCAATATAAACCCAAAATGGTCCCAAGATGAACCAAAATGGACCCAAAATGAACCAAGATGGTCCCAAAATGAACCCAAGATGACCCAAAATGGCCCCAAAATGCACGAGCGCTCCCGGGGTCTCTCCCTTGGATCAGTTCTGCTCCATTTGCACCTTGCAGTTCATTGTCCCATTCCAGCTTTAGCCCCTGCAGTCCCACCCTGCTTGTTTTTCTCTCTCCAGCCCACGGTGTTTGTGCTCCTGGGCTGAGATTTGGATCATTTGTCCTTGGTGCCCAGCTGGAGCAGGAATTGTTTTGTCTCCCTGCTCTGTGCACAGAGCTCACCATCCCCTCATGTGAACCCGGACCCACACACTAAAGCAGCACAGAACCTGAAAAATAGAAAAGCCAAAACCTGAGGCATCAATACCACATGTCCCTGCCTTGGGAAGGACACTTTGTGTGACAGGAGGCTGCAAAGGAAACCTTGTTCCCAAAGATCCTTGTTCCCAAAGGAAACCTTGTTCCCAAAGCTCAAGGCCAGGCTTTGGCCAGGGAGGGAGAGACAAGGCGGGCAGCAGATCAGAGGGAACATTTCTGCTGTCCTTGCACTGCTATCAGCAGCTCCTGTGCCATCCTCTGGGACAGTGGGATGCTCCCTGGTAAGGCTTTTTGCACCCAGCCTCAGCATGTGGGTGATGTGCTGCAGGCCTGGACCTAAACCTGAGCCCAAGCCCAGCACAGAGGGAGAGGGATCTGACCCAAATTGGGGTTGGAGCTGGAGGGAGAGGGCAAAAATAGGGTGGGGAGGAGTGGTTTGGTCACTGGGCCTGGTGCCCTGAGTGCAGCCTGGCAGGAGAATCCCCAAACTCTGCAAACAGAGCCAGGGCTCAGCCACTCTGCTTTAGGGGGATTAGAGAGCCCTGAGAATGCTTTCCTTGTGGAAAAGGTGGAAAAAACAGGCTCCAAGGTGACCAAGGGGACTTGGGCTTTGTGTATCTCTCCCGCCATTTTCCCCCTCTCATTTTGCCCTGTTAGCCATGGCACCTGCTGGAGGAGCAGCTTTCCTTCAGGAGTGACCACAGCTCCGACAGAACCAGCTCCCAGCAGCTGCCTCAGCCTCCTCTGGGGATGGGGAGGAACAAAAGGAGCCCTGCAGAGCTGGGGCTGAGATGGGAAGAAGGACAGGAGGGGCTGGGATGAGCCCCTGGGAAATGCTGCTCGGCTTTCCCAGGCCAGGCCTAAGGAGCTCAGTGCTGATGGATAAAAGCCACAGCCTGGGGCCTCTCCTGGGCAGCTCGGGTTGCAGAGGGCTGCAGGCAGCAGGAGCAGCCCCCCAGGCAGAGCCCACAAGGATTGGGTTTCCTTGGAACCAAGCAGAAACATGCTGGGGGTGGGAGTGCCAGCAGCGCCTGATGGACAAAAAATGGCTGGGATCCTTTTTCCAAGGCACAGATCTGCAGGAGAGCCCAAAAGGGGCTGTAGGAGAGCCCAAAAAGGGCTACAGGAGAGCCCAAAAGGGGCTGCAGGATAGGCCAAAATGGGCTGCAGAGCCCTGAGGAGCAGCACAGAGCGAGGCAGGAGCTGCACCAGGGCAGGGGGAGGTTTGTGGCTCTGTGTGTGATGGGATCCCCCTCCCTGGTGAATGCAGGTGGAATTCAGGGCTGGAATGTCCCTGGTGGAGGTGCAGGGCCGGGCTCCCACCCTGTGCATTCCCTCACCATGCCTGGTGAATGTGGGGTTTGATTTCTGCCCAAATAAAGGAGCTGGAGAAGGATTTGTGGTGAGATGCAGCTCAGAGCGATCAGGGAATTTCCCTGGAGCAGCACCTGGGACTGACACCTTGCACAAGGCCCAAAACCAGGGGGATAAATCCACAGAACCAGAGCTGGAAGTGCAGGGGCCAAAGGGCTGCAGCAGCCAGAGGAGAAGGCGGGACTGGGAGATGTTAAACCAGTGAGGGGGCACTGGAAACAGGTCAGGCTGCTGAAATACATGACCTCCAATCCCAAATTCCTTTTGAGGTGAGAGGCAAGCCCTACTGCAGTTCAGCTCAGAGCACTCAAGGTCACCCAGAGCCCATTAAACCTCCTGCAGCCACTGCTGGGTAAATGGAACCAAGGGAAACTCACAGTGCAGGCTGAAATACTTGTAGCAACAAATATGTTTGATTGGGGTTGGGTTTGGTTTGCTTTTTGGGTTTGGTTTTTTTGTTGGTTTTTTTCGCCACTTTCAAATGATTTGCAATCTCCAGTTTGATTTGTATGAACATATTTGTTGGAGGAAATTGCTTTATGCAAATGGATTCCAGCTGAGGGACCTGTGACACCAGCAGTGCTGTTGAGCCTCAGATGCCCTCAGTGGTGCCTGGCAGAAGGAAAGAGGGGCTGGTTCTCTCCTCCTCCTCCTCCTCCTCCTCCTCCTCCAAACAGGCATTTCACAGCCTTCCCAGACGTGTCTAGATGCAGCCTGGATTTAGAGAGTATTTGCAGAACAAGGCTCAGCCTGTTAAAAATAAAGAATAAAAAATGAATGCGTGTTGCACTGCTGGAATTTCACATCCTGGCGAGCAGAAATCAGAGAGCCAGGCTGATATTTTCACCTGAAATGTAGGGTAAAAGTGTCGTGTCACCCTCCAGGGGCTGAGTTATTGAAAGGCAGAGATTTATGGATCCCTGGCATCTGAGCTGCTCCCTTCACCTCACAGTTGGGGTGAGCGTGGCCTCGTGTGGCTGAGCCAGGTTCAAGGTGAGCTGGGGATGCTCCCTCCTCCACAGATTTCACCACTGCTGGACCAAACCCAGGTCCTGGCAGGAAACAGGCAGAATGGTTGGGAATTTTGGGAGGAAAATGGTTGAATGTGAACAGAAAATGATAATTTTCTGCCTTTGTGCAGAAGATGCTGCCCTGTGGTTTGCTGGGGAGATCAGCATTGGCTAAATCCCAGGAGGTGATTAGGGATCAAATCCTAAGGGATCACAGGGAGCTGTGAGAGGAGGAGGGCTCTGATTTTTGTGGTTTTCAGGTCCTTTTCCAGCCTCACCCTGAGTCCAGGTGCACCTTCCCTCCTTCCACCCACCCTCACCCCACAGAGCGAGGGTGTGAGAACATTTCCCTCTCTCCCTCATGTCCCTGAACCTCCCAAACTCCTGCCAGCCTGCTTTCCTCAGGCTTTGGAACAGAAATTTGCCAAGTTCACACCTGTCAGGTTTAACTGATTGCCCGTGGATGGAGGGAAGGGAGGAGGGAAGGGAGGAGGGAGTCCGTCCTTATGGCTCTGCTCACCAGGGGAAATTCCTCCATTCCCCAAGGAATAAATCCTAAAATTCCTCCGTCCCCCAAGGAATAAATGCTTCATTTCCAGCCTCACCCCACTGCTGCATCTCCCAGTCCTCCCAGTGCCACCAGAACAATGCACAGAGCCTTTCTGCTGGCACACACATCTGTCCACCCAGGGAGCTGATCCCACCCCAAAATACTCATCCTGAGGTCCATAATTGCCCCAGTGTGCCCAGTCCAGCTGCTGCCAGCTGTGCTCTGAATGCTGCAGCTGTCTGGGCTTATCAATGGAATGGGAATGGGCTGGGAATGCCAAGCTGGAGTAAACACTGCCCAGCAAAAATGGCATGGGGGGGCTTTGCAAGGGGTGGAATTGTAATTAAATAGAAATTAGTTATTTAAATGGTCACTTCCTGGGGTTTGGTTGGCGTCCGATTAACTGAACTTTTAATTTGCATAAGCAATAAATGTTTAATTATGTTATTAATATATTTGAGTTGAGGAGCTTATGGGGTTTTATAATTGGCATTTAACTAGATAGTTCCAGCATATTAACTGATGTTTTATAGCTCCGTGTGAGCTTCTCCAATTATAACTGACCTAAAAATTTGCTTGGAGGACCTGCCTTGAAATTGTTACCTGAGCAACAGGATGGGGAGATGTGAAAGGAAGGGGTTGGAGCCTGTCCCCAAAAGGAGTGATGTGCACAGGCAGCTTGTTGGAATTCAGGACATCCCTCTGTCTGTCCTGGAGTGCCAGGGGACTCAGAGACCCTGGCACAGAGCCCAAAATGCCCCTGTGGTTTTGATTGTGACCTGTGGAAAAAATTACCAACCTTATATGAGGATCTACAAGAATAAGTAGAATGATAGTATATTTATCACAGGGTGAAAAAATAGATTTTTGGGGTTTTTAGAATGGAGGATCGGGGGGCAAGATGGAAGGATCTGGGTGTGTCCAGCCTTTCTTCTTCTTCTTCTTGGCCTCCATCTTCTGCTGTGATGGTGGCACTTTTGGATTGGTTTAGAGTAGAAGCTCACTGTCTAACATAGGTGATAGGGAAGTTATGGTAAATATTGTACAGGTAGTTTTTAGTATAAAAAGAAAACACCACCCTGAGGGTGTCAGAGTGCCTCTGACTGTCCTGCTGAACAGACCTTGGCTGGACAGGAGAAAGAATTTTATAGATAAGGAACAATAAAGAACCTTGAGAATGAGAACTGAAGAGCTCTGACTCCTTCTTTGACCACCAAGCTGGGAAAAGAGATTTTCTAACACATCTCGGGGTCGCTGTGAGCAGCTAGAGCCCTGAGAGCAGCTCTGCACCCTGCCCAGAGGCTCTGAGAGCCCTGTCCATCCCTGCAATGTCCTTTCCCCAGGGCCCTGTGTCACACAGGGGTCACCTCCCCTCTCCTGGCACCCAGCAGGGCATTGGGCAGGCAGAGGGAGGTTTGGAGATGGGGAGGAATGTCCTGGGTCAGGGGGTGCCCTTGTGACAGCCCAGCTCTGGCAGCTTCTGTGTTCAACTCCCAAATCCTGTCAGTCACTCTAAATCCATTTTCCATCCCGTCTCCACACTCGCTTTGATGACATGACTGGTTTAGTAGGCAAAAAAATGACATTGTGTTTGACTGACAAGGCCCATTTCCCATGACCCTCACAGACTGGCATTGATTATATTCCTCCCTTTTAATTCTTCATTACCTGGAGCCTGTGTTTGCTTTTTCTGTGGTGCCAGGAAACCACCCTGTAGGATTCGAGGAATTCTCTGTGCCCTCCTCCTTTCTGCTGGAATTTAACCTTTCTCAAATTTAACTATTTTAACAAACAGTAAAAAACCAACAGCTGTGAGTTAGGAATCTCCTCAGCTGAGTCTTTCAACGCCTCTGTTTGCTTGTAATAAGTGGAATATCCGAGGAGATGCTGTCCAGGAAGCTCCTCAGCTTTGCCATCCTCAAACACAGGGAAATTGTTTTGTCGTCTCACCAACACAAGTGTGCCAGTCCCCAGAGACAGATCATGAGCAGCTTTTCAAATCTTGTG
Source organism: Zonotrichia leucophrys gambelii (assembly GCF_028769735.1). NCBI lineage: Eukaryota > Metazoa > Chordata > Aves > Passeriformes > Passerellidae > Zonotrichia > Zonotrichia leucophrys. Next base: position 2,112,911 of record NC_088193.1, on the reverse strand, counting down.
CCTTTTCTGGGTCATTTTAGCTCTCTTGACCACATCCACCTGCAGGAGTGCCTGTGGACAGTGCAGGGGGGTTGTTTGGTCCTGTTGTACCCCCAGGTAAGCCTGGGTTTTGTACCCATGGTCTGTCCTTCAGCTTCTCTGTGCTGCTCACTGCTTTCTCCCTTTCCTGCTTTTCCATTTTATCCTTTCCTGCTTTTCCATTTGCTCCCTTCCCTGCTTTTCCATTTCATCCATGCTGGACAAGAAGGAATCTCCCTGTCCAAGCTGAGAAACTCCCAGCTGAATGAGGCTGCATGGCTAATTATTGGTGCTTTTATCATTTATTGGTGAATTTATAATTTCAGAAGTTAGGTGAGATGGTGAGGTGTGCGAGAAGCCCTGCGGTGCCATTAACAGGAGGGAGAAATCAGGAAAAGAGTCAGGAAGGTGAAGCCTGAGGTGTTTTCTGCACCAGGTCCCTCTCCTGGGGCAGGATTGGGTGGGGACAGCTGGGGACAGCAGGACAGGGATGGTGACAGTCCTGGAAGGTGTGTGAGGGGCAGGAGGGGAGGCTCCAGCACCAGAGCATCCAGCAGCTCCATCCTCACACATCTGGCAGCTCCATCCTCACACATCTGGCAGCTCCCTCCCTGCTCCAGGAGGATGGAGAGTCACTTTTGGTCTGGGTTGCTGCAGCTCTCATGGATTTTGGGACAGGAGAGAAGGGAAGGGTGTGAGGAGCAGCCTGGAGCCCTCCCTGCTGCTGCAGCTGCCCGGGGACAGGAGAGGACTGATGTCACAGACACATTCTCTGAATAATCCTTTCTTTAGGATTTTTCCTCCTGAGAAGCTGAGACGCCTCAGGAACAAAATGTAAACAATGGTTATCTGCTGCTGTGGAATGCAACAGGTGCATCTGTGATTGGTCTCATGTGGTTGTTTCTAATTAATGGCCAATCACAGTCAGATGGCTCAGACTGTCTGTCCGAGACACAAACTTTTGTTATCATTCAATTTTTTTTCTATTCTTAGCCAGCCTTCTGATGAAATCCTTTCTTCTATTCTTGTAGTATAGTTTTAATATAATATATATCATAAAATAATAAATCAAGCCTTCTGAAACATGGAGTCAGATTCTTGTCTTTCCCTCATCCTGTGAACAGCACCCCAGACTGTCCCCCTTTCCCTGCCAGGTGTCAGGGGGGCAGAGCAGCTCCTCCTCGCCCTGAGCTCCATCCTGGCCCCCTGAGCACGGATACAAAGGGGAGGTGAGCTCATCCTTTGGAGACATCCAGGACCCAGCTGTAAACACCCCCACGGCAACGGGAGACAAACACGGCCCGGGGCACACGGCCAGGCAGAGCCAGAGCTCCCAGGAGTGCTGCTGGGGATCGTTGAGCAAATTAACTCTATTAACACAAATGATGAGAGTCTGAGCTGCAGTTCCTGTGCCTTCTATCTGACAGAATTCATCTGGTGGCTGCTTGTAATAGCGTGACCTTAATGGACTCATCAAGGGAGCGGGGCTGTATCTGTGGCTGAACATGGGTTTGGGAGCACGCTGTGCTCTGGGCAGGCTGCTGAGAGCAGGACAGGAGCATCCTGGTGTAATGGGCTGCAGGATCCAGCCCCTCCATCCCTCCAGGAGAGGCAATTTCAAGTGTCATCACCTCCTCGCAACTGTGCGGCAGAAGAAATAAATTACTAAAGGGATTTGATTGTTCATTACTCTGCCAAGCTGCAAGGAAATGAAGCAGAACTAAAATTAAGGGCTGCGAGGCAGAGGAAATGCCAGAGAACATTTCCCTTCTTCTCCAGGGCTCATCTTCTTCCCCAAAACAGGCTGGGGTGCTCCACATCCTGCAAATCCTGGTTCTGGGAGGCAGGAGGGTCTGTGGGGCTGGCAGGGACAGAGGGCAGGTGAGTTTGGGGTGGATTAGAGGCAGCAAGGTTGTGTTTGGCCCATTTTTGTTGGACGGGCACAGAGAAGAAAAAGCAGCCCAGGATGAGGAATCTGTGAGGAGTTCCCACCAAAATTCTGTAGAATCCTCAGCCCAGGATGAGGAATCTGTGGTGGATCTTCCACCAGAGCTCTGCAGAATCCTCAGCACAGAGAACAAAAACCAGCCCAGGATGGGGAATCTGTGAGAAATTCCCACCAGAGCTCTGCAGAATCCTCATCCCTGCTGGATCCCAGGGGTTCACATCCTGCTCCCACCGCTGCATCCAAACCCCATCCTTGTCCGTGGCCGCTGGCAGGACGAAAGGGGAGGTCACCAAGGGCTAGGGCCACATTCCAGACATGTTTTTGCGGCCAGCAGCTCTTTAACCAGATGTCATTTAAGCAAGGACGGTGCTTCCTGCAGGGCAGGGACAAGCTGGTCATTACTGGAGAGAGCCTCGCATGGCAAAGCCATTCCCTGCTGGAATGTGTGTGAAATCCCAAGCACATCCCAGTGTCCACTTCAAAGCAGGCACACCAGGGAGGGCTGGATCCACACATTGCATGTCCAGGCTCTCCCAAAACCCCATCAGAGGCTGGAGAGAGGCTTGGAAAGCCTCAAAGTGCCAGTTGGGCTGGCAGAAATGACAGAGGGAAGGAAAGTGGTCAGGGATGTTCAAGGGATGCTGTGATCAGTACCCAGACAGGGGAATGGCTGTGCTGGGAATGAGCTGAGCACCCAGGGGATACCCAGATTTCTGCGCTTCAGGGCAGGGAAATTAGACAGGGACAGAGGGATTCCCACTTGTGAGAGGGAGGAAAAGGACAATGCAGAGGGGTCAGGGCGTTTATTTGTTGGGGACACTGTGTTTGCCCCCCCCATCACACACACAGTAAATCAGGACACTCCCAGCACCCCTCAGCCGGCCCAGCAGCGCTGTGTGGGAGGTGAGCAGCACATTCTGGGGGCCCAGCCGGTGCAGAGGGGGATTTCCAGGCAAACGAGGCATTGTCAGGATCGCAGCCATGCCTTGGCACTCGCCTGTGTGGTGGCTGATTGTGTAAGTGAGAGTTACATCAACAAACAGCCCGATGGGAGAGGCTGTGGCGGCTCTGAAAATTCCATCTGACTTATATCAGGGCACGGAGGCAGAAGAGCAGCTCTGCCTTCATTTTTGGTGCTTAACCTTTAGCTGGCTGTGCTGCAAAATGCGGAATAGGTCAAGATTATCTCGAGTCAGGATGTTCCCTGCTGTCAGATCTTTGTGGGCTTTCAAACCTAATCAGGAAGAAAGGAGACCTAATCAGGGGAGCAGGCAGCATCCCCCAGCCAAGGACATCCTGCAACTAACAAATTTTGAGGATGGGGTAAATGAAGATGTTGTCTATCAGTGGAACAGACAGATGATAGCATCCCTTATTCCAGAACCTCCTGGAACCAACAAGCTTTAAGGATGTGTTAAATCAAGATGTTGTTGGATGTCTGTGTGGCTGAACATTCAAGGTCCATGTATCCTGTAGCTGAGCTATCTTCATTACAATATTGAAGATCAAACCAGAAAGGCTCTGCCCAGGAGAAAAATCTTCCCCTGAGCATGTGTGGAAGTTTGCTGGGGTTACATAACTGGCATGAGAATTACTGACATGGTGCTTTTGTCTCCAAGTGAAGCCCAGACACTCTTCCTGCTCAGAAAACCCTGCCAATCACCTTTCCTAACAAAACCTCTCCTGCTCCCCAAGCTGAGGTGCAGCTGCCCCTGTTCCCCTTCCTGGATGAGCAGCCCTTGGTGACAGAGCTGGGTCTGGATCCTTCCAGGGGTTAATTAATGCTGCAAGCCAGGAACTTGCTGTGGAATGTGGGTTTGTGTTTGCACCGGGCAGAATTTCACTGTGAAGAGCAGCCTGGTCACCTCCACCTGCAGTGAGGGAAGGGTCTGAGCCTGAGCAGGGTCTGAGGGGGCCTAGGAGGGAGCAGAGTGAGCTGCTGTGCTCCCCTTCAAACCAGGATCAAAGCAAGGGCTGGGAAGGGTTTGGATGCAGGGGATGAAGGGCTGAAGGCACTCAGCCTGTCACACCCATGGTCCAGTGCTGCTGTGCAGCTTTCCCAGCAATGTCTGCCCTCCTGAATCCCTCTCATCCCCTGGGTGCTTGGGAGACACACACCCATGGCTAGCAGCCTGCCTTGGCTGTCCCTGCAAGGGATTCACTGAACGCACAGAGCCCCCAGAGAAACCCTCCCCACCCTCCTTCCCCAGACTTCAAATCCCTCTAAAACCCCCAGTGCCTTGCAAGCCCCTCTGTTTATCCTCCCCTCTGCCCTACCAGCTCCTGGGAATCAGCTTTCCATTAACCCTTTGCCAACAAAAGGCATCACAACAAGGCTGGGGAGCAGCTTGTGCCTGGGGGTGTGTGTTCTACTGGAGCGTGTCTCAAATTAGCCAATCCTGCTCCTGCCTTCAGAACCAAGCCAGGGAAGTATTTGTTCTGCCAAGCTTTTCAACTCGGTTTAATTTAGCTCTGTGAACTTGTCTCAGGCTCCCTGGAATGTGTCAGGTGGGGTGCATTATAAATATGCATCGTCTGAGCTCATTGTCTTGCTCAGCAGGCAGAAAGAGTCCAGCAAACTTCTCCTTCCACCAGGTCACGGTGACAATCCAGGCTGGGGACAGGCTTGGTTTGGGCTGGCACTGGCTGGGCACAGGGTGTAAATGCTGTGAGCAGGGCAGGATGGAGCACTGAGGTTGCATTAAATGCAGCAAGGCTGGCTGCTGCAGGAGCTTCAAAAGAGAAGGATCCCAATCCCTGCCCAAGGCTGTGAGCCCCTTGGCCAGCCAGCCGTGAAATAGAGGGGGATTTGTTGGCCATGAGGAGGTGATAAATGGAAAGGGAACCCTGCTTTGGAGCTGGTTATGGGTGAAGCAGGTCTCAGAGCAGAGGTGTTGTGTGTTGTGTTGGTGGTTGGCTGGGAAGGAAAGAGGGATCAGGTTGGATTTAGCAGGGGGCAGGCAGGAGAAGGGTGTGCAGCTCTCTTGGAACAAATTAGCTCCACTCAGAGCTGCTGTAAACCAGCCCTGAGAGTGGCCCAGCTTCCAGATTCACCTGGGGGATGAAGCTCAGTGCCTCAGCAATGAGATGGGGCTCAGGATCTCCTTGGAGCAGCTGAATTCAGGGCAGACATGGACGGGCACACACTCATGGCTGGGGTGACACAAATCCATGGCTAACAGGACACATATCCATGGCTAACAGGACACACATCCATGGTTAACAGGACACAAATCCATGGCTAACAGGACACACAACCATGGCTAGAGGGACACACATCCATGGATAGCAGCATCCCTCCTTCCCTGGAAGTGGCTGGCAGATTGGAATATGGTTTACCTGGGCTCTGGGGCTGGGGAATTGGCTATCAGCACCTCAGAACTGGGGGATTGGCTATCAGCACCTCAGATTGGTGCCCCTGGCCTGGCTGTGCACAGATCTCCTCTGCTGGTGGCTCCCCTCACGCGGCACCGGTGACTGGGAATGACGTTTCACAGAGAGATAACCATTCCCTGCCTTCCCTGTGCCTGCCTCCCTCTCCAGAAGAGCCGTGGGAGAACAAAGTCATGAACAAAACAGCTCTGAGAGAGACTGGGGGTGGGACGCCCTTCTTTTCTCCTTAATTGTAATGCTGTGAATTAATTCAGCTTCCAGCAGGAGCAGGGAGTTTCCCAGCAGCCCTCAGACATCCAGATAAGGCTGAGCTGTTTGTTGGGCCCCTCTGGTACCTGCCTCACTGCCAACAGCTTCACACAAACTTTGTTTTCTTTTTTTTTTTTTGCTTTATTTTTTTTAATTTGGTTCTTTTTTTGGAGACTTAAATTGTTCAAGCGTGACAGAGCACGGGGGTTTGCATTCTTAATTGGCAAAGCCTTTTCCCACTCCTGTCTGGAGGCCCCTGAGCTGTCCTGCCAATTTATTCTGATCCTGATTCACAAGCCTTGCAAGCATCTTCCCAGGGCTGCCCAAAAGCCCTGTCAGTGGAACTGAATCCTCGTCTGGCACTGCTGGGCATCTCCTGAGGCTCTTCTGGTGTTCCCCCCTTTGACTGGAAATGTCCCTTTTTGCAGCCACCCTGCCATCCAGAAAAGCCCTGGTGGTGGCCTCCAAACTGTACCAACCACAGCTCTTCCCCAGGGGGAAATAAACAGTGGATAGAATGAAAATATAGGTTTAAAAGGGGGAAAAGAAAGTAAAAGAGAAGAGCAAGCATAAAGGAAGGTTTCTCTCTAATTCTCATTTTCCTCTATCCTGGGCACTTTTCTGCTCTCTCAGGACCTTCTTCTCTCATTTATCTTCCTCACCTCCTGGGGTTTCTTCTTCTTGCCAGCAATTAGCGCTGTCACCTCTGCCGTCTCCCTGCCTGGACCCCTGCAAAGCCGTGACCAACCCTTTGGAGTGGCTCAGATTGTCCCCAGCAAGGAGAGCTGCACGTGCAGGGGCAGGGTTTGCTGTCCCAGGGCTGTGCCATGCTTTGGTGCTTGTCCCTGCAAGGCCACACAGCCCTGGGATGGGCTCTGACCCCGGGATGTTCATGCAGAGAGCCTGGGAAGGAGAGAGACCCTCATAAAAACCCAAATATCCACAATTCTCCATCATTCTTTCACTCCCCTCCTCCCCTTGCTGCCCTGCATTCACCTCTCCCTCTCCTGCTGTATTCCCCCCACCTCTAAATCTTCTCAGCCCCTTCCTGCCATCACCCAGCCTCACCTGAGCGCCTGGAGATCCATTTTATTTATTTATTTCCTTTCCCTCTTTCTCCTTCCACCCTTTTTTTCCTGATTTACGGCAGCAGCAGGAGGCTGATGTTCCCTGCTCATTCTCTGCCATCCCCAGAGCCATCAGGGGCCAATCCATCACGGGAATGCCCCAGCCAAAGTGACTGGGACATTCTTTACAGCCACAATCCCCAGTGCTGGCCTGGAGGGGGGCTCTGTGGTGAGATGTCAGATGTGAGAGAGCTGTCTGGAGGCACAAATATTATTTACAAGGTGTTGTGGCTTAGGGGAGAGGAGAGGAGAGGAGAGGAGAGGAGAGGAGAGGAGAGGAGAGGAGAGGAGAGGAGAGGAGAGGAGAGGAGAGGAGAGGAGAGGAGATGAGAGAAGTAGGAGTCCTAGTAAAATATCTGTATTTTATTTGAATATCTTTGTATAGTCCTTGCCCTGATAAGCCCCGGTTGTTTTTGATGGGCTGCAGCTGTAGCTAGTGAAGATAACTGGGATAAAAGGGGGTGGGCTGGGCCAGTCAGGGAGAGTTTGGAAGGAGCCCTGACTAAGAAGCAGCAACAAGCAGAAGAAGTCTGTGCTGTGAAGAACTGCCCCCAAGAAATATCACCGAGAAGGTACGGGACTCTAGAAATATAATAACAACAAGTGGTGACCCCGACGTGATAGAAGATAGGACAGCTGAGAGCTGTGGCAGCCTGAGAGCTGGGACTCTAGAAATATAATAACAGCAAGTGGTGACCCCGACGTGATAGAAGATAGGACAGCTGAGAGCTGTGGCAGCCTGAGAGCTGGGACTCTAGAAATATAATGACAACAAGTGGTGACCCCAATGTGATAGAAGATAGGACAGCTGAGAGCTGGGACTCTAGAAATATAATAACAGCAAGTGGTGACCCCGACATGATAGAAGATAGGACAGCTGAGAGCTGTGGCAGCCTGAGAGCTGGGACTCTAGAAATATAATGACAACAAGTGGTGACCCCGACGTGATAGAAGATAGGACAGCTGAGAGCTGGGACTCTAGAAATATAATAACAGCAAGTGGTGACCCCGACATGATAGAAGATAGGACAGCTGAGAGCTGTGGCAGCCTGAGAGCTGGGACTCTAGAAATATAATAACAACAAGTGGTGACCCCGATGTGATAGAAGATAGGACAGCCGAGAGCTGTGGCAGCCTGAGAGCTGGGACTCTAGAAATATAATAACAACAAGTGGTGACCCCGACGTGATAGAAGGTAGGACAGCTGAGAGCTGGGAGTCTAGAAATATAATAACAGCAAGTGGTGACCCCGACATGATAGAAGATAGGACAGCTGAGAGCTGTGGCAGCCTGAGAGCTGGGACTCTAGAAATATAATAATAACAAGTGGTGACCCCGACGTGATAGAAGATAGGACAGCTGAGAGCTGTGGCAGCCTGAGAGCTGGGACTCTAGAAATATAATAACAACAAGTGGTGACCCCGACGTGATAGAAGATAGGACAGCTGAGAGCTGGGACTCTAGAAATATAATAACAGCAAGTGGTGACCCCGACGTGATAGAAGATAGGACAGCTGAGAGCTGTGGCAGCCTGAGAGCTGGGACTCTAGAAATATAATAACAACAGAAAAGAGAAGAGGCTGCCAACTGTGGGATCTGATGGGTCCAGCATCCTGCCACCAAACTAACACAGCTTGGAGCTCACATTAAGGAACAGGAGAAGGCAGGGGCAGGGTGGGATGATGACCCATGGAGTGTCAAAGCATGGCAGGAAAGAAACAGGGTTTTGTGGGAAAGGGAATGGGGCACTGGTGTCAGAGCAATTCCCAGGGTGAATTCCTCAGCGTGGGGCTGGGAGTGCTTTGTGCAATTTGGGATGGAGCAGGGCAGGGGGGGCTCCCAGGGAGATGTTTGCACATGTCAGTTCACTCCTGGATGACAGCAGCAAATCTGAGAGCTGGGGAAGGGAGGGGAGATCTGGGAATACTGTCTTGGAAATGATCCAGCACAGCACTTCTGAGGCTGCACCTGGCATGATGGGGTTCAGGATGAGCAAGTGCTGCATCCATGGAGGTGAGGTGGGAATAAAGAGCAGGATTTTCACCCTGAAAAGTCCTGGATTCGTCATCCTGTGTGGTTTGGGGATGTGTGCAGATGTTTAATAGCCACATACATTTTGTTTTACTGCTTTGCACATGGAAAGTGGGCCTAATTCCAAGGCCTTGGGGATGGGTAGTTTAGGGGAGATTCTGGTCCAAATTGTTGCAGGATAAGATCCATTAGTCCAATGTGGTCTCTCAGAGCAGCCAGTAGCCAGGGCATTAAGAAAAGTACAAAAATTAGATGTGACAGACAAGTCCTACAAAGCCCCTTGTTCCCTCATTCCTGTCTTGCTCCCCTCCCCTGAATATCTTTTCCTCCTCCTCCTCCTCCTTCTTCCTCCATCCCAATTATCTCCTCCTTTCATCACTGCCTGAGTTGTAAGTACAAAGTACCAATTAGCTAGTTTTCAAGTTTAATTAGGTTGGAAGGTAGAGCAAATTAAATCCTTTTATCGCAGGTTTCAAAGCGCTTTCCCATCGGGATGGGTTTCCTTTGGATGAGGCCCATGTTTGTCACCAAGGAGCTGGCCCAGGTCACCAAGCAGGGGATGAAATGCAAGACTGGGTCTATCTCCCTCCTGCTCCTAAATCCTGCGCTCAGGGCATCTTTTTTAGGAATGATTTGGGGTGCACAAACCTCTGCTCCACCTCAGTCTATTGAGCATTGCTCCTTAGCTCGTTTTAGGAACATTCCAGCAGCACCAGGAATTCAATGAGGGAGCTGGGACAAAGCCCAGCAGAAGGCTTTCAGAATACTTCAACAGTATCAAGCAGCAGGTCCACATGAATGCTTGGAAGCACCTTTATTCCCTAAACCCTTCTTCCTTTGAGCCCTGAACAAAGGCAGGGAAGCGGATCCAGGAATAAACACCTGAAGATGAAACCTCAGAGTGAAGTGGAAAAGTGTTTAACTCTTGGAGACACAATTGTAGCCACAATTTCTGCTACTCTTGAGCTCTGAGCAGTGCATTTCAATAGGATCTGGCTCTCTCCATGGAGCTGCTGGACAGGGACAGTCAGGGTAGCTTTGGGATTCATCCTCACCTTTGCTTACGGAATCCCTGGTGGTGCCAGCGCCACCCCAGCTGCATTTCTGCCATTCTGACCCTGTCCCCTGTGCTTCCCCATGTGTTGCAGACAAGCCACTACCTCAGAGTGCCCCCGGAGGCATCATCGGGATCGTGGGAGGCGTCATCGCCGCCGTCTTCATCATCGGCGTGGCCGTCACCGTCATCATCGTCTACAGGCGGCAGCAGAAGAGCCGCTCCGACACCGACAACGACCTGTGAGTAGCACCAGCACTGCCCAGCCAGGCTGCAGCTGCCCTGGGCACAGGGGACAGCTCCTCCTGCCCTTCCTCTACCTCCACAAGGGGAAAATTTGGTGGGAAAATGTTTTCTTGTTGGTTCTCTCTCGTTCCTCTGTGGCGGTGTTCACAGGGGTTCGAGGATGAGGGAAGAGACGAGGATCTGACTCCATGTTTCAGAAGGCTTGATTTATTATTTTATGATATATATTACATTAAAACAATATTAAAAGAATAGAAGAAAGGATTTCATCTCAGAAGGCTATGCTAAAAATAGAAAGAAATTAATAACAAAGGTTTGTGGCTCAGACAGAGAATCAGAGCCAGCTGACTGTGATTGGCCATTAATTAGAAACAACCACATAAGACCAATCACAGATGCACCTGTTGCATTCCTCAGCAGCAGATAACCATTGTTTACATTTTGTTCCCGAGGCCTCCCAGCTTCTCAGGAGGAAAAATCCCAAGGAAAGGATTTTCATAAAAAGATGTCTGCGACACCTGAGCATCTCTGAATGCATCCCAAAGAGTCTGGGAAGGGTTCACATCCACCAGCACTGCAGTTTGGGACCTGTGGGTGACATAAACTCTGCCAACAGCAGGGACAGAGGCCACCAGAGGGGCTCCTCTTTGGAACTGGGCTTTGCCCTGCCCACACGGGGCAGCAGAGATGCCAGGCAGGGAATGCAGTGGTGTGGAGGTCACTGTGCAGCAGGAACCTCTCCAGGAGCATTCAGCCTGGGCTCTGCTGAACAGCTCTGTACTGCACCAGCTCTTCATCCCCTCCTTCCCTCCCTCCCTTCCCAGGGAGAGTAAAGGAGGCACGCAAAGCCCAGCACCCAGAGCTTTTATGCTCCCCCAGCCCCCAGCTCATTGTTGTTCCACCTTGGGCACATTTTGTGCTCCATTTAATCCCATTTGAGAGAGGGCACTGGAGGATAGCAGGAGAGGCAGGGGAGAGGAGCGGGGGAAGCGGCAGGAGAGGCAGAGAGGCACACAAACAACAAAAACCAGCACCACAAGGTGAAATTGCATCAACAGCAGCGGGCCTGTGATCGAGATGCATTCTGACAATCCACTTCCCACAATGGCCCTCCACCAGGCTCAGGGAAGAGCCACTTTAGCTGAGAATAGAAACACAGCCGTGCCCGGCTCTGCCGAGGTGCTGCCTCTATTGTGGAGGCTGATCCCGAAGGTAATGGCGTTTCTTTTGTGCAGAGCCATGAAGTCAATGTTTTACAGAGCCCCGGGGACCTGCTCTGCCCTCCGTGCCACCAGCGCATTCCAGTCCCACGCTGGGATCCAAGGGAAGGCGCCCATCTCCATCGGATCTGGTGGAGTCTGCACGGAGAGGAGCAAGGGGGGCAGCCAGCTAATTAGTGGATCAGAGTTTTAATAAGTTTTGTAAAAGGATTAGACACATCTGTGCATGTGAACAGAATGTGCAGAGACAGTCTCCAGGCTGGGATTATCATGGCTGCCAATCCCTGTGCTCTGGGGTAGGAGCTGATCCTTGGTGAGAGTTGGGGATAAATGTCCCTGCCTGGCAGGGCAGGTCCATGAGGAGGCTTCAAACTCCTCCTGGGGAGCTGTGGCTGCAAACAGGGCTGTTTATTGCAGACAGGAACCATTCCCAGAGAGATGCCAGGCTGGGGTTGGCATTACCTGTGACGGTGTTCACAGGGGTTTTTGGATTGGGGAAGAAATGAGGATCTGACTCCATGTTTCAGAAGGCTGGTTTATTATTTTATGATATATATTACATTAAAACTATACTGAAAGAATAGAAGAAAGGCTTTCATCAGAAGTCTAGCTAAGAATACAATAGAAAGGAATGATAACAAAGATTTGTGGCTCAGACAGAGAGCCGAGCTATCTGTGCTGTGATTGGCCATTAATTAGAAACAACCACATGAGACCAATCACAGATGCACCTGTTGCATTCCACAGCAACAGATAATCAATGTTTACATTTGTTCCTGAGGTCTCTCAGCTTCCCAGGAGGAAGAAATCCTAAGGAAAGGATTTTCCATAAAAGATGTCTGTGACAATTACCTTGTTATCACTTTCTGGTACCTCACAGCCATGTCACAAACACCTCCCAAGGGATTTGCAGTCATTCCTGAGCAGGTATCCCACTGCACCCTCAGGATCTGCACTCTGACACTGGGATTTGCCTGGAATAAGGACACAATGCTAGGAGGGAGTTTATTTTCCATTAACAATTCTAATTGGGGTGAGGCAAAGGGCACGGGGGAGTTCCTGAGGATAATCTGTGTGATTGTATTGGCAGTTTGGTGACAAACACAATCAAACCCTTGGGCACATCAAAGCAGCAGAACCTTTTCTCCTGCCTTCTGCTCAGCAGCCTCCTCTTTCCCTGCAGGATTGACCTCCCTCCATCCCACAAACCTGCCCCTCCACCAAAGAGGAAACAGGACATGAAAAGCCACCTGACTCCAGAAGATATCCAGGTAAAAACCTGCAAATTCCTGCCTCTGGCATGGAAAACTGATCCCAAGCAGGGCCCACAGGGCCTGGATTTTGGGAAATGGGGGTTGCAAGAGCAAAGATGTTCCTGGATTGAGTTTGAGGGGCAGAAAGTGAGGAATTTTCAAGGCCAGGTTGGATGGGGCTCTGGGAAACTTGGTCTAGTGGGAGGTTTGAACTAAATTATTTTTAAGGTCCCTTCCAACCCAAACTGTTCTATGACTCCATGATTCTGTGACTTGTCCCCCAGAATTCCCAGAGTCTAGCATTAATTAAAAGCTGTAATTTGGGTTCTGCTCTGCCTCTTTGGTGCATATTGAAGTCTGAAGGGGTTGGTGTTTTGTTGTAGTGCCACCTGAAGCAGAGCTTGCCGCAAGCTGTGCCACAGGATAATTATCCCTTCTCATCCCTCTCCTGTCCCTTTTACTCCAGGTTGTTCACTTGGACAACATGAAACACGAGGAGGAGATCCAGAAGTTCCCTCTGCAGCCTCCCTACTACGACATGGCAGCCCCCGAGCCCTCTCCCTACAGTGACAAGCTGGTAAGGAGCACAGGGTGACAGTGGCACTGCCTGGCACCTCAGCCCAGCCTCACCTGGCACCCAGGCCCCTGAAACAGCAAAATCCACAGCCTGGGATTATCCCATCCTGGAGGAAAGCAGCCTCCACACTGATCTCAGCTCTAACTCAGCTGTCTGTAGGTCCCACAAATGTGCTTTTATGGGTAAAATGCCCTGCCCACCCCAAATTCTGTACCTGCCACCCCTGGGCACCCCTCAGCTCCTGCTGGGAGCCCCTGTTGGGGTTTGCAGCTGAGGGAAGGAGCAGTGAGAGCTTCACAAAGCAATTATCTGCAGGGCAGAGCGTGCCAGCGTTTGACTCTCACTTGACAACAACAAGTTATTTAAACCTTTTTTTCTTTTTTTTTTTTTTTTTTTTTTTTTTTGCTGGAGTGTGGATTTGTTCAGCCTCAGATGGGGAGATGTTAATGTGAGGCAGCAGCAGCAGGGAGAGATTAAGGGTCAGGAGGAGATGCTGGCAGTCACATGGGAAAGGCTGGTTTGCAAGGAGTGAGGAAATGTTAGATGTGAGGGTGTAGGGAACAGGAAACAGGTAAGATTAGAGTGAGTTTTTGATGAGAAAACACAAAACCATCCTTTCCCTCCCTCACCCCATGGCATGGGGATGCTCTGCTTTTTTATCCATAGCAGACAAATTATCCCAATTTAAATCCTTCAGGTCTGTCTCAAACTCCTCCTCATGAGGAATTCAGAGCACTGCACATCCAGCCTGGTGCTTCAGCAGAGTGAAATCCTGCCTGGAGAAAGGGGTAGAAATATCAGTAATCTTTTATGAACACCGCTAATTACAGCCCAGTCCATCCTGGTGTGGCCCTGCCATGTGCAGACAATGCAAGGACAGGGCTCAGTGACCTTTAGCTGGCACAAGTCTGAAGCCAGGCAGATGCCAAGGGTGCTGGAAATCAAAAGCCACAGTTCTGTGCTGATCCTGTTTACTTCATCCCTAAAGGAAAACTTCCCCTTGGAGCCCTCCCTCAGCCCTGGGGCTGCTCCCCAGCTCTTTCTGCTCCTTGCTGAGTTTTAAATGAAACACAGGATGCTGGAGCGAGACCGCGGCTCGGAAAGCGTCTGAAAGCTGAATTTCAGGCAAGCAGGAGGATGGAGGAGCTCATTTCGGGAAATAACGAGCAGTCAGTTAATTAAGTGGCAGAGTTAGTGATGTGAGATGGGGCCTGATGGGTTGCTGCTCCGTAACCATGGCAACAGAGTTTGCTGCTCTCAGTGCTGGCCGGAGAAGATGCATTTCCATGTCCCACGCCTGGCACCGGCTGCTCCTCACCCATGGAGCTCTCCCTTCCCTTGGCCCACCAAGAACTGGCTCTGCAGCAAGTACGGGGTGTCTGGGGGGCTCCAGCTCTTGGCATGGGGCTGGCACAGCTGTGGCAGCCCCTGGCAGTGCCACCAGGCTCGCCCAGCACGTACCTGCACCGTGCTCTGGCTCCCTGCCCCAGCAGCAGGATGCAGCCTGCTCTCACCCCTTGCTCAATAATGGCTGCATCCTCTGGGCAGGCAGCTGGCTGATGGAGTTTGGGGCTGGCAAGGGACACCAGGGTGTCCTTGGCTGCCAAGGAGTGCTGATTTTGCTGGATTCTGCCCAGATCTCACAGGCAGGACGTGCTGCCTCAGCCAGGCCAGGGCTGGGTTGTGCTGTCCAGCCACGCTTTGCCAAGGAACAAGCTTTGCCTTCCTCCCTGCAGGGGAAAAAAGGGACTTGCATCACTTTTTTTACCCTCAAAGCACTGCAGAAGGCTCTTTTTCATGTCTCAGTGGGATTCTGAGGAGTGGGAAGCCCCAGGGAACAGCAGTGGTGTCCAAAACCACCATGGGATGGAGCAATTCCTGCCCAGTCCTTCACCTGAGGGCTGGCTCAGCTGGAGGATGAGGAGGGAAGCACATCCCTGGTCCTTGCCAGGCTCACTTTGGCACAGCCCTGCTCCCACCTGCTCCAAATGCAGATGCAGTGGCTGCTCTGTGGTTCTGGGATCCCTGAGAGCGAGAGGCACTGCAGAAAGGCAGGATATTCTTGTTCTGCCTGTACCTCATCTGCAGATTTGGCTTGGGAGGGGAGTGAAGGAGATGAGAGTGGAAGGGAGCAGATCCTGCAGGAAAATGGGGCGGGTGCATTCAGCTTTGAATGAATTGTGCAAAACCTCGTAATTTGGGATAAACCAGATTTATCACGAAAGGCACCGCCTGGGGTTGACGATTTCACAGCACTAGAATGGGAGTCAGGGAGTGATTAGAGATGGCAAAGAGTGAGGGAGGGGAGAATGGGAGAAGTGCCAGGAGGGAATAAAAGAGGCAGGTGGAGGAGGAAGCTCCAAGAGGGTGTGCAAGGCCGAGCGTGTGGACGTGTGCTGGCAGGGGACCAGGACACAGGGAGAGGCTGGGGCACGTCTGCAGGCTCAGGATACCTGCAGGAGGGAGCAGAGCCATGAATAAATCTCTGTTTTTAGGGTTCCAGGCTGTGAGGAAGCCAACAGAGAGCTGACAGCCCCAAAATGCCCAAGGAGAGCGGTGTGGGCACTTGAGGCTGCAGGGGTGGGTGTGGGGGCTGCCTGCAGTGCTTTTCTCTGAGCACTTTTGGGGTGACAGTGAGGATATCACCCAAATCACAGTGAGGAGTGTGATTCAGGTGTTCCAGGTGTGTGGGTGAAGGCAGGTGAGCTCTGCCAGTGCTTTTGTGCCAGGTGGATGCTCCATGTGCATGTGTGAGAGGCAGCAGGAGCCTGAGAGGGGTGGAGGCAGAGGCAGTGCAGGAGCAGAGCTGTGATTAGTGTCCGTGTCAGCAGGGCCCATTTGCACAGGTAGAAGGGGAAGTTTCATTGCTGCAGACAGCCAAATAATTTCTCAGGGTTTGCAGGGCAATTACCGGGGTGCCGATGGTGATGATTTACACCCAGCGCTTGCGTGAGGCACTGCTGGGCCTTGTATACAAGGCACATTATTGATATTGTAATAAATTCTGCTCCAAACAGGCAGAAAAGTGCAGGAGCGAGCCCAGGAGTGGGAGAAAGGAAGGGAAATCCATGGAGAAAACACCTCCTGTGAGAAGGAAGCAGAGAGGAGTGAAGAAAGTAGGCAGGGTAGGAACGAGGAGGTAAAACTGAGTCTGGCTTCCTCCAGGAGTAAGGGAGGTGCTGAGACACAAAATTCAGAGGGAAAGAGCTCTGCAAGGCCTAGATTTAGGTCTGAGGCTGGATTTGGCATTGCTAATTTTCCTAAATGTCCAAGCTCTGGGTCCAGACACGAAGCAGAGGCTCCACAGGATGTGCAGCTTTGATGCCAACAACTCGCCACTGCCATCTGGCCACCAAGGGCAGGACAGAGGTGACCTGCAGCCCTCTGCTCCTGCAGCCCCGGCTTTGCTGAGCGCTGGGAATGCTGCTGAAGCCCCATTCCCCTCCATTCCCCCCATCCCCGTGGCTGAGGGGCAGAGCGGGGAGCCAGGCCCTGGCACAGGCCGAGATAATCACGGAGTGAACAGCCCCTTCCAGCAACAGGCACTCAACCAGCTCATTACAGGGCTATAAACTCCTAAAAACGGCTCAGCCACAGCTGCTCGGTGGCTGAGGACACTTCCAAACGGAGAGGAGAGGAACACTTTCAAATTAAACACCTTTTGCACCACTGCCATGCGGTGCAGCCATTTTGGAAAGGGGAGAGAGAGACTGGAAAGCTGTTTTGTTTGGAAGAGACACCTCTCTCCTCTCAGAGAGGCTCAGCAGCTGCCTGGCTAATGCTGGCACTGCAGCCAGCCCCAAAAGGGAGGATTAAAGAAACTCCATGGGGCAAGAAGCCAGGATCCCCCCTCACACCATGGCTGCTGGCACCAAGGCTCCTCCTGGTGATCCTTTTTCCCCTTGAGCCACAAGCTCTGGGCTATCCTGCCTCCCAGGCTTCTCCCATTATTATTATCTGCATGAAAGATGCCTGGCTAGGAATGATCAGACAAATTGGATAATATTCCATTCATGCAGTCCTTGCTGATAAGCCTGCTTAGTGAAGGAATACCCATAAATATTTCCATGCCAAAGGAGGATGCTTTGAGCATCTCTTAGACCGTGTTAGGATGACAAACTCGTGCTGCAGAGGTAATCTGCAGTGCCAAGCTGTGCAGCCAAGCCTTGTGTTAAACGAGGCTCCTCAGCACTCCACATTTCCCACATTTAGGCAGAACAACACTGACATTCCCCTGTGGCCATGCCTTTGGAGTTTGGGCTTTAAAGCCACTCCCTCTGGGCAGCTCCTTCCCAAAACCCCACATTTCAAACCAAGGAATTTCAGTCATGTTCCCCAAACCTGATTTTGCAGTGAATCCCAAACTCTGGGGTTCAAACAGCTCAGGTGCATTGTGAGGTTTGGACTCACTGACCCAGCCCCAGCTACGGACAATGCTGGTGCCAGCGGGGTCCAGTGGAAGATCAGAGCAGTGAGAGGGTGCTGGGAGCAGCCCCAGGGAAAGGGGCAGTGGCTGGGAGTGCTGCCAGCCAGGGCTGGGTCACTCAGCTCTGCTTTTGGGAGAGCAGCACCTTGGTGACTTTTGCTTTGATTTGGGATTTTACCTGACTGATTATTCATTACCTCCCTACCTCCTTCTTTTTAACTGTTTTTTCTTACTCCCCCCCTGTTTTCTTACTCCTCCCCTCCCTCCTCACCCTTTTTCTTCTTTCTTCTCCCTTCACCCCCTCCGTGTCCTGTCTCACCCCTCACCATCTGCACGGCCCCTCTGCCCTCACTCCCCTCCTGCCCCCCACTCCTCCCTCGTGTCCCCCCACTGCCTTGCTGCTCTCTTCTCTCCAGAACCCTGGCAACAAGGACTGTGATGTCCAGTATGCAGAGCTGGACACGTCGGCTCTGGCTGTGTCACCCAGCCCTCGGAGCTCCATCCATGCAGGAGGAGACCTAGTCGAGTATGCAACCATCCAGCCCAACCTTCGCTAGCGCATGTCACTCTAGGCCCTTTCCCCTCAGATTCTGGCCTCAAGGTACTCGCCACAACACTCTGCCTCCCTCACTGCACCCCTCAAATCCCCCCATCCCTGCATTCCTCCCTCCCTCTGGAGCGCTCTGTCTGTCTGTCCTTCCCTGCCTGCTCTCTTTCTGTCTCTCTTTTTTTTATTTTTTGGGGTTGTTGCCCAGAATGCCTTTGCCTTGCCTTGCCTCTCTGCATGCTCTTTTTGCTGTGTTTCCCTTTGCTTCCTGCAGCCAGGCATGTGGGACAGGGGGAGAGGGGTCATGGCTTGGTTTGGCCCCCCCTGCTCCAGGTGGGTTTGAAGTTCCTGCTCTGGCTGAGGGAATTTATGAGGAATCAGAAAGTCAGAGATGCTCAGAGGGCTTTTCGCTCCTTGTTCCCAGGACAAGGGAATGATGGAAAGGAAAATTTTAAAAAAGAAAGGCTTGTGTGCATGTGGAAGTAACTTTAGAGAAGATGGAGCATATGTGAAGGAACAGGGTGGGAGAGGATGTGACAGAATTTGGGAGCACCTAAAGGTTCCCCCAGCTGAAAGACTCCGTGGATAAGGGACAGGCTGAGAGGGACAGTGCATGTGACAGTGACAGGGCTGGCGTGGTGTGGCTGGTGCAGGTGGCAAGTCTGGATGCCTGGGAGAGAGGGAGAGATGATTTTGCTTGGTGTTCTCCTTCTCAGAACAAGGTTACTGACTGAGCCCTGTTCTCTGGACTTTTTCAAGTGTCACCAAACTCTTTCAAGCTCAGGTCCTGTGGCAGGGAGTGATTTGGACTCAGTTGCTTGTTCTGGACCATCTCCAGTAACTATCTGAATGATGATTTTTTTGTGGAAGAAACACTAAAATTGGGGTGACTTCAGCTCTTCCTATATTCCTCTGCCCCATAACCACAGCTTTTTCTCATTTATTAAACACATCAGGTCCCTGAAAGGGAGAGATTTCTCCTTTCCTACATTTGCTGGATGATTCCAAGAGGTTTTGGCCAAGGAAATGCGACTGGTGCCCCTGTCCTTGGCTCCAGCTGTCCCTCACTCCTGAGGTTGTGGTGACTCCAGGCTCTGCCTTGCTCCTTCCCCTTTGTTCTGCTGCCTTTCCAGCAGCAGGAAGGATCTGTGGGTTTGAAGGAAGGGAAAGGAGAGGAGAAAAGGCAGCCAGCAAACAGAGAGGTGCTTTGGAGGCCCTTGAATCCCTCCTGGTCAGCCCAGGTAGATCAGAGGGGGCTCAAGATTAGCAGGAGCTTGGGGCCAGAAAGGGATGGCTTGGAGAAGATAAAGACCATTGGATCATAAGGAAAGGAGAGGAAGGAAGGGCAGGAGGAAAATGGCATTTTTATAAAGCCCTGGACAATCCAGTTCAGGTCCCCCTGAGCTGAGGAGCTCCATGGTGAGGGTGCAGCACCCACTCCTGGGTGCGGGCTGTGCAGGGGCTGCTCCAGTTTGCTCTGTCCCTGTTCTCCCCGGTGTTCCTGTGCTGGAAGCAGCCCTGTAGCTCCCCTGGTGTAGCAAAAGCCCTCCTAGGTGAGTGTCTGCAGCAGCTGGGCCGGAGCAGATCCATAACCTGTCTCTCTTGTGGTGTCTCACCCACTCCTGCTCCCAGAATGAGGATCAAGGTCTTCGTAGACGTAACGAGCGAGAGTGGACAGTAAGTTCTGGATGGGTTTGGTTCTCCCCTTCCCTCTGTCTCCTTGTGGGGATCTGTTTGGCACCTCCAGCCTCTCTGGGATGGGAATTCCAGCCCTCTGGGTGGAAACCAGCCCCTCTCCCTCGTGTCTTCACCTCCCGTCCCCAACAGATTTCTTGGGCTGCTCCCGCTGCTCCAAACAAGGCAAGAGCTCCCTAATCCATCTTGGGAGGTCTCGCCTCGTCCTCCCCAGGGTGGGGAATTTTATTGTCAGCAAAAGGACAGTAATCCTCCAAATCCAAATTTGGAAATCCTCCCAGTCTCTCTGAAGTAAAAATAAAGCCAGTCATATGGTGCTTTGAAGGTGTAATCTCCCTGCTAAGACACACCACAGATCAGGGCAATTTAATTTTTTTTGATGCTTTTTTAATTATTTCCTCCCCCCTTCACCTCCCCACACTCCAGCTCTCTGTTTTGCTTGGGAATTTCTTGTCCCCGTTGCAGCAGGAATTGCTGGAAACCATCAGACTTGGAATCAAGAACACAACAAATCAGTGACCAGGGCTCAGATTCCCATTTCCAAATTGCAGGAGAAATTGCAAAATTGCAAAATTTCCAAATTGTAGGAGAAACAAAGCAAAGAGGCAGCTCCTTATTAGCTTCTCATTTTTAAATGAGGAGATCAGCCCTGCCTTGACTGCAGAAGGGTGGAGAGGAGGATTTGGGAGAGAAACAGCCAGGAGGGAAATGTTTGGGATGATTGATGGTGTGAGGTGCTGTAGGAACATGGACCAGGTAGGTACCAGAGGCAGCAGGGGAAGAGAAAAGCATGCTTAAGAAGGAATGCAACGTTCTGAGCAAGTTTTCTGCATAATTAATACTTGCATGTGTCTGAATGCATCCCTCACCACAGGTCCTTGCTCTGCATTTTGGGAATTTCAGCTCAATCTTTTTATTTCCTAAACCCAGGGCGAGTCCCTCTGTCCCACTTGTCCTCAGTTCTGTCCTCACAGGAGCCCAAGCTCAGGTTCCTGCTCGTCCCTGACACATCAGTGCTCATTCTTTAATCAGGACAGGGATTATCCAAGAACTCCCTCACAGATAAAGCACCAAACAGATCAGGAACCTGCCTAGATATCCCTAAAATCATGGCCATACTTGGAAGTGGAAAAATCCCCCAAATACCCCAAGCAGGGAGTTCACACCCAAGGAAGGAGAGGATGTGAGGCTCCCAACAGCAGGAGGAAATAATTAATTTTTTGTTTCCCAGTGTATTTTCTGTCCTGGCTGGTCCACGGTGTGACAGCAGCTTTGTGATGCTGCCACTCAACAGAGCTGCTCCTTCCTGGCCATCAGCCTGTGCTGCAGCCCAAAATTCCAAACCCACAGATGAGGGGGGTCAGGGTAGTGGCAGCCCAAAAATTTCAGGAGTTTTGAGCAGCAGGATCTTTTCCCCAGCCAGGAAAACACAGATGAACACATTCCATAAGTGCAAAAATGTGCTTGCCATGAGCTTGGCCAAGCAGAGAAAACCATTACCTGTCCAACTCTCACCTGCAAAATCTTCAGATTTCCCAAAAACTGTAGCAGAGAAACCCTCAGGTCACTGAGAAGGAGTTTTTCACTTTCAGACCAGAAGGAACTCATTATTCCAAGATGATTAAAAGTACAGGACGTGGTCAGCTGCCTCACACCTCCTGCTACCCAAAGAGATGTTCTGCAAATAGAAGGAAAGATGGAATTGGGTGTGGAGGGATGGAGAGGGGTTGAGTTAAAGTCATGCCAGAAATGAAAGCTCCCTAATTCAATCAAATAAAGCCTGTTTGAAGGTAATCTGCCAGGCTGTCTGAAATGGATAGATTGCTGACATCCCCTTTAATCAAGCCCTTGGAAATAAAACTGAGAGGGGAGGATGTAACCCAGATAACGAAGAATTGCATGGAGTCATGCTGGAGACAAAGGCAAGTGGGAGAAGTCAGGTGGGGGAAGGTGGTAGAATCGTGTGCCAGTTCAATTTAATTAGTTCATTATCCCTAATTTAATTTCAAACTTCGTTAAAGATAAATTAGATTGGGGAAAAGTCACAGTGGGACTGGGGAAGGAAGTCAAAGGGCACCGGCTGCGAGATGTGTTGGAAAACACCTGCCTGGTTTTGTTCTCCTCCCTTTTGCCACTCCACAAAGGAGCTCAGGGAACAAAGCAACTCCCAGCTAGCTCAGGTGCTGAGGAAAGGTAGAAGGAGACAGGGAATTCTCTCCCTTTGGCCCTGACATTCTCCAGCTGCCCTGCCCTGACCGCATGTGAGTGAGGAGCGAGCACAAAAGAGGGGCCAGCAAGGAAAGGAGGATTTGTTTGCACTCACCTGTGCAAACAGAGGTGCTGACAGAACTGCACTGGGTGGCTTTGGCAGTGCCTCATGGGCCCTGTCTCACAGCCACATTAACTGGGAGATAAGCAGGAGGAAAAATGCTTTGCTGACCCTATGTATTGTCACAGCCCCTTTTGCTGCCACCTGGTCACATCCAGCTCAGCTTCCACTTTTGTTAACTGAGGATCTCTCCTAGGAGACCTTTCTGTCCAGCAAATCCTCTGCTTTTCTCAGAAAGCACAGAAATTTCCCCTCCCGCTTAATTGATAACAAATTAAAGAAACCCCCCTTGCTTGCTTTGTCTTACTAAATTTCTGTAATTAAGACAACTTCTCTTTCAGGCTAGCTTAACCCACAAGATTAAAGCAGGAGGAGAGCATGGCTAAATACAGATTTTTCCCTCTTCCATGTGTGGAAAGGGATTCTGTTGAGTGTGACAGTTCTTAAGAGTAGGTTGTACAGGGAGAGGGATGTACACATCCCATGTTCCCAATTTATGAGCCCCTTTTTGCCTCTTTTATCAGCTGGTCAAAAGAACAGCAAACATTTATTTAAGGTTGAGTTAGTGAAACTTTTTCATAGCTCCTGGCTAAGGCTCCACTGGTTAAGGAGCTCTAATTCTTCACTTATCCACATTTTCACTTGGTAATTAAAAGGCTAAAATGGACAAAAACTGTGGGAAAGGCCCACCCAAATTTAGGATCCCAGCACGGCAACTCCACTACAGATTTTTAAAAGCTCAATCTGTAGGATAAACAGTTTTACTAATAGAAGGGAAATGAAAATGACGTTGACCTCAGCACTGCTGCTGTTTTCCTGGAGCCCAGACAAACTTTCCCTCACTGGGCTCAGCCAGACTATTCCCAAAATTGCCTTTGTGCCTCTCCCAGCAGTCTGAGCCATCAATAAATTATTGCCAACACCTTGTTTTCTATAGGATTTTAGATTTTTAAAGCATCCTGGTGAAATATTTATCCAGGAGCTGGAGTGGATTGTTCTGTTCCTTCAGGCGTTTTCTCCTGAGGGCCAAACCCTTGTCCTTTCCACTAAACTGACTGTTCCTGGGATTTTGAAAGGGAACAAGGAAAGAGACTCAAGGGCAAGCTGCTTGTTTCAAGCATCAAAACATTTTCCAGTGCTGTTTGCTCCCTCTTGGAGAAGAAATTATCTCCTGGTGAGCGCCCCTGAAAGCAGGTCGGTTTTAAAAACAAATGTCCATCCTGCTTGGGTCATCCTGCAGGGTTTCCAAAGCAGGAAAGGGTCTGGGAGCAGGGAGGAATCCTTCCCATCTGCTGCCACCCTCTGGGGAGCCGCAGCCCTGGGATGTGGGAGAGATGCTCCCTTAACCCCAGCAGGGCAAAGCACGCAGAGAGGGAAAAGCCGACAGAGCAGCCTCGGGTTTGGAAGTGGTTTTGTGTTCTCTGCGGTTGGTTTGAGTGACAGAACCCACCCCGAGGGGAGGTGTTCACACAGGTAAAGCCCAGCACTCCTGTCTCCCACATCAACAGGCACAGGGAGCCTGTTGTTCTGCTCATTCTGCATCCCCAGCCCCTGGTAGGGCAGATGAGCCCTTTAAATGGAAGAGCCCAGGCCTGGCTTGGATTAATGATGCCTTCAAGCACTGCTTTTCTAAAACTCAGGTTAGAAATTGTAGGAATAAAGTGCCCTTCCTTTGGCTGGCTGCTTGTTTAGTGCAGAGAGCAGAGTATTTACAGACAAGGGACAAGCCATGCCCAAGCCATACATATTCATCAGCGATCTGGGTGTTTCAGGCAGCGAGACAGAAACTTTGCAGCGTGAGGATTTATCACCTGGGTTTCCATTTTCCTCGAGCAGCGAGCTCTGCAAACTGGTTAATATTCCATCCTGCTTGCTCTCTGTGTGTCTCAGCAAGGAGCTGAAGGGCTGTGTGTGTTCTCTGGCCGTGGATCCCAGAGTTTTCACCCGTTGACTTTTGTCTCTACTTGCAGAACTTTGGAAAGTGTCACTCAGAGATATCGAATGCGAGTGATTACCTGACCCGCTGTTACTCACATGAAGATCGATATCTGGAGAAGATCCCTCATGTCTATGCCCCCTTGTCAGACCTCCCACAAGATCTTTATCCTCACCATTCCGACATCTCCTTCTGCTGCCCACCTCCCGGCTCCCGGGCTCCTTACATCTGTCCTAAGGAACAGTATGTTTAAAGTGTCAACACTGCAAAAACAAAAAAATAATAATGAAGAAACTCATGGTTGTCACCTCTCCTGTCGCTCAACAACCAAGGCCTTCCAGCCCTCCCCTCCCTTTGCCATCGCTCATGTTATTGATTGGGTTTTAAATCCGGGTGCAATTGCCATGATTAGTTCCAAGTGTCTGCCTGGCTTGCTAACGCTCAAGGGAACACTCTGCCTTCTCCCACGTCCTGTCCAGCACCTGCATCTTTCTGTTCTCCTCCTGGCTCTGTGTGTGCATGTGTCTGTGGGTGACAGCTGCCCTGTGGTGGATGGGATGAGCCCAGCCCAGTGCCCGTAGGTTTTTCCCCTGTGTTGATTCCTGCACCCCTCACACCACAATAGCCGGGTGTGCATCATCCCCAGCCCTCGCTGCAGCTTCTGTGAGGTTTTACAGCACAGCCAGTGCTCAAAGCTGAGCCTGTGGCTTTTTATTTCTTTTTTTTTTTTCCCTGCTCCTTTTCCCCCTTGGAAGTGGGGATAGCAAATCCCCGTTTGTGAAGAGCTGAACAGCCAAGATTGCTGAACCAAATCATAAGATGCTTATAACGAAAGATGCTCAAAACCAACCCAAAAATAGAGATCAGGACACGGTTTAGGCGGTTTGTTTCTGTCCTTTTCCCTTCCTGCTCCCACTCCCAATCTCCTGGATTGACTCTTTTAAAGGAGACATATTTTGGAGTCAACACATTTGGAGAAAGCATCCTTTAAATAACAGGTCTGATAACCTGAAACTCAAAGGAGAAAATAATTATAAAGGAAAACATTCTCTCTAATTTTCCTTCCAAAGCCTAACGTGGCCCCCCACGAGCTTTTCCCCCTTCTCTTCCTCGCATCTGTTGATTGGAATTTTAAAATTAACTCAGGCAGAATATGAAGAACAAATCAGGATTTCAGGTAATCTCCTTGCTCTTAATGAAGGATAAAAGCCAATAGAGGAATTTGGCCTTTTAACTTTTATAAAAGCATCTTAGTTTTGGGACTACACCTTTTTTTGATACTGGAATGTGTGTGGGTGTGTAAATCCAAACGTGTACATTCCTGTGACCACAAAGTGTTTTAGAGAAGGGAATTTATCTCCACATCACATTTGTGTTCACTTGTATTAGAGGAAAAAAAAATATATAAATATCGATATACACTTCAATGTACATAAAAGCAAAGAAGAGGAAGAGGAGGACAAGGAATGAACGTCCTGCCTCAGAGCTTGGTTTCAGGGGTAACTCCCATCTGCTTCACCCGTGGCATGGAAGAGATGAGGCTGGGATGGTTCTGAACCAGGGGACGAAGCTTTGTGGCCAGAGGGCATTTCCTCGGTTTTGGCTCGGGGAATTTCCTTTGCTTTGCAAACCTGGCATTCTGCAGGCACTGAAATCCCTCTGGAAAACGTGAGGATGCTGGAGCTGAGGCCATGTGGGAGGGAGAGGTGGCACCACAGCCTTGCCCTGCTGCCCAGGCACCCCAAACCTGTCAGTGCTGCTGGGACAGGTGAGCAATGGAACTCCCAGCAGGTGACAGCTCCTGTCAGGGGACGTGTGACCACACAGGTGTCCCTGCACTGAGGCACCCCTTTATCTTTGTCCAGCTCTGCCTGTTCCCCGCCCTTGCTGTGTCCCTGTCACCTCCAGCCTCGTCCTGCCTGTCCCTGCTGCACATCTGGCTCCCTCTGCCTCCCTGCAGGCTGACCCACACATCTGGATGGGGGAGAGGGGGTGAACACCCCGGGCAGTCAGGCAGCACAGCCCTGGGGGGATCACACCATGTGCATGGATCCCCCAGAATGGCAAAAATCAACCCCAGAATGGCAAAAGTCACCCCCAGCCCTTCCCCAGTGCACGCTGCCACTCTGTGCTCCAGCAGGACAAGGTGTGTGGGGGAATTGCTGCACCTGCAGAGGTGTTTTCCTGCTGGGAGGTGACACTCAGTGACAGGTGGGTGCATCAGCTGAGCCACCTGGGGGTGCCTGGCTGGCTCAGCAGTGGGTGAAGGGGAATTTCGGATGCATCTGTTGGCCAAGCTGGGATGGGCAGCAGCAGCTCTGCCACGTACTGGTGGGTGGAGCATCCTCATTCCCAAAGGATCAGGGGAGGATCAGCAGGACACAGCTTTAGAAGACTCCACACAACTCTTCAACCCCATCCTGCCAGTCCTGACTGATGCAAACCTTTCTGGAATCATTTGGGGTCACATTTCCTCTGCCAATATCCAGAGGATTCAACCTGTTGTTCCCTCACACCAAAGGACTCCAGGTCTCCATCAGGAAATGCATTTTTCTCTCTGGTTTTCTCCCCAAAACACCTTGGGTTACCATGGAGCTGGAAACTGGGTGTGCTCTGAACTGAAGGCACAGCCACCACATTTACCCCACGCTGCATCTGCCAAACCTGCCTTTGCTCCCTCAATTTGGAAAGGTGAGGAGGTGCTGGGAGCCCCACGGGTCTCTGATATCCTGGAATCAACCCAGCACCACTGGCCATGAGGAAAAACCAAGCAAAAAACCCATTCCAAGCTTCCCTACCTGCATGCCTGGAACAGCAGAGCTCTGCCTGCACCGTGGTTTGATTTGGAGCCTTCACCTGATGCGGTTTCAGACAGATCCAGGAATTTAAATGAGAAGTGGAATATGTTCAGGTCTTCAGATACAAGAGGAAAGAAGCCAGACAAAATGATTGCTTGCCAGAGGAGGCTGGGAACACGTTGCAGGTGGTTTTCTCTGCTGCCCATGTCTGGGACAAAGATGCTTTGATGAGCAAGGGGAAGGCAGGGGATACAAACTGCAGCATTACAGAAAAACTCTGCTTGCCTTGTGCAGCTTTGGATCTCAGCTGCCCACAGAAGTCTGCCACAAAGGGTTTTACTGGGCTTGCAGCACAGCAAAAGGATTTCAATCCTCCCTGAAAAGGTAAAAGGCAGGAGAAGCCTCAGTTCAAAGCAGTGGTTTGACTTGTGCCAGCACAGGTATTTAGTCTAGGAATGTCTTGGTTCTCTCTGCCTCTCCTGAGGAGCTGGTTTGATCCCAAAACATGGCAAGAGGGGCTCACCACACACCACCAAATTCCTCTGTGTCCCGGGAAAAGGGGGGAAACCCTGAAGGACAGCCCTGAAATAAGAAATAGTGAGTCCACTGCTTTGGTTTTACAAATGTGTGCTTGGAAACGGTTCTGATTCAGGGCTCCTTCCCCGCTGTCACCCAGCGTTTGCCCAATGGCTCTTCCCAAGCTCCCCTGGGCTAAATCCTCACTTTGCTCCAGGATAAGGCTGCCCATGCCTGGGGGGAGCTGGCAGGTGCTGAACCAGGGCCAGGGGAGGTGTTCTCCTGCAGACACGGTGCCAATTGACTTTACAAGATCCCTGCCCTGGAGACTGAGCCATCCAACAGCACTGCTGGATCACTGAGCAAGTCCAGCTGGAAACTGGTGGAGTGGGATCCAGTGGGCTGGGAGGTACTGGTGTTGTAGGACAGGGAATAATTTAGGTTGGAAAGACCCCTAAGATGGAGCTGTTCTTCCTGTCGCCAGGGTGAAATGTCACGGGTTCTGTTCCATGTGTTGGTGGCACTGAGCTCTTGCAGATGGAAAAGACTGATCACAGAACTTCAATAAAAGTGAGCTGAAGAGTTGCAGCAACTTCTGTCCTGCCTGTGGGGGCTGTGTTTGGTGTCTGCCTTGCTCCCAGGGCTGCCTTCTTGCTGAGTTCTCCTCTACATCCCTCGCCCCTTGCACTGCACCCCCCAAAATGCACCCACAGGCTCTCCTGGGAGTTCCTGACCATTCCAGAGGCTCCTCAGGAAGGAATAACCCACTTTTCCTGCTGCATCCCTCCCTGCCTGCAGCACAGGGCAGCCAGCACCCAAAGGTAAGCAGAGGAGCAGGATTCAGTGGATGATGCTCCTCCCTGCCCTGGCTGCTCAGGAGATGCCAGCCCCTCCTCACTTTGCTTGGGAATCCTCCTCCAGCCTCTCCCTGCACGTGGGTGGGACAGATCCAGTCACAAACAGCCAGTCCTGGGGCCAGCAGCTATTTAGGGAAAGAAAAGGGGGGTTCCTCCTCCTCCTCCCCAGCCCACTTTTGGTAGAGCACTCAGTGCTGGCTCCAGAGTCGCTGCACCAGGGTGTGAATCCATCTGAACACTCAAAACTTCCTCAGGAGGTTCCTATCAGACACAAATTGATCAATAAACCATTTATTGATGGCATTTTTTTAGCACTGACTCTGAGAATGAAAAAGGCCCAGGATATTTCTTACCAGCAAAGCTGCACAGAAGGATGGAGCCTCTGGGTAAAGGCCCTTTGGGACAATTCAGCCACAGATTTGGGTGCTGAATTGAGGGATAGGGCACAGAGGGAGGGTGGAGGGTCTGAATGCACCTGCACCAGCAGCAGCCAAAGCTGGTCAGGGCTGGGAAGGGTTTATTGGGTTGTGGGAGAGGAGCTGACACAATTCTGCAGAGAGCTCCAGAGTTCTCAGGAATATCAGAAAATTCTCCTCAGGGCCCGGATATCACCCAGCATGGTGGGAGCAGAGTGCAGGCAATGCTCTCCTCAGCACACAGACAGGTTTATCCTGCATTTCTGGATCCTGGCATCTCCCCCCAGGGCTGTGTTTATTTCCCAGGAAGGGAAAAATATTCTGGATTCACCTCCTGCATTGTTTTTTAAAGCATTTGCCCACAAACTGCCACCAATGCCCATCTGAACGTGGCCCATGGGAGCTGAAAATTCACACCAGCACCCAGTGTGGCCTCAGGAACACCTTGCACAGGTGGAAGCTGCCCACTCCAATGGGAACACGCATCAATTCCAGCTCATTTTTTATTTCCCTGTGGCTGGCAGGGTCAGCACTGAGTTTTGTGGTCCCTTTCCCCAGTGCTGAATGTCTGATCAGTGCACAGCCAGAAGAGAAAACTTCCTGCTGGGCCATTTTATGGCTGTGGAGAAATTTATGCATCTATTCATATGTATAAAACTAAAATACAGCTCTTGGACAGCACTAAATATATCAAACCTATCAAAACACTTACACAGGATAAGTAAATTGATACTTATGTAGTGTGAGGTGAAAAGCTGTTGTTTTACCATCTAATTACCTTTATAAAGATATTTTCTTCTAGAACTAAAAAAAAAAGCCCCCATGGAGGGTGGAGGATGTTCAAATTCAAGGAGGAGCTGCAAATTCAAGGCCAGCACAGGAAAGGGCTGCACTGAAGATTTCACATCCCTGCTGCAAACAGGGCAGGCTGAGCTCTTCTTTTTTTTACTTTTTTTTTTTTTTTTTCTCTCTCTCTACTGTCATGCTCTATTTTCTTCCCCTTTATGGCAGATGGGAGGTGAGGCTTTAAAGGCTGCCAAGAACGCATCCAGCCCTGCTCCTCTGGCGGAACAGCACCATAGAGGGAAGGAACTTTTCCTCCGAGCTTCCTCCCACCCCCAGCCTCTCCTCCTCCTCGTCATCCAGGCTCCAGCGCCATCATTTTCATATCACTGCTAATTACATTAATTATTCTCCTCAGCATAAAACTCATTACGCTGGAATTCACGGTTCATTAAGTCGGAGGCAGGGCTTTTCCTCGGTGCTGTGGGGTCAGGATTATTCCTGTCCTGGCTGGGGGCAGCTCCTCATCCTTGTGTCCTTTTAGCGCCTGCTGAAGTGTGACCAGAGCCGTGTGTGCCACCTCAGGGCTGTCACAGCAGGCTGGGGGTGGCTCTGAGCCCCGGCAGGACTGCAAAGGTCAGCAGTGATGCTGTGGAATGAGGTTTGTTCCAGCCCAGGTGTGAGGAGCAGAGCAAGGAGTGCTCAAGGCAGGGTGCAGCAGGATGTGC
This sequence comes from Zonotrichia leucophrys gambelii, assembly GCF_028769735.1. Classification (NCBI taxonomy): domain Eukaryota; kingdom Metazoa; phylum Chordata; class Aves; order Passeriformes; family Passerellidae; genus Zonotrichia; species Zonotrichia leucophrys. The sequence goes on along the minus strand of NC_088193.1, from coordinate 2,082,764 downwards.
TTGGTGCCATGGGGAAAGGTTTGTTCACCAGGAGATCCAGCTCCACACCTGCTGCAGAGCTCTGGTCCAGCTCCACACCTGCTGCAGAGCTGCCCTGAGCCTCTGGGAGCTGCTCCCAGCACAGCACACACAGGATTTTCTGCCTGACCTAAGGCAAAGTGCTCAGGGGGAGATTTGAGGGTGCCAGGGGCTGGTAAAGCCATCCTGGCCGTGCCCTTGGGGTGACAGCAGTGCTGTGTGCCAGCTCCCCATGTCCCTTTGCCAGGCTGGAGAGGGTTTATCCAGCTGAAGGGTTTATCCATCTGCACTCCCTGAGAGCTGGAGGTGAGGAGCACTTCCATTGTCCTGATGGTGTGGAAGCTGCACGTCACTTGGTGGTGATGGTGTGGAAAGGCTCCAAGGGCTCCACATCACTTGGTGGTGATGGTGTGGAAGTGCTCCACATCACTTGGTGGTGATGGTGAGGAAGGGTTCCAAGGGCTCCACATCACTTGGTGGTGATGGTCTGGAAAGTCTCCAAGGGCTCCACATCACTTGGTGGTGATGGTGTGGCAGTGCTGCACATCGCTTGGATGTGGTGGTGGTCTGGAAAGGCTCCACATCACTTGGATGTGGTAGTGGTGTCACATCCTGCCCTCCCAGGGACACCTCTGGAATTACCCAGCACCTGCCCCTCTTCCAAAGAGCAGCCAGGAGTAAAGTTTCGCTGATTTTTGAGCATAAAACCCGAGCTGGGAAATAGGGAATGAGGAGCAAGGAGAAGCTGCAGGTGCCCTGCTGAGGCTCCCTGAGCCCAGGAGCTGGAGGGATGGGCAGGATCACCTCCAAAGGGACCTGACCCCAGGGAATCCTGTTCCTGAGTGCAGTCCCTCCCTCTCACGCTGCACAGGTTCCTACCGCGCTCCCTAATTACTGTAATTAAGCAGTCACGCTGAGTGATGTCAGACACAGGGTTCAGAGTGCTCACAGCCCTGCAGAGGATGAAAGCACCCCCAGCTGCAGGGCCTGAGCTGCTCCCCGTGGTGGTGATGATGGGTTGGAGCAGCGGGCAGGGCCCTGTGGCACAGGCTGTGCCATTTGTCACGGCTCTGGGGTCACAGCATCTGTCACTGCCTGTGACCCCACGTCCCTGCAGCTCCCAGAGGTGCAGAACTCTCTGGGAAGCTCTGGAAGGGTAAATATAGCGGTAATGGTAATATATATACCAATCTCCCTGTGACTGGCATGGAGATGATGCCTGCATGTCTGTTTTGTCATCTGCCAAGCATGAGGATATAAATATGCAGCTGGATTTGTGCAAAGTGCTGTGGAGCAGGGAGGGACCCGTTTCACTTTATTCACTCAGTCCCCACCATTTTCTCTCTCTTATGGTCCCCTTTAGGAAAGAATTCTGATATTAGGCAGCAACCAGGGAGTTCAAACTCATTTCCTCATGGTTTAACATCAGCCTGACTAGCTGGGAAATGCCCTTTCCTAAGGCACAACAGCAGGGCACTAAACTGGAGACAACCTTTTCCATCCCACATCAGCATTCCCTCCCTGCCCAGCCTTTTCTTTCCTCAGCAGTGTTTGCAGTTCTGTTCTCCCAGTGCAGGAGGCAGGGGCTCAGCTCCCACACAATTGGCACCTAATTCATTTCTCTGAGAATGTGAAAATCAATAGTGTTTATAGAGCCCACAGAGGCCCTCCCATCGGTCACTGTCCTCGTTAGGTCCATCCCTGGCTGCCAAAAGATCCTTTCAGGAGGAGATTCCACCAGCTGAAGGAGGAAAATAATGATCCCCATGTCTTTAATGAAGCCTGAGAAGTCTCCAGGTTTCTCCTCTCACCCAGAGCAAAGAGTTTCTTGGTAAATTCATGGCCTGGACTGACTTTTCTCAGAATTTTGCCTGGATAGTCAAACTCTGGTGCTTGGTTTAGCTCCAATTCAGCTCAAAGTGCCTTCTCACACATGCAAGGACATGCATTTCTCCAGCAGATGTTCAGTGGTTTCAGCTCTACTTGTGCCTGCAGATTTTGTGGGCACAACACTGAAAGCCAAGCTCAGGCTGCCCCGCAGCACCAGAGCTCCACATCTTTATTATTATTATTATTAATAATTATTTTTTTTCTATTTCCTGTGCCTCTAATTCTATCTCCAGGAAGTATCCTCCAGCCAGTGTTGGATGTCTGTGTCCTGCCTGTGCTAGGAACAGTTCCAGCCCCGTGCCCAGCTGCTCCATCTGGGGATGTTCCAGGGGTTTGTACAGCTGTTGCCTGCTCCCCTTTCCCATCTGTTTCTCCCCTCCCTGGCTCATCTGTCCTCGCCACCATTCCCAGCATGGCAGCACCACCTGGAGCTGTTGGAGAAGGGAGTTTAAGCAGAGCAGGGAACCCAGGCTGAGCTCTCCAGTTTTGCAACTGCTCTTTTTTTTTTTTTTATTTCTTTTTTTATTCAGTGTTTGCCTTCCAAATCCCACGGAATAGTTACTAATATTCCATCCCTGCTTATTGATGGGAAACCAGCTGGAGTGTGATTGCTTGTTATATCTCAGGGCCTGCTGATAAATGTTGCTGCTGAGCTGGCCATTTCCCAGCTGCCCAGGCCCCAGATCCAGAAAATTTCATTTTTCTTTTTCCTTAAAAAACCTGAATGGATGGACAGCTCATTCCTCTGGATTTACACCCAAATTGGCTCCTGTTCTGGGAGGGTTTTTAGGCGCACACAGAAAGGGCTCAGCTGCACCTTGATGGCTTTTTCTGAATATTTTCAGCTCTTCCACAGCTCCATCCCTCTCCCAAGGGGCAGCAGCATCCTGACATATAAAGACAGCAAAAAAAACAAACCCAGAATTAACCCTTTTTGGTTGCTTTTACCACTCTTCAAGGCCCATTGAAGGCCTTAATGATACAGTTTTTAAGACTTAAATTCAATGTAGGATTTAATATGTGAGTTCTTTGTCCTTCAGCTTCTTCTCTCTCTTTCTATTGGGCTTGGGTTGGGATAACCCTGGGGTCAGGAGCCCAAAAATGGCTCCAAACTCCCTGAAAAGAGGGAGCTGGTTTAAAGATGTGACTTTTGGCTTTTCAGCACCAGCACCATCCACTTTTCCACCTGCTGATCCTCAGGGAGCAGCACAAGATGTGAGCAATGCTCCAAGGGTAGGAAAACCCCACAGGAATTCTGTGCCATTCTCACTCATGGGGAGGAATTTATAATAGCAAAAAAAAAAACCCCAAACCTTCAGAGTTCAAATTCATTCTTTTTCTTTCTTTTTTTTTTTTTTCTTTTGGATTTTTTTTTTTCCAGCTTGATATGAATACAGTCACAGAGCTCCTCTGAATATTTAGATTTTTTTTGTTTGAGCACCGGATTCCTCTGTTCCCATTCGCTCAGCTAATTACCCTTTTAGCTTGCTTTTGCTCTATTTTCACAGATCTCCTGGTTTATTTATATCTACCTATCTATAATGATTTCAGAGCCATTACTCACAGCAGCACCAGGAAACATTACATTTCCCAATTTACAATTGCAATTATGATATCCGTCAGAAACAAATGCAGCTGCCTTTAATTTTAAGCAATATTTTGATCATTGTAATTAAAAAAGGAACTTATGGCACTGCACACATTAGAGAAATTAATGTAATTTCCTGGCTGCCTTAAAAGGCATGCAAATAGTGGTCTCTGGATGAGAGATTTAGGGGAGAATTAACCCTTTTTGGTTGCTTTTACCACTCTTCAAGGCCCATTGAAGGCCTTAATGATACGGTTTTTAAGGCTAAAATTCAATGTAGGATTTAATCTGTGAGTTCTTTGTCCTTCAACTTCTTCTTTCTGCTACTATTCTCTTTCTGAAATTGCTGGTTATTAAAGGATTTATGTGCAAACAAGACCATTTTCCTGTCACTGCTCATTTCAGCTCGCCTGTTTCAATGTGTGGGGACAGATGAAATCCAGTTGCTGATATTATAATCACTGCCACAATTGCATATTACAAACTCAATAACAAACCCTGGCAGATCCCAGGTCTGTGCCTCGCTGTGCTTTACAACAAGGAGAATTTACAGCCTGGATTTGGATTCATGGCACAAGAAAAGCATCTCTGAGGGAAGCGAGGATTCAGATGAACAGACACAGAACATCCTTTTCACGGAACTTGAGGTTGATTCAATTAATTTTAATGTGCTGCTTTAGCCATGAAAGGTGCAAGTTTGACTTGTTGTTGTCTCAGCAGCAGGGGATTCATCAGTGCATGGCTTTTCTCCTTGTGTTGTTTTGCTGCCTCCTCTGTTCCTTTGGCCACTGGGTGCCTTTCCCAGCTTGGGGCTTGTTCTGCAGCAGGGAAATGTTAATAACAGGCACATGGGAATTGCCAAAATCGGGCAAAGCTGGGCTTCTCCCAGCTTTCTGTCCTTTCTGAGAGGCTCAGATAAACAAGGAGGAGAGGTGGCCACGGCTTTGCAGTGGACAGGGTTTAATTGTTGCTCCTATCGCTGTTTGTGCTGGGATTTGTCCCTGCAGATCCTGGCTGGTGATGTACCAGTGGGAAATGTCCCTGGTTTGAAACTCCCAATGACAAAAATGTTGTGGGAAAGGGACATTCCGTGGGATCAGCAGACACACAAACAGCCTGGGACAGTGTGGGTGCTCCAGAATCACGTTGGATGAGCTGGGGGAGAGCGGAATGACACCAGACTAAATGATCTCATCACAATCCCCTCTGCTCTGCTTCTCATTTCTGCAATCTGGTAACTGGCCTGACCACAGATTTCTATCCAGTCCAAGATGATCTTGAGATAATTTGATGTCTGTCAGTAACAGGTCGGGAAGACAAAAAGCCTTTTTTTTCCTCCCTTTAAGCACCCAGAGCTGCAGAAAAGAGACAATCCTATTGCAAACAGAACATTTGAGTGCGAGAGAAGAAGGACTGGCTCCTTTTAGGAATTTTCCTTCAGGTCAACACCTCATCAGGGTGATCACATCCTTAATTTCAGCCTGGAAAGATCAATCCAGGGGAAGGAAATCAAGCTGCAGCAGTTGTGTGCACGTCAGGGCTCAGAGCATGGAGCAATAATCACTCCCTGATCAGAACTGGCTTTGCCATTATCTGCCTGGTGCTGGGCTATGATATATGAAGCAATTTTGGCTGAGACAGTTTCTGTTTTGTGTGCAAGCAGATCCTGACTGGTAAAAACTATACAGAATTGTTTTGGGTTGTTTTTTTTTTCCCCTTTGTGCTTTCTTTTTTGCCTTATGAAGGAGTAATATTTTAAACTAAAAGGAGTTTTCAAACCACAGTCAGCATCATTCATCTTTACAGTCCTGGGGTAGGAACAATCTCTTCATTAGGCACTGAATTTTTCTCCATTACAGCACTATCTGAATGCATTTATTTGGTCATTTATTAGAAGTTACTTGATGGGGTGCAGGGAAGGAGAGGACTAAATTAAAGCAAAAGGGTTGTGTGTGTAAACACGCCTGTATATTCTAAGTGGAGAAGTCTATAAAAATATTCCAACTTAATAACAGCCATAACTCTGGGGCTCACACTGAAAACACCTCACTTGCTGCAGTGAGAAAGGGAAAAAAGCTTTGGGCCAACCCCATCTGTCCGATGGGTTTTTATGCAGCTGGGGCTGAGGAAAAGTGATTTCTCTTTAAATATTGCATCAGCATCCAGCCCTTTGTTCAGGGACAGCCTCGTGTGTCTCAGGCCATGATTGCCTTGTTGGCTGCGCTTTGCTGTGGGAGATCTGCAGGCAGCCAGGATTGAAGTGGAGCAGGGTTTGATCAAGCCAGGCTTTTGCTTTCAGGATTCCCCAGGCCTGGCCTGTGCTTTGTGCTGCAGGAGCGCCTCGGGGCCAGCTGATCAGAGGCTGGATGAGGAAATTCAGCTCTCACCAGGCTCCTGTGCAGATGGAACCGGCACCACCTCATCAGCCATGCAGGGTGACCCCTCCCGAACCCAGGGCAGCAGGAGGGGCTCGCTAATGGAACAGAACAAACCCCCACGAGAGCCTCAATGGCAATGTGAGGCACCAAGCAATTAATGCTGGGAAATTCAGGCTGCATGGACAGGTCTGGTTGTTTTCTTTTTGTTCAGAAGCCGGGTGAGCTCACTGTACAAACCAGAATGTGCTGAAGATGGGGAACCTTGCTCTCCCACAACACAACCTCCCTTCTGCGCCCTGCTCATCTCCTCCAAGCCTGCTTTTCACCCACACTCCCCCTCCCACCCCTCTGGCTCCTTGTGTTTCTCCTCTTGGCTCCAGCCCTGTGCCAGCAGTGCCCATTTCCCCCAGACTCCTGCATGAAGGTGCTGCAGGTTTGGAGATCACACCTTTAACCGGAGCCAGAACATCGCTTTCCCACCCAACATCGTGCTTGGGGCTTGGCTGAGGAGATCAAAGAGCCTCTCCCCCATTCCTGTGCATGTCACACCATCATTCCCAAGTTAGTTCTCCTAGGATGCCTGTGAGGCTGCTAATTTTAGAGGATCTATCACTGTTTCTGGGTTTATTTTGATTCCCCTTCTCGCTTTTATTAAAACAGACAACTCTTCCCTGCATATTCCAGAAGGCTGCTATGGTTTCTCAGAGGAGATTTGTAAAAACTAAAAACCAAAATGAAGGACCGTTTCCATCCAAATACTCTTAAAAATTTAACAAAGCAACACAACAGCTCACAGCTCAACAGGAGCATTTAGTCTTTTATGCTTAATTTCCACTGTGAATCTCTCCCTCAGAAGTGTGCTCATGTAGCCAATTGCACAGTGAACATGCCAGACTGAAAAACAAATGCAGCACAGGCATTTGGCCTCTCCAAAAGATAGCAGGACATAAAGCAGGATTACGATCCCAGGATGCAATAAAAAGAGATAAAAAATTCAGAAGAGATCAAAGTAATTTCGGAAGCAAATGAAACATTTACATGGGAATCAGACCTTATAAATGGGAAGAGAGCAAATGGCATCAGCCTGGATTGGTGTCAAGGGGGTCTAAGGCCAGATGTGTCTCAGGAACCTTTTCAGGTGTTTGGAGCATCCTCAGAGCAAAATCAGGGCCAGGAGGAGGAGGAGAACTGAGCTGTGGAGGCCACCGAGGCACCCAGGGAAGGGGAATGGGCTGTGAGTGGGTGAAGAGCTGGGAAGGGTCAGGTTGGTGGCAATGGCAGGTATTTATCTGCAGTACTTGTTGGTAGATAAACAGCCATGAGAAGACTTTGGCAGCCTAAAACTTGACAGAGACACCCAGAGCATGGAGATTTTGAGCTGGCCCTGGCTGGAAATCCTTTGTAACCTCACCCAGGAGATGAAGCAACACTTCCCTGCTACAACTCACACTGGGAGAAAATAAAAGGATTTAGTGGTGTAAATTAAGGAAACAGCTGTTCAAGTGACACGGGTGAGCAAAGCCGAGCTGTTGGAGATGAAAATATTATTATAACCATCTTTCAGCCTTTCCTTTAGGAACCCCAAGCAGATGGAAGGGTCAGCATTCCCTCTTTTAGAGGTGGCAAAGTAATAGCTTGATCCTGAACCAACAGCCAAGGGAAACGAGGGACGGAGTCTGTGTGGAGAGAGGGAATGAAAACAGAATTAATACAAAGGAGAGAAAGCAGAAAGAGAAGAAATGCAAGTGTTAGGAGGAAGAGCAGCCCTGTGTGAGGGTGGCTGGTCCAGCAGGAGGTTCAGCAGCTCCCCAGCACTGTCTGTGCACAGATAGAGCTGCCCAGCATTGATGGATGGGGGGTGCTGGCAGCGGCAGCCCAGCCTCTGAAACAAAGCCCTTTGACAAAGCTGTTAATTAGATCCAGCACCTTATCACCAGCGTGGATTCTCCATCCATCTCCCTGCATGAATTGGGATCATTCCCAGAGAGACACAAAGGGGAGAGCAGAGCCTCGCCCCAAAGCCGGCTCCGATCAATTCTCATTTGCCTGGGACACGTTCCTCTTGTTTTGTCTCACCTGACACGGGCTGGGAGAAGCAATTTTTAAATGTCACAGCTCATGACCTCCACCTCACTGCCTTCCTGCAGGATTCATCCCTGCCCAGGGATGGGAGGAAGGTGCAGCAGCCCTTGGGAGAAGGTTTCAGTTTAATGCCCGGCATGTTCAGCTCTGGATCTTCTATTGAAATCAGGGAATTTGTTAAGCTGATGAGGGAAGGCTGCAGTGGAGAAACACAATAGCAGAGTGGGATTAGGCCTGGAGTAAGTGTCTGTACTTTGGAGGATTAATGAGAAAACTGCAATGGATTTTACATGGTGAAAAGGATTCGCTGAATGCTTTAGGTGAAATGAAATTAGTCCCACTCATGCTCTCTGAGCCTCCAAGCAGGAGGGGAGACTGGCACCCTCCCATCACGTGTAATAGCCAGATCCCCTCCAGCTGCTCTTCTTTATGGAAAATTCCAGCACAGCACTGCTGGCCATTTATTTCCATTTAGGATGGCAAGGCAGGCTCCATCTCTGGGCACAGAGAAACCCTGACAAAGCCAACTCCGTGTCCAGGGACTCCGAGGCTCCCTGAGGCTGAAAGTGAGCAGAAACACTCGCCTCAGACACTCCAGATGCTCCAAACCCTTGCAGGAGAGAAAGCTCAGAAGGAAAAACCCTGAAATGGAGCAGGGAGAAGGAACATGGGTTCTCCAACACATGGGGAAAGGTGGATGGAATAAATCAGCGTGTGGATGGATGAAACCATGCCAGGGTCAGGCTGGCACATGAGAGGTGCCAGGGAGAGACCCCTGATGGAGGGCACAGATGGGGAAAGAGGGACTTGCTGATTCTGGAGCATTTACAGTGCCCAGAGCTGCTGCTCCTGGAAACAGAAGAGGCCACTGAGAGCAGCTTGGGCTGGCTGGTGCCTCCTGTGTGTTGCCTTCCAGTCCATCATTCTGTCTAATTAGGCACCTCTGACACACAATTAATCCTATTTGCCCGCCAGCTTTTTTATCTTCCCTCCTGCTTTTATCAGGCAGAGAATTAGGCCCTGCTGGCATGCAAAGTGCACTGCACAGACCTGGCTTTTCAAGGGGATTTGGAGACTTTTCAGAAGGCAGAACCCATGATCTTAAAAGTTTGTTAGGAGTAATTAATTTCTTTCTCTTCTCTTCTTTTTCTAATCACTGAGTGTTGATTTCACCTCTGCTCAGACAAGCAGAAAGGCAAAGATGGGAGGGTGGGTCAGAAATCAAGTCAAGGCTGCAAAGTCCAGTAAATCTCAGTTTTCAGCTGCTCCCCTCAATTTATCCACTGGCCCCATCCCAGGCTTCAGCTGGAAATTCCACAGATCTTCAGAGCTGCACTTTCAAGCCACAATTTATTTCCATTTAGGATTTTCTTACCAGGAAAAGGTGGTGGGAATTGAGATTTTCAGGTCCCTTCTTCACCCTGTGAAAAGACTGGTCTCGCCAACCTCCAAGAAAGAGAAGGAAAAAAGAAATTAAAATTCTTTAGCTCCCAGCACGATCACTTTGGCAATGAGGTTAAATCTCACTCCTTACTGGGATTTTCCCATGAAGTGCCTTCCCCTTAACTGGGAAAGAAGGAAAATCTGTCTGCAGGGTGAAAATGGACTGCAGATAAGGTCTGGTGACACTGAATCCAATATTTCTTCCATGCACAGGTCAGAGGCAGAACGAAGCTTCCAGACTGCCCAGTGCCCTTATCCTGGCAGTAGGGAATAGGGAATAGGAATAGGAAATAGGGAATAGGGAATAGGGAATAGGGAATAGGGATAGGGAATAGGGATAGGAAATAGGGAATAGGAATAGGGAATAGGGAATAGGAATAGGAATTGAATAGGGAATAGGGAATAGGGAATAGGGATAGGAAATAGGGAAGAGGGATAGGAAATATTGAATAGGGATAGGAAACAGGGAATAGGAATAGGAAATAGGGATAGGAAATAGGGAAGAGGGATAGGAAATATTGAATAGGGATAGGAAACAGGGAATAGGGAATAGGGGTAGGAAATAGGGAATGGGGATAGAAAATAGGGAATAGGGAATAAGGAATAGAGAATAGGGATAGAAAATAGGAAATAGGGAATGGGGATAGGAAATAGGGAATAGGGATAGATTCCCTTTCCATAGATATTAAACTCCCTCCCAAGTCCATCCTTCCAGATCTCTCTCTACCAGCTCCATACATCCCCAAATACGTATTTGAATATGTGTTTAAATATGAGCTTCACTCACAGCCCAGTTTTTGTTCTCGTTGGGAGCAAGGCTGAGAATGTTGTAATAATCAGAGTTCTACACTTGTTTAGGAAATGAAGAAGCAGGAAAAGGTCACCCTGCTCCCCCTCCCTGTCACCTGCTCAGCAAGAGCTCTTCCCCAGCCAGCCCCAATCCAGCCCTCTCACAGCCACCCTGGGGATCACTCCCTGTTAGTCCCTCCTTGTTCCAGCAGCTTCTTGATTCCTGTAAAACAATGATTAACAAGACACTTCTGACTGAGCAGGTACTGCAGAGAGCTGCGCCTTCCCCACCAGCTTCCTCTGCTGCCTTTTATATATCACACTGAAATGTAATTATCTCCACGGTGCAGGGTGTAAATCAGGGTGTGTGTCAAGACGATTTCCCTCCGGGTTTTATTTTATTGCGTAATAATATTTGACACAGGGCTTAGAGGTGCTGTTACCTGCCTAATCGTGTGAAACAATTTCATGTGCAAACAGCTGGTAAGTGTGAAAACTACCATCAGCCAGCTCCAGGAAATGCTCTGCTTCCCTTATCTGTTCTTGGAGAACACTGGTGTTTCCCCATCAGGCTGGGAGGAGCTGCTGTGCCCTCACACAGGAGAATCCAGCTCCATCCTCCCTCCTTGGTGTGCAGAGGGAATCAGGGTCTCCATCTGTGTCAAACCCCTCAGGCCTGAAGGGATGGAGTTAATTTGGAATAATTAATTGGTTGGGTTTATTATCTCGGAGAGGAAACCCTCTGTATCAGGGTTGTTGCCCCAGCCTTATCTCTCACAAATAATCTGGGAGGGAGAGGTTGGGCTGTCACCCTGCTCAGGTTCAGGATTTTACACTCAGTTTCCCTCAACATCCATCATTTGGGGTTGTGTTAGGACTACATTTTGTCCTAAAAGGGGACATGAAGGTGCTGAGGGCTGCAGGGACAGGTTAGGGACAGGAGAGCACATGGAAAAGCTCCCAAATGGAGCTCTCAGTCCTTATTTACAAACCTTGCTCAGGCAATGTTTTCCTGAATGGCAAAATCCTCCTTCACTTGGGAACACAGAGCTGAACCCAACCCAGGTGTGACATCAACCTGGAAAAATTAAAAGAGCCAATTCACGCAGGAGGGAAGTGAAGATCCCCAAATCTGAGCCCCCTCTCATTCAGGAGCTTTGTGCTGCAGAAAAACCCAAATGCACAGGGAGAAAACCTGAGAGCAGAGAGAGCAGAGCTCAGAGCAGCCCTGCCCTGCTTCTCCTCAGCACAAATGGGAGCCTCCACTCTGCCTCGGGGAGAGGGGACAAAGGAGAGGCAGAGATGGCAATCTGGGGACAATGGTGGTTATTTATAAGGCTTTTTTTGTGCATTGGAGATCATAGCCAAAAGGCATCTATCTGCCTGAGGTCTGCATTAGAGTGGGGCTGGGAGGGGAGGTGGGCAGCTGCTTGAAATCACCAGCCTCCAAGGCACTATTTTTTTTTTTTTCTCCTCAGGGTAGCTGGCATTGTCAGTGATGGTTTAACCTACTTAGGATAATAATCCCTGTAATAAAGGCATTTTTAAAAAATCCCTTAGCCCGAATGGGAGCTGCTGTGCAGGGAGGTTCTGTGTGGGGCTTGCCAGGGAACAGTGGTAAACCAGCTATGTTCTGTCAGTTTTTAATACATTCCCAGACCACCACCCCCTGCCAGGCAAGAAAATTCCTTTCCAGGAAGGGATCTGGCAGAGTCTGTCCCTTCCCCCCCAAAAAAAGACCTCCTCCCTGTGGATTAAGGCATTCCACATCTGGAGCAACATTAGATCATCGAGGTTTCTGGTGCATCCTGACAAACCCCTAATCCTGGCCACCATCTGGCCCAAAGCCCCTCTCCAGCTGTTGGGTCCCAGTGCCAAAATGAGTGACCTGGTGGCACGAGCAGCAGCCTGTCCTGCTGCCCCAGGTGCCAGGGCAGGCAGGTGAGGTGCCAGTTAATCCAGGGCAGGCAGGGATGGTGCCAGGGGTGCTGGTGCCAGTTAATCCAGGGCAGGCAGGTGTGGGTGCCAGGGGTGTTGGGGTCAGTTAATCTCAGGCTCGGCTGCCTGATCCCCAGGCGGGCAGAGTTCCTGGATAAACCATTCTGGAACTGGGAGCTGCCCTCTGGGATGGCTCCATGGCTCTGTGGCCAAGGTCTCCCAGCTGTCCCAATTTCACAGAGATCTTCAGAGGCCACGGATAGAGCCAGCCTTGTTCTTTAGCTGTGTTTTGTTGCTACTCCTCAACACAAAGCCCTTCTCTCTCTGCTCCCAAGACTCTTCCTCCTGCAGACCACGGCTGTCCATCAGCACCCTCAGCACCATCACACCTCCTCAATCCGTTTAATGAGGTGCAGAGCTCACTGCTTGCCTGGCTCCAGCTTTGATAAGGTCCTGGCTAAACCCTTCCCTGCTCACCCACTCAGAACGCTGAGCAAACCTGAGCAGGGACACGTTGGGAGGGATGGACTGGAACCTGTTCCCTCCCAGAGCCTTTCCCCCAGGCTCAGGGTGACACGGGGACACAGGAGGGGTTTTTTTGGTGTGTATTTACCAGATATCTTGGGAGTGAGTCACAGGGAACAGCACGAGCTGTGCCGGACGTGTTGGGAACAGAGCAGCAGGGCTGGCAGGGAAACATCTCAGGGCTGTGGGCAGGCAGTGAAGGTGGGGACTGGGGGCTGTGTTATCCCCTCCCTCTGCACGCTGTCATGTGCCTGGACCTGTCACAGACTCTGCCCTTCATCCCTGTGGGCTGGGTGAAGCTTTCCACCCCAATCCCTGGTGAGGGAGGCAGGGACAGCAGAGGGATGAGGTGCCCCCAGCCCAGGGGCTGTGCCTGCTCCCCTGCCCAGGCTGATCATTTCCACACCGAGTGCTGTTATTCATGAGGGTGCTCATGAGAGGCTTTTACGGAGCTGCAAATCCCAGCTGCTCCAAGCAGGAACGAGCCAGCTGTGAGGCAGGGAGAGATTTCCCCAGTGCTGGAGCAGAAATTTGCTGGGCTGCCATGGGAGTAATGCAGGCAGGGTGACAGCAGCTGCATGGATGGGTCCTGGGAGGGAAGCAGAGGAGCCTGGAACATCCTGGGGCTTGTCCTGGTTATTTATCCCTCCATCAGAAAGGAGGGCTGAGGTGCCCTCAGAGGGATAAATGATGATTTAGAGCTCACTGGAGGGACCCTGTGACACCTGGCACACGGTGACAAACATGAGGGACAAGGGACAGAGAGCAGGAGCCTTCATCTCCTTCATCTCCATCAATTGTTTTCTCCCTTTGAGAGCCACTGAGGAAGATGATGGGGGTGGGAAGCAGCAGCCCTGGCAGTGCTGGTGATGGTGTCACCCCTGAGAGCAGGGGACAGGAGGCAGGGCACGGTGAGTGTGACAAGCAAGTGGCTTTGAGATCGTTCTGGAGCCTGCTCAGGCTAATGCAGGGTTTTATTCTAAACCATCCATGAAACACAGCCCGAAAATTGCACTTGCTATTGCTACCTCAGCCACTGCAATCAAAGCTGGGGAAATGTGTGGCTCAGAGAGCTCTGAGAAACAGCCTAAAAAAAATGAAAAAAGAAAGAAAAAAAAGGCAAAAAGGAAATGGAGGGAAAGCAGTGACAGCTGTGATTGCCCTGATGCCAGGGAGGGGGACAGAGACTCCCCAGGTCTGAGGGGCTGCAGGGGTCAAAGGAAAAGAGAGGTAAATCATATATATAAATCAATAATAAAATAAGATGCAAGAACAAATCTGCCTTTATTTGCATGGTGATGAAATGATTTTGGGGTTCCTGTTAATTCTGTGTAGATGATATTAACACCTACAAAACACTCGGTGCTCCCTGTAAAAATGGCAGCATTTATGAAGTGCTGCAGTACAAGCAGCTGGATCTCATCATTGTCTTTTTGCCTGGGATTTCAGAGGGGAAAGGAGCAGTGTTTGCTTTGATCATTGTCAAAAATGAACATTTGAACGTGATTTCACAAGGACACGACTGTGTCAAGAGAAGAGGTGGGATGTGGTGACCCTGGAAATGTCTGGAGCAGTAACAGGGTTTTATTTGTGCTGCTGTCACCTGAATTCCTGGGTTCACACCCAGGCTGTGCTCTCAGCTTTGCCATGAACTCATTCCCACATCGGGGCTGTGGAAAGGGAACAGGGAAAGGGAAAGGGAAAGGAAACAGGGAAAGGGAAAGGGAAAGGGAACAGGGAAAGGGAAAGGGAAAGGAAAGGGAACAGGAAAGGGAAAGGGAAAGGGAAAGGGAAAGGGAAAGGGAAAGGGAACAGGGAAAAAGGAACAGGGAAAGGGAACAGGGAAAGGGAAAGGGAAAGGGAAAGGGAAAGGGAAAGGGAAAGGGAAAGGGAAAAGGGAAAGGGAAAGGGAAAGGGAAAGGAAACAGGGAAAGGAAACAGGGAAAGGGAACAGGGAAAGGGAAAGGGAACAGGGAAAGGGAAAGGGAGAGGGAAAGGGAAAGGAAAGGGAAAGGGAAAGGGAAAGGGAAAGGGAAAGGGAAAGGAAAGGGAAAGGGAAAGGGAAAGGGAAAGGGAACAGGGAAAGGGAAAGGGAAAGGGAATGGGAAAGGGAAAGGGAAAGGGAAAGGGAAAGGGAAAGGGAAAGGGAAAGGGAAAGGGAAAGGGAAAGGGAACAGGGAAAGGGAAAGGGAAAGGGAAAGGGAAAGGGAAAGGGAAAGGGAAAGGGAAAGGGAAAGGGAAGGGGAAAGGGAAAGGGAAAGGGAAAGGGAAAGGGAAAGGGGAAAGGGAAAGGGAAAGGGAAAGGAAAGGGAAAGGGAAAGGAAACAGGGAAAGGAAAGGGAAAGGAAACAGGAAGGGAACAGGGAAAGGAAAAGGGAACAGGGAAAGGGAAAGGGAAAGGGAAAGGGAAAGGGAAAGGAAAGGAAAGGGCACAGGGAAAGGGAACAGGGAACAGGGAACAGGGAACAGGGAAAAGGGAAAGGGAAAGGAAAGGAAAGGAAAGGAACAGGGAAAGGGAAAGGGAAAGGGAAAGGGAAAGGGAAAGGGAAAGGGAAAGGAAACAGGGAAAGGGAACAGGGAAAGGGAAAGGGAAAGGGAAAGGGAAAGGGAAAGGGAAAGGGAAAGGAAAGGAAAGGGAAAGGGAAAGGGAAAGGGAAAGGGAAAGGGAACAGGGAAAGGAAAGGGAAAGGGCAAAGGGAAAGGGAACAGGGAAAGGGAAAGGGAAAGGGAAAGGGAAAGGAAAGGGAAAGGGAAAGGGAAAGGGAAGAGGAAAGGGAACAGGGAAAGGGAAAGGGAAAGGGAAAGGGAAAGGGAAAGGGAAAGGAACAGGAAAGGGGAAAGGAAAGGGAAAGGGAAAGGAAAGGGAAAGGGAAAGGGAAAGGGAAAGGGAAAGGGAAAGGGAAAGGGAAAGGGAAAGGGAAAGGGAAAGGGAAAGGGAAAGGGAAAGGGAACAGGGAAAGGGAAAGGGAAAGGGAAAGGGAAAGGAAACAGGGAAAGGGAACAGGGAAAGGGAACAGGGAAAGGGAACAGCCTGAGGGGACACACTGAGTGTCCCTGCTCCAGCAGAGCTGTCAGGCTCAGATCTGGAGCCAGCTGCTGCAGACAGCTGCAGGATGGATTACACCCAGCTCTGCCCTCAGTCTGGAGGCAGAGATAACATGTCACACAGCACAGCCCTGCCTTTCCCATCCTCTGCATCCCCACATTGCTCTGACTTGTACACCCAGGCAGATCTGAGGTATTAAAAAAGAGGATCCTAAAGAAATCTGGCAAAAGCTTTGCTATCTCAGCCTGGCAGCAGAACAAGATATGGAGCTGAGGGAGCATCCATCAGAGCAGCCAGCACCCAAAGCATCCCCCAAAGAGCATCCCCACCCTCTCTAGACTGATCTGAGGGGAAATAAAACATCTGTGGCAAAGCAGGAATGTTGTGTCTTTCACTTTCCACACGCTGGGATGGCCCAAGTGACAGCACAGAGCCACGAGGACTTGAGAAAAATGCATCTGAGCAGCTGTGGTGGTCATTTAGCCCAGCAGCAACGGGGTATGGGCGTGATGGATGCTGCTGATCATCCTCTGCAACACCGAATTGCCTTTTTAGATGAGAGTTATCAATTTTGCTGCCATAGCAACCCCAAAAGTCACCTAGAGGGCTGCCTGTCTGGGAGAGCAGGGATGGTTTCTGTGTGAGATATGGGGAAATTCAGGATTTCTGGGGTTCTGGAGGGTGTGGGAGCCCAGGGACCAAGGCAGGACAGTGGGGGGACAGAAGGGAGGAACCAGCTCTGAAAATGGGTGCTGGTGGTTCCTGTCACAAGCCAGCAGCTTCCCCAACATCTTTCCTTCATGGGTCCCTCTTATGTAGAGTTTAATGACATTGAGAGCCCCTGTCCCTTTGTCACAGTTGAGTAAAATCTCTCAGAGGGTTCAGGAGTTGTAGAAGAGGACAGAAAAGCCTCTTCTCACTGATGCCATATGTGGTGTGATCCCATATCTCCATTTCCTTGGAAAATCAGGCAAGAACTGGCACGCTCCAAGCATTTCAGCGCTTTTCTGTGAATGTTTTCAAACCCAGAAGTTTAGCAAAACTACCCTTTTCAATGCAAATAGCTACAATTTAGCTAAATAGTGATTTTCCAACCAAAGATTTCACAGAAGATTTCCCAGACAGCTGTACAGAGCAGCTCAGAGAAACCAGGGTTTCTTTCCTTCATTCTGCCATTCATACATTGCACATTTTAAACATGTTCCTGTCTGTCTGTGAGCTGATGTCAGCTTCTCATTCCTCCCAAGCGTTTGAAGTGTATTAATTTTATTGAAAGACCTTGTCAAAGCTGCCTCTGTGCCCCCATCTAGGATGCAGGCTCTGCAAAGCCATTTTATTTTCAATCTGACCCACTGAGCACTGATTGCAAACAACGATTTCTTCTGCTTTCTGTGCATCCTGTGTGTGCCTCCCTCCTTTTTGTTTGGAGTTTATGGTCACTGGCTCTGGCTTCTGTCATTATTTGTCTTTGTTCCGTGTTTTAACCTTTGTTAGAGACTCAGCCATTGTGCAATCCCTGTTCAGTGACCTATAATATCCTAATTTAGTTGGCATTTTGATCTGGGTGAACAATCCACTGTACGCAAGGCTTCTTTCCCTTTCTGTTTTCCTTTCCTTTCAAAAGGTCTCCTGTGTTATTTCTTCACCCCTTTCACACCCCACTCTGCGTTTCCTCGGGTTGCCTTTCACCCTTTCTCTCTTTTTTTTGTTCCAGATCAGCCTCAGCTCTCAGCCCTGCTCCTCTCCCAGCCCCTGCTCCGTGCTGTGGCTCCAGCAGGTCCTGCAATCCAGCTCATCCTCCCAGGATCAGCCAGAAAAGGAAACTGCTCCTCTGCTGGGGCTGAACATTCTGCCAGCTGCTGGTGGATGAAATAATGACCCTGAAAACCTCTGGGGAGCAAAGCCCACCCAGGCCTGAGGACCAGCAGCAATTTCACCATGACAAGAGGGAGTTTTGGGTTGGTTTTGTTACAGCAGATTGAGACAAAGCAGTTCATCCTCCCAGGACCAACCAGGAAAGGAAACTGCTCCTCTGTTGAGGTTGAAAAGATGGAGATGGCTGGAGAATCAGTGCCTGGTTCTCTCAGTCTGGCCAAAGCAAGAGGAACCAGCATTGTGCATCTTCTCAGTATGGCTGAGATAATCAGGTTGGGAAAAAGGTAAAAAGGATGAATAATTTAAAAATGGGTGGAGTGTGACCGTGTTCACAGGGGTTGTTGGATGAGAGAAGAGATGAGGATCTGACTCCATGTTTCAGAAGGCTTGATTTATTATTTTATGATATATATTACATTAAAACTATAATAAAAGAATAGAAGAAAGGATTTCATCAGAATGCTAGCTAAGAATAGAATAGGAAAAAATTATAACAAAGGTTTGTGTCTTGGGCTCTGTGTCCAAGTCAGCTGACTGTGATTGGCCATTAATTAGAAACAACCACATGAGACCAATCACAGATGCACCTGTTGCATTCCACAGCAGCAGATAAAGTTTACATTTTGTTGCTGCGGCCTCTCAGCTTCTCAGGAGGAAATATCCTAAAGAAAAGATTTTTCATAAAAGATGTCTGTGACAGTGAAGTGCTCTAACTATGATAGTGAGCTGTTTGTCCCATTAGGGTCATGTTTAGGGATCCTAAAGGAACAGCATCCCTGTACCTGGCAGGTGTCAGCTGGTTGGGAGCCCCAGTGTCAGCTCAGGCCTCTCCTTCCTCCCCTCCTCGCATCCTGCTGAAATAACAACCCTGGGCAGCCACACTCAGCTCTGCTGCCAGCCTGGGAATGCTCCAGTGCACACACCCAGGAGAAGGAAAACACCCTCCTGGCAGCTCCTAAATCTCTGCTGCCCCATCTCTGCACGGTGGCATCCTGATGGGGACGTGAAAGAGAGAGATAACGCTGAAACGGAGGAAAACAAGGCCTGCTTTTCTCTGTCTCTGCTCTTGGAAGGAAAGGCAGAGCGTGGCAGGACTATCAGATCTGTCAGCACGACAAGTGGCAAGGGGAGGGAAGGGAAATGCTATTGTGCACCCCATCCTGGGGCTGGCAGGGGGAAGGAGAGGGAAAACAGAGGGAAAACAAGGCGGTGTGTTCGACAGGGAGCCAGCGCGTTTGTTATCAAAATGGAAATGCAGCCCTTTGTTGATGGAGGTGTATCTGCTTCCCATTGTCTCCGGTGCCAGCCCTGTGAAAGGCTCCTTTGATGGCTCCGTGTTTGTGCAGGGGCTATGAAATTGCTCGGGAAGACAAAGGGAGTTGGTGCTGCGGGTAATGAAAAGGAGCTGAGGGCTGCGCTCCGCAATTTCCCCCGGAGCAGCTGTCAAAGGCTCGCCGAGAAAATTGGAAAGCTGAGGCAGGATGGGGGGCCAGGGACGAGCAGAGGGAGTGAGAGGCTGCTCTTTTTAGGGCTAATGTGGCCATCTGCTCTGCTCTGCTCCAGCCCAAGTGCTCCAAGCCCTGCGGCCGCTCATTCCCGTTCCCGGTGTGCTGCTCCCATCAGCAGTGAGGACAGGGCTGTGAACTGGGGTGGACTTGCATGTAAAGCAGCAGCAAAGTGAGAGAGAGCAGGTTTGGATGAGATATTGGGGGAAAATTCTTTATTATGAGGGTGGCCAGGCATTGCCCCATCCCTGGAAGTGTCCAAGGCAATGCTGGATGGGGTTTGGAGCAAGCTGGTCTAGTGGAAGCTGTCCCAGGGGGTGGAAGATGGGCTTTAAGGTCCCTTCCAATGCAATCCAATCCAATCCAATCCAATCCAATCCAATCCAATCCAATCCAATCCAATCCAACCCAACCCAAGCGCTCCAAGCCCTGCGGCCGCTCACTGCCCGTTCCCATCAGTGCTGCTCCCATCAGCAGTGAGGACAGGGCCAGGAGCTCTCTGCCACCACCTCAGACCCTGCCAGGAGCTGGGATGGCTGGGGAAAGGATGGCAATCCTATCTGGAAGAGCCTGAGGGCTGCACATCTCACTCCTTTCCTCGCCCTGCTGATCGCCAGCGAGGGCACCGCGGGTGGAGTTGCATGTAAAGCAGCAGCAAACTGAGAGAGAGCAGCTTTGGATGAGATACTGGGGGAAAATTCTTTATTGTGAGGGTGGCCAGGCATTGCTCCATCTCTAGAAATGTCCAAGGCAATGCTGGATGGGGTTTGGAGCAAGCTGGTCTAGTGGAAGCTGTCCCAGACGGTGGAAGGAGATGGGCTTTAAGGTCCCTTCCAATCCAATCCAATCCCAATCTATGCCACTATTCTACAATTCTGTGATGAAAACTGCAGAGATAACACAAGCAGGGAGCACACCAGGCATTGTGGAAAAACACCCAGCAAAGCTGAAAAATTGTTCGTACCCAAAGCACAGCCCAGCTCAGCTGGACACTCCAGCAGGCAGCAGCACTGCATGGCCCAGTGCTCTGGCTCCTCACAGACTCACTGGAATGTGCTTTCCACCTGGATTTCTCCCTATTTACCTGTGCTTTCCACCTGGATTTCTCCCTTTTTTCCTGCTCCTCACCCTCAGTTCCTTGCACACCTCTCCAAGGGGTCCTGCAGTGTCCCCCCTACCCCACACCCTGCTCCACCCCCACAGAACGTGTGTCGCACACATCTTTTATGGAAAATCCTTTCCTTAGGATTTTTTCCTCCTGAGAAGCCGGGAGGCCTCAGGAACAGAATGCAAACAATGGTTATCTGCTGCTGTGGAATGCAACAGGTGCATCTGTGATTGGTCTCATGTGGTTGTTTCTAATTAATGGCCAATCACAGTCAGCTGGCTCAGACAGAGAGCCAAGTCACAAACCTTTGTTATCATTCTTTCTTATTTTTATTCTTAGCCAGCCTTCTGATGAAATCCTTTCTTCTATTCTTTTATTATAGTTTTAATGTAATATATATCATAAAATAATAAATCAAGCCTTCTGAAACATGGAGTCAGATCCTCGTCTTTCCCTCATCCATGAACCCCTGTGAACACGGTCACAAATGTGGAGCCAGGTGTGTGTGTGTGGAAACCCTCTCTGATCACGCACACACACACACACAAATTCTCATTAACTAATGGTGTCCCTAATAGGAATGGGTGCCTTTCTTCACCCCTGCTGCTGGGCTGCACCGTTTAATGGCTCAGTCATGCTCAGCCGGCCTCGCTCCTTTATCTGCTCAATAAAGAAATGGTTGATGGCACATCCACGCCTCGGCCCAAGCTGGCAATTTCACACAGGCCTTATCAGCACTCACACACGCTGTAAGGCCGCTGGAAATGAGACGTGGGATTCGCATGTCTAACAACCGGGGTTAAACGCTTTTTTTCCCATTTTTTCCCCTGCTTTTCCCCTCTGCTGCTCCTTCTTCTCCCCTCCCTCCCTTGTCTCACCGGTTACAGCTCTGACAATGGCGTTAAAAGGATAGTCTTGCCTGGCTTCTGGTAAAAGATGTTAATTTATTGTAGTCACTTCTTTATTTGATTATTGGTTTATTAAAACTGCCAGGGGTGAGAGCTTTGTGCTCGAACAAATCCTTTAATCTGTTACCAGCTCTGTAGGCAGGACAAACACGAGTGGCTCTGGCTTTTTGGGGGGATCATCCCCCTTTTCAGCAGGAGGTGGGAGCGCAGGGATGCAGCCAAGCCAGCCCAGAGGAGCTGCCAGCCAGGAAGGGCTGTCCCCAAAAGCAGCAGCTGTAGCTGTCACGCTCTCCTCAGCCTTGGACACACTCAATTTCCATTTGTTCAGCTCACCTGCATCCTGAAGAGCTCTTTGGCAGCGTGTGGTGACTCCTTGGAACTGAAACTCTCTGTTTCAGCTTGCCTGGCAGGGACCCTCTGCTTTCTGCACCCCAAAGGGTTTCTGCACCTCATTTCTTCACCCCTGCTCCTATCCCGTATCTCCCCTGTGGCTGACATCTTTTATGAAAAATCCTTTCCTTAGGATTTTTCCTCCTGAGAAGCTGAGAGGCCTCAGGAGCAAAATGGGAACAATGGTTATCTGCTGCTGTGGAATGCAACAGGTGCATCTGTGATTGGTCTCATGTGGTTGTTTCTAATTAATGGCCAATCACAGTCAGCTGGCTCAGACAGAGAGTCCAAGCCACAAACCTTTGTTATCATTATTTCCTATTCTATTCTTAGCCAGCCTTCTGATGAAACCTTTTCTTCTATTATTTTAGCATAGTTTTAATGTAATATATATCATAAAATAATAAATCAAGCCTTCTGAAACACGGAGTCAGATCCTCGTCTCTTCCCTCATTCCAAGAACCCCTGTGAACTCTGTCACACTCCCCTGGGAGAGGGGACCCTGCTCTCCCCTGCCCATTCCCTCAGCCCTCAAACCCAAGTATCCACAGCTGCTTTTACCCTTTTTGCCCAGAATTCAGCTGGGTGTGCCTGTGGTGCCTGTTTGGGGACTGAGGTGACTCCTGCAGGTGAAGGTGGGGCTGGTTTCTCTCAGCCAGGAATCCCATCAGCATTCAGATCCAGCACTCCTGTGTTTGCACTCAGGGATGGAGTTATTGCAGCAAACTCAGCTCTGCCTGGTGCATCCAGCCCTGAGGATCCATCCAGCCTTGACTCTCCCCTTCGAGCATCCCCTTCATCCCTCTCAGCTGCACATCCTGATTTTCCTTCTGCATCCCAGCCCCGAGGATCCATCCAGCCTTGACTCTCCCCTTCGAGCATCCCTTCATCCCTCTCAGCTGCACATCCTGATTTTCCTTCTGCATCCCAGCCCCGAGGATCCATCCAGCCTTGACTCTCCCCTCCAGCTCATCCCCTTCATCCCTCTCAGCTGCACATCCTGATTTTCCCTCTGCTCTGCCCTCCAGCTCAGGGATGTTTTTCCCTGTGCAAAGATGTTTTCCCAGTGGCAGCAGCTCGTTCCAGGCTGCAGTTCCAGCCACATAAAAGTCAGCAGCAGCAGAGCACAGCGATTCATGGCAGTGGTTAAGGTTTTATGCAGAGCCTTCCAGTCTAAGTGTTGCAGGGCACTTAGAGGGCTGCATCAAAACACAGCCCCAGGGTCCCTCCAGAGACAGCAAAAGAGTCCCCAGGGCAACCTGAGCTGGATTTGACATGTGAGAGCTTTGTCCAGGACATGGGAGGGTAAGCAGAGGGGAAGGTTGACTCCCTTCCTTCTGAGCTGGAACAGGGCACTTCAAACAGCTTTAAAATCCTCAATTGCAGGACATAAATTCAGCGTTTTGGTGTGTTTTTAGGGGTTTTTTTCTCTTTTTTCTTTAAAGGCATTGCTGTTGTAATTCCTGGATGCTTTGGGGCAGATTTAATGTAGCTGAGGGGAGAAGCAGCCCCTAAAGAAATTGCTGGACCTGCAACTTGAACTCCAAGGACAGGAGAGAGGAGAAAGCCTCCCAGGATGTGCTGAACCCCCTCCTCTTCTCCCCCTGCTGCTTTTCAACAGAAAGTCACCTTCAGCACTGATGGCAGGGGCAGGACAAGGTGCCTGTGGCTGGAATTAAATCAGGTTTTCTCCATCCTGGGGAATCTGCACATTGCCAAGGCTCCCACATCAGCGATGCCTCTGAAACGTCTTCATCACAACTGTCTCAGCTGACCTGTAATTTAATTTTCTTCCTTTCTGTCTTAGACCTGTGCAGTTGCATCCTTCTGCAGAATCACAGACATCCAGCACCTCCTGCCAGCCTCTGAGGGAGGGAGGGGATCCAATGACTCTCCTGGATAACTTGCTCCTCACTCCTCTCATTAAAAACCTTTCCCTTCGACTTCACCTGGATTGTCTTGCTGCATTTTTCCCTCTCCCATTCATTAGAAATAAATAAGTGATGAACCAAGCAGATCTCCTGCCTCCCTTGCTCCATAAGAGCTTTTGACATGGTCTATAGGAAATGAACCTCAACCAAAACTTAATTTTTTGTTCCCAAACAGGAGACACATGAGATTAAGGCCTGAGACCCAGAAAAAAATGTAAATAAGGGGCTTTAATGCAAGATGTTGATTATAAACCTGGATCTGTTCTCCCACAATGAAATGGTGCCTGAGGGCATCAAGCTCCTGCTCACATGTCAGTGTTAGGGCAGAGAGGGCTGAATAATTCATCAATAAACTTCAAATTTGGCTTCCCTGCCTGTCTGGGAGCTCAGTCTCTCCCAGAATCTGTTCATTAGGTGAGGTAACTCATAAAAATGGCAGAGGGACCCCGGGTGGGAAGCCCTGCTCCGAGTGGAAGTTTGGAATTTGCTTTGCTTTGCATCAGGAATGAGCTGGGACAATTCCAGCAGGGAAACGAGAGCAGCCTGGTGTTGGTTATGCTGCTCACATGGCTCTGGCTCTCTCCTGAGCAGCTGAACTCAACCCCTGGAATGAGTTTCCTGGGTGAATATCACGCTGGATTTCCATAAATGTGCTAAAACATTGCTTAAAATGCACTTCTCTCAGTCAGGCTGGTCTATCTCTGTGTCCATCTGTATCATTTTATTTCCACAGCACCCATCACTACTCACTCTTCCTCAATCTAATCTTCCTCATCTAATTATTAATTCCTCCACTGGAGTGCTTGCTGCAAGCTCCCACCAGAAGCTTGGAGATACAACTGGAGTAAATCAGTTGAAAAATGAATAAAACCCAGATATAGTCTGAATTTCCCTACATTTAATCTCAGTTTTCCAAGCCCTTTTAAACTTTTGAACAACATTCACACATCCAGGCAGGGGAATGAAGATAAACGGACATTTCGGTTCACTCAGACAAAATTCCACAAGAAATGGCAAAATCTGATGGAAAGGAGAAGATTTTGGTGATTATTTTTATTGTAGGAGGGTTTGTGAGCCCCCAGACAAATGTCAGGGCACTAAGCCTGGAAGCAGCCAGGGAAAAGCTCAAGTCAGGAGGCAGGAGGTGTGATAAGGAGGAGGAAAAAGGAGGAGGAAAAAGGGGGAAGAAAAAGGAGGAGGGAAAAGGAGGAAGAAAAGGAGGAGGGAAAAGGAGAGGAAAAGGGAGGAAGGAAAAAGGAGAGGAAAAAAGAGGAGGGAAAAGGAGGAGGAAAATGGAGGAAGAAAAAGGAGGAGGAGGGGAAAGGAGGAGGGAAACAGAGAGGAAAAAAGAGGAGGAAAAAGGTGAGGAAAAATGAGAGGAAGAAGGAGGAGGGAAAAGGAGGAGGGAAACGGAGGAGGGAAAAGGAGAGGAAAAAGGAAGAGGAAAAAGGAGGAGGAGGGGAAAGGAGGAAGAAAAGGAGGAGAAAAAATGAGAGGAAAAAGGAGGATGGAAAAGGAGGAGGGAAACGGAGGAGGGAAACAGAGAGGAAAAAAGAGGAGGAAAAAGGTGTGGAAAAAGGAGGAGGAAAAAGGAGAGGAAAAGGGAGGAAGAAAAAGCAGAGGAAAAAGGAATTTCAGCCCTCCAGCTAAACAGGACCAAGGAGGGGGCAGTGACAGCATCAGCTAGGAATTGTCTCCTTGTCCCCGCCAGCCAGAAGTGAAGATTCCAACATCATTCTCCATGGATTTGAAGCCTTGCCCAGCCGGAAGGGAGGGAAAAGCAAAGCCCATCTCTGTCAGAGACTTTGCAAGAATGAATCACTCTGCCCTCACCCTGGAGCGCCGCCGTCTCCTCCAGGTGACAGCTCACGTGGGAGGATAAATATAAATAAAGAGAGGGAAGCTGCAGCATTTTGATGACTCATGTAATATTCATTTTGAATTAGTTTGTACATGATTCTATTTAAAAAAAAAAAAAAAAGGCAGACATTCCATAAGATTTTTTTTGGTGGTTGTTTTTTTTTGCAAGCTCCAATTTGCTGCTGGCAAGGAGCAGCGCTCGGGTCTTTTATGGGTATTAGTTCCATAGTGTATAGCAGGAGGCAGAGGAAGTTTAATTATGATTCACTGAGCCACGTTGTGGGTATGTTTTAAAGCCACTTAATTAGTGCAGAAATATACAGCTGTAATTATCCTGAAATATGGCCTAATTAACCTATCGAAAACCCGTGCACGTGGCTCAGGAAACTTGGAAGCATTAATAGTCTATTAATACACCGGGGCTGACAGCCCATCATGCTCACATTTGGGAACAGGAACCTCCTCCCGTGACCTCCCATTGAGCAGAGATTCCTGTGGCAGGTGAATCCTGCCCTTTTCCCCGCCGCAATCTTAGTGTATAAATTGGAACAAAGCTGCTGCTGTCCTAAAGCTGCTGATCATCCAAACCTTTGCTCTGTCCTCTTCCTCGGTGCTGAAATTCATCTCCAATCCCTCCAGCCTGACATTCCTGCAGGCTCGGGGTGTCCCCTCAGCCCTGCTGTGTCATTGTTCCTTCTCTGGAACCAGGAGAATCCTCCTGGATGCATTCCCAGCCCTGGAGCAGAAAGGAGATAATCAGGGAGATAGATAAAGCACAGCCCGAGCAAAAAGGTGATGGCCAAAGGTCTTGTGTTCAGTGCTGGGTGATAAAGCTGATAAAAGCTGGGAAAACCAATTATCACTTCAAAAACACCGTGATATCCAAGGCCAGGCTGGACAGGGCTTGGAGCAGCCTGGGACAGTGGAAGGTGTCCCTGCCATGGCAGGGGTGGCACTGGGTGTTCCTTTAACACCCAGTTAAAGGAAAAAGTTCCTTTAGGAACTTTTAAAATTCCTAAACTTTTAAAAGGAACTTTTAAAGTTTCCTTTTAAGTTCCTTCCCACCCGTGATTCTATCACAGATCTTCCCAAACCATCCTGGAGACCCAAGGAATTTGCCCTTGGAATGCTGCTTAGAGGAACTTCTACAAAGCAAAACAGCAAATTAATGTCCTGCCCCTTATTCCATCATTTTGTAGATGAGGAAACCGAGGCACAGGCTTGGAAATTTAATTCCCTGACTGTGCCTTTCTCAGGCCCTGCTCCAACAATCAGGCCACGCTGCTCCTTCACTGGGAAAACTGATTTGAACAGAGCTTCATCTTCCAGGATGGAGCATTTATTCCTTCCACTTGAGCTGAAAAGACAATCCCAGGATTGGCAGGGAGGGGTGCTGAGAGGGAGAGGGAAAACAGGGGGGAAGCAGCTGGCACGAGGTTCTTCAGGCAGAGCACAGCACCAAATATTCCAGCAGTGTCTTCATCCTCTTGGTGATCAAAGCAACCCAGATTGAATCCGGCTTGTAATCATCCACAGGGTAGTTTGCTTAAAATTCCCCTAATTATGGAAGTGCAGCAAATTGCTGCTCCATGATGAACTGAAAGGGAAATTGAGGGCTCCCACAACCCAACTGCTGCCACGGGGGCTCAAAGACAAAGCAGGAGGGAGGTTCAGAGGGAAGAGAGACAAAGAAATGCAGGTGGGGATGAGCAGGGAGAGGAGGGGAGGGAATTGTGTCTCTCCTACATCTCCCTGGGATGCCACCAGTTTTGGAGAGCTGAGAGATGCAGAGAGCACTGAAATGCAGCCTGGCTGAGCTGGCCCTGCCACTTCCCCAGCAATTGTGACACTTGACACTGTGCCACAGGCAGTGCTTTGACCAGAGCTTCTGGCTGAAACCCAGAGAGCTCATCTGAGCACCATCCTGCCCGAAATGCAGGAGTGGGGCGTCTCTCTGGACCAATAATCTGTATTATTTCCTCTCAGAGTGCTCTTGCAGCGGCAATTCCTCATGAGAGGTGACAGCAGGTTCCACAGAGGGCTCAGCCGAGTCACTTAGGGACAAGGGGCTGGAAGAGGCTGTTCTGTTTTAACAAGAGGTGTTCTCTTCCAAATTCAGCTCCATTTCAGGGCAGCTCTGAGAGCAAGTCCTCTCCTTGTCCTCTTCAGACAAGCCGTGCCCAGGATCCTGATGGAGTCGTCTCGCCCTGGATGCTCTGTGCTGAGTGTGAGGGGGAATCCTGCTGCCTCCATCTCTCTCAGGAGCACACACAGGCTGTGATTAAGCAGAGCACTTTGCTTACTTAATATCAGTGTCACTCCCAGAGCCCCGGAATGAATGAGCTCAGCAGTGCAGAGCAGAGCCCGAGCCTGCCTCAGTCACAGGCGGCTGCTTGGGCTCCATCCTCCTCCTCCTCCTCCTCCTCCTTCCAGCACAACACATCAAAAGCTG
The DNA here is from genome assembly GCF_028769735.1 of Zonotrichia leucophrys gambelii. NCBI lineage: Eukaryota > Metazoa > Chordata > Aves > Passeriformes > Passerellidae > Zonotrichia > Zonotrichia leucophrys. The sequence continues at coordinate 2,055,038 of NC_088193.1, read as the reverse complement.
CCTACAGGAGCCAAATCATCCTCCTGGGAATGCCACCCCCATCAGAAACCGGTGCTGGGGAGGGAAAACACCACAGACAAGTGTAATTCATCCCACCCGGGCGTTTGTGCTTGAATAAACCCTCCGGTTCTTTTGAGATAAACAACAACAGAAAATAAACACCCAGCCAAAAAGGGGGATTTCTGCCAGGAGCTTTGGTGTGGCTCTTTACAGCAATCTCCAGCCACAAGGAGTACCTGTGTTGATAGGAGTGGGAAAGGACCCCAGGGCTGCTCTACCCAATCTTCTGCTCAAGCTTTGTGGGGTCAGAGGAGGAATTTGGGTTGGATATCCAGAATAAATTCTCCCCTGAGAGGGTGGGGAGGCCCTGGCACCCTTTTCTATGATATCTCATTGTAAATCCAGGTGAACACAGGGGGTTAAATATTTTCATCACAAGCACTGGCACAGGACTATCCTTCTTTTCCCTTAATCCGGGTGCTTTTCTCCCCCCAGAGTTGTTTATTTCATAGTCAACTTCCAATATAATTTGTACCTTGTTTTGCATCACTGTAAATCATTTCATTAATGAAAAAACAAAAAAAACCAAGACCAAGTAATTATAAAGCAAATATACAAAATATACAGAGCTAATCTCTCCCTTATATTGCAAGGATTAAATAAACAGAAATATCAGCAGAAAGTATTCCAGACACGTTGGGCTGCCATAAAATCTACTAGGTGAACTGTTCATTTACATATTCCCCAAATACAATAGGATGACACTTTTGAAATTAAAAACTGATGATACAAATGGCATTTAAAGTTCATTTAATATTATTTGTTAAAATTTCACTGACAAATCTGTCATATGTGAGGCAGATCCTATTACTAGGAGGAGAAAAAAAAAAGCAATTGAAATCCAAACCCACCCCAACACTGAAGGGTCTATTAAGACAGTAGATGAGAATTTGCATTATCAAATAATCCTAACAGGAGAATTTATAAATGGAAATGTAAACTGTGCAGGGTTTTAAATGTTAATTCATCCCCATAACTAGTTTCATAAACAGCTTGACTGTGTTTCTCCTGGAGACAAGGCAGAGATGTTTCCCTGGGGGATTGATTGGGAGAACCCAGGCAGCAGCAGCAGCAGGTGGGTTTGTGCACAGCAGACCTGGAGGCACCTGGGATTTAGGCACAGTGCAGGTGGATGAGCCCTGGCTCCAGCCCCAGCCCTGATTTGGGTATTTCTGTGCCCCTTTCCCACCCATTCCTGAGTGTCCCACACACCTGCACAGCTCCATCCCCAGATCCTGAACCCCTGAACTCCTACAGAGCACTGACCCCCTCCCTTGGCTGAAACTTGGAAAATAATCCCATGTTGAAGATTGCAATGCAAGATGTTTTCTGTTACCCTCTGCATGGCAGATTATCTTTGTCAAGTGGGCAGTTTGCCTTATCTCTCTCTCTGAGTGACCACAATCACTCCTCCCTCAGGAGGGGATGTTGCTGATAACAGCTATTGAATGTCCCTGCATGGCTGATAAGAACTACAGCATCCCATTGGGAGATGCTCCGCCCAGGGGGAGGAGCCAAGCATTCCTACCTGGATATAATCTGGAGATTCTGGAACACCAGCACGGTTTCTCCACTGGATTCTCCAGAGGAAGAATTCATCCTTTTCTCCAGGATCCCTGCTCCAGCAGAGCCACCCCTGACACTGCAGGAGGGCTGAGCCACAATTCCAATGGGACTGCTGCCCACACCCTGACCCACAGGGTGTCAGGTTGGGTTCTGACTCTGTCAGTGTTGTTCTAGTGTACTGCATTGTCTATTTTATCCTTTTTTTTTTCTTTTTCCTTTTAAAGAACTGTTATTTCCTGCTCCCATATTTTTGCCTGAGAGCACCTTAATTTAAAATTTATAGCAATTGGGAGTGGTGGGGAGGGTTTACATTCTCCATTTCAGGGGAGGCTCCTGCCTTCCTTAGCAGACTCCTGTCTTTCCAAACCAAGACATCCAAATACCCAAAAAGATCCAGAGGAAAACTCTTTAATCCTGTTTGAATGACAGGTGGATCACACACTGCTTAAAAGCAGGTAGATATTGGGATCTCTTTTTGTTTGTTTATTTATTTTCCCCTCACATCAATATGGAAGGGTAGCATTGCAGGTGAAACGGTGCATGGAGATTAATCTGGTTCATAGCCCTCATAAATATTAACAGGCTAGTAAATGTGTAACCTTATTACTTTGTCCCTTTGCTCTCATCTCTTCCAAGCTATTTTCACCAGAAAAGGTTAAGTAAGTTGGTAAATGAGACCATGGAAAAAGGAAAGGAAAAAGGAAAGGCGTTCATGCAGAGCCAGTGCACACAGAGGTGGGATCAAAGCTTCCTTTTCCTTTTCCTTTTCCTTTTCCTTTTCCTTTTCCTTTTCCTTTTCCTTTTCCTTTTCCTTTTCCTTTTCCTTTTCCTTTTCCTTTTCCTTTTCCTTTTCCTTTTCCTTTTCCTTTCCCTTTCCCTTTCCCTTTCCCTTTCCCTTTCCTGCCAGCAGAGAGATACAAACACAATTTAGGAAAGGACTGTTTCTCCAGTAATTAACATTTGTGTCCTGCTGCTTTTATTTCCTGTGTCCATGTTTTTCCATCCAGCAGCACAAACGATGTGGGTTTCAAAGCAATCATGCCATTTTCTGTTAGCTGATCTTTTAATGCCTAGGATTTATGAAAGATGGCACCCTATATTTTTGTGTTTACATGGATCATTGCTGAATTGGAACTCATCCTGTTTTCATGAAAGGATTCCTCCCTTTTTGGCAGAGCAAAGGAGTTTGTTTTCAAATCTAGCCTATGTGAAAGATCATGTGGCCATGAAGGAAATCTTGAATCTGTTCCAAGTGGTGAGTCTCATGAAGGCAGATCTGTACCAAAACCTCTAACACTTGCAGTTTCAGATATTTTCAGCAGGGAAAACCCTCAGCTTGGCGAAATCTCACAGAGGAGACATATTTCACTGACGTGAGCTTTCCTGAAAGACAAAATTGTGAATTATATACAAAGGAAGGAAGGGGTGTGGGGGGGAAAGCAGCTGAGACTTTATACAGCATTGCCATTGATCAGCTGCCCTGAAAAGCAGCCACTGCTGGGGAGAGCAGAGAGCCAAAAATCTGCAGGGATGCATCAGGTGAGGATGCAGATGGGGACTGGGAGAGGAACCCAAAATCTGGGGAGCAGAGGAACCCAAAATCAGGGAGCAGAGGAACCCAAAATCAGGGAGCAGAGGAACCCAAAATCTGGGGAGCAGAGGAACCCAAAATCAGGGAGCAGAGGAACTGAAAATCTGGGGAGCAGAGGAACCCAAAATCAGGGAGCAGAGGAACTGAAAATCAGGGAGCAGAGGAACCGACAATCTGGGGAGCAGAGGAACCCAAAATCAGGGAGCAAAGGAACCCAAAATCAGGGGAGCAGAGGAAAATGGTGCTGGATTTGCACCTGGGTCTGGGTTTTAACAGCGGCAATCAGATATTGGGTAGAACATCTGCAGCCTTCTTCCTCAGTGGGAAGATGGATTGCTGTCGGTTTTCTTTCTTGCTGTTGGTAACTGAGAGGTGTTTGAAAAGATTTTATTCTATTATTAATCTTGATAAATACTGAGATACAAGAAATGTCAAACTCAACACCATTCTATCAGAAACTAACCCATTTCTTAGTTACAATACTTTATAAATGTTTTTCAGCTTAACTTGTAATAATACAATAACAATAACAATGCTACTATTACTACTTAACAATAGTACTATTACTGCTAACACTAATCACTTATATTTTCTCTACATAGTCTTGCTATAATGCATCTTTCACCATTCTAATTTTCTAAAATATTTAATATTTTTGTAAAACTACATTTTTAAATTATATTTCTATCTCTCAACAATATAATCTCTAGTCTATAACTTTCTTAAATCAGCACACCTTACCTCAGTATTTCCATATAAATATACAAAACTATATAAGCTTTCTATCAGATTTTAAGAATTCTTTACAAATCCATTTCTCACAAATCCAGCAGAGTCCTGTGCCCCTGCCCTGTGACACAGCCTGGATTGAATCCCCTTAATCATTCCTGGGGGCCTTTCCTGGAAAAATCCAGAGGCAAAACACCAGGGATCGAAATTCCTGCGTGGAATTTCCCAGTCCATGTGAAGGTGAATAAGAAAAGGGAACAAGCAGGAGCCAGGAGGATTTGGTGGTGCTGATGGCTCTCTGAGGGCTGTTTAAATAGCCCCATCCAGCTGTGGAGGTGTTGGCAGTGTCTGATTCCGAGGATGATGATGCTGCTGTGCCTCACTGAGGTGTTTTATGAGCTCTGCAGGAAGATCAGCTCATGTGGAGTGACACTGATTTGGTAGCACCCTGCTCTTGATGGAAAACCCTGTGTTTGTTCCAAGGAGGAGGAAATATTTCTCCAGCAGCCTGCAAAGCAACGTGCTCCCTCACCTCCTGGCTTTTGATGCCCATCAGGAAAAGTTCACTGGCAGAGAAACAATCACCAGCAGCTCCTGGAAGTGCTCAGAAACTGCTCCAGGCAGGGTCTCAGGGGTTGGGAGTGCAGCAGAGCCCCCCTGCCTCAGCCAACTTGTCAGCATCCGAATTTCTGGCAAGAACAGCAACAAAAAGAGTAATAAAAGGGGCTGGGCAGGGGCTGTGAGGTGCAGAGACCTTGCAGCAGCTCACACTGGCTCCACGAGCACGGATTGCCATCCAGGAGGAGCCATTGATTCCCGTGACTAATGGGGGCTTTAAGGAGGAGAGCGTGCCAGATCAATATGCAATCCTCAGTACATGAATCACTGCAGCTTTCCCAATTTATTCCCCTCCAAATCCAATGGATGAACAAAAGATAAACACACAGCCGGGCTGGGGGGGAGGCCCAGGAAGGCAGGTGGGGAGGCAGAATCTCATAAGGGATAATTAACTGGCTTTTATCATTCTAACAAAGCATTAAGCCAGTAAATCTATGGAAATGGGAATGCTCCAGAGGGTCGTTACTGGCATGAAGCAGAAGCTTTCTGGAAAACTGCTTGTCTTCTCCAAGTGGCTTGGGTTGAGGAGAGGAAGGCCCTGACACTGTCCCTATATCCAGCCAGGGCAGCATCCCACATTCCCACGCTGGAGATTCCCTTTCCCATTGCCCTCTCAGAGCTCCTCCATGCTAGAGGTGCAAAAAAAAAGGGTAAATTTAATTCAAAAGAGGAGAAAACTTATATATTCTCTGGGGATGAAACAAGAGAAAATGATAATTTCTTCCCTTTGGGGTGAACAGTGCCCAGCACCAGAGCTGCTTCTCATCCTGGCACAGGGAGAGACTCCCCTGAGAGGTTGTGGGTGCAGAAATCACAGGATGCCCCACATCCAGGTCCTGCAGACACCCCTCAGCATCCTCACATTGCACCAAATGGAGAGGAAAAAGAGTGGGGCAGAAAACAATTTTTTTTTCTGACCGACAGAAATCTATCTCAAATTGAAGCAAAATGCCGATGTGTTGCCAATTTTCCCCAGATGACCAGTAGAAATGCAGTTTAGATTGGGTTATTCCTTTCCTCCAATAACTTCAGATTGTTCCATTTTGATTTGAAGCTTTAGGGTATTTTAAAGCATTCAAGTTTAAACTCCAAGTGAAAGGGTAAATTTCGACTGAGACTTTGCCAGACTTTGTGTCCTGATTGCATGAGACTGGGGTGCCTTGATCATTTCAAACCCTGTTTTTCCAACTCAGAAAATTCCTCATGAACGCTTCCAAATCTTGAATAGTTCTGCTACAACAAATGAGCACTTTTCAGTGAAGGACAAAAATGCATCTTGGGGAAAAAATTGCCACTGTGTCTGCCTGTCAGAGGCAATCTCATGCTCAGCATTCTCCTTCCAGTTCTCTCCTGCTTCTTAATCTCCCCTCATTCCCAAATGAAACACGAGAGAGATTTGGGACAGATTTAGGGCAAATTCCCACCCTTTGCCTTAGAAACAACCTTCCCTGTGTCCCAGCTGAAGGCAGTGTGTTTTGGCATGGGAAGGCCACTAAAACCTTGTTGTTTTCAAAGGTTTAAATTTACATTTTAAATCCTGAATTTACAGGCATAACCTCAGGTGTGACTTCAGCCTCCACAATGAGCGCTGTACTTGTTTTTTTCGATGTTTTTCCTCATCTCCCACCACATCCTGAAGGATTTCCTCCTTTCTCCACAGCCTCAGTGTGCCACTTCCCTCTCAGTGTAATTCCAGCTGGGAATTCCTGTGCTGCTGGGCCAGGAAAAGGGATTTTTCCAAGGCAGGGAGATGCATGGGAGGCTGTGACAGGTCACAGGTGGCTGTGACCTGGGAAAAGCATCCCCAGCACTTGAATGGGGTGGGATCATCCCTGGCATCAGCTTGGGGACCAAACCAGGTGGAATTCCTGTATAAAAATGCCAAGTATGGGGAAAATTCAATATTAAACAATAAAACAGAATTTTTTCCCTTCATGGGCAAAATTCCTCTTCCTGCTTCTCTGGTGAGAGGAATTGTGGATTTGTCTTTACAAACAAGCTGTGGGGCTGCTGGTAAATAAAACCAGCACTGGGAGACAAACAATGGGAAGGATTCCACTGATTGATGAATGGAAAAAGATATTTGCTTTTACAAATAAATTTTGGGTTTGCTGGTAAATGAAATTAGACATTGAAAGATGAAAGAAACAATGGGGGAAAATTCTGAACCCCATAAGAATTAAAAATTAAAAGGGAGGGTTATATATGAGAGGGGAATCTTTGGTATCAGGCCTTTTGGGAAGTCTGAACCTCTCAAGTACCTCAGAAATGGGGAAAAACCCCTAAATTCTGTAAGAATTAAAAATTAAAAGGGAGGGTTGCACATTAGAAGGGAATCTTTAGTATCAGGTGTACTGGGGAGTCTGAACCTCTCAAGTACCTCAGAAATGGGGAAAAACCCCTAAATTCCATAAGAATTAAGAATTAAAAGGGAATTTTATACATTAGAGGGAAATCTTTGGTATCAGGTATTCCAGGAAGTTTGAACCTCTCAAGTACCTCAGAAATGGGGAAAGAGAGATGGAAAACGTGGCTGGAAATTGGGATAAAAAGGAGGCTGCATCCTCCAAAAATTAGTGGATGCGCCATGGTCTCTCCCTTTATTAGAATAAAGTCAAAGGACTCCTCTATCTCCTTTTGGGACATCAGCCTCTGGTGTTTGTGGATTAATTTTCCTAGCATTGGGAATGCCGCCCTCTCTGTGCAGGAAGAGGGGCTGTTCTGCCCGTGGCAGGTTTCCATTTGGCGATGCTATCGCGGCTCTCACGGCGTGCTGGGCACGTGCCTTATCAGCCTGCCCGTGCAAAAAAGCAATATCAATTTGGTGGCGTTGAGGGCTGCAGCGAGAACAATGAGCTGTGCATTGTTAAACAAGGCAGCAGCCCCGTGCTGTACAAGTGGAACAAGTGTAATCGCTGACACAGGCTCTGAGTGTAATTACAGCTCAGCAGCGAGCACAGGAACCTTCCCTGCCTCGCCTGGGCAGGGCTGTGTTTTATAAATCCTGTCCTCAGTGAGAGGAAACGGCCTCAAATTGTGTCAGGGGAGGTTCAGGTTGGGTATCATGAGGAATTTCTTCATGGAAAAGCTGCCCAAAGGGGTTTGGGAGTGTGTCACCCTGATTTTTTAAGATTTTCTAAGCCTTCTGATGTTTACGTTCTTGTAGTGAATTTTCTCACACATTTTCTGTAAATAACTCATTGTTTTGCATTCCTTATGGAGGAGGAGAAGTCTGATGGGCTGTTGGTTTGTGCAGTGTCATTGGAGAGGTGGCACTGTCACCCTCCAATCCGCTGTCACTTTTGGAAATCTATAAATGTTGGAGTCAGAAAATAGACTTCCCTTTTTCTTCACCTTGAGAACAGGGGTGTGAGGTTGTGTTCTTTCATGCCCTATAGTGACAGGAGTGCCAGCCCCTGGAGGTGTCCAAGGAATTACAGAATGTGGGGAACAGTCACAGTGATGCTGTTGGACTCAGTGATGCTGGAGGTTTTTCCAACCTCAGTGATTCTGTGACAACTCATGGCCTTTGAGAAAAGCCTCACTGATCCCACTGAGCAGCTACAGAACCACACTCTCACCTATCCTCAATTTTAAAACTGGGAAGGGTCATTGCTTGGACCCTCAATGACAGCACAAGGCATCCCTGAGTTCCTCCACAGCAATCCCACCACCTGACACAGAGAGGGAGCTGCCTCATCCTCCCACCTGAACACGCCTGAATTTTATTTATTTCATTTTTTTCCCAAGCAAATCCTAAAGCTCTGAAGTCTAATTGCTTCTCTTAGCAGCCAGATTCACATAATGACTACAGTGTTTTGCCACGCCGAACAGCAGCTGTGTATCAGCAATATCTCTGGAGCAAGGTCAACTGCTCTGCAATAAAACTCCATCCTGCCTTTCATATCCCATCAGCACAATCAGGGAATTGGGCTCTTCCCCGAATACCAAATGCAGCAGCAAACTCCAGAAGGAGCTTCCTGAGAGAGTGACGGCTCTGCTTGGTGAGCCAGCGCTGGATGCACATTCCTGATGCTGCTGCTGTGCCCGGTCCCTGCTCAGGGCTGTCTCCAGGTGAGGCTGCAATCCCAGCTGATCTCACAGCTGGTTAACACAGCCAGGCAGGCAGAGAGGTCACCCTGACCCAAACACGCCCAGGAATTGATGGTAAAACCAATTTCCCCACAGCTTTTCACCCTGATCTCCCAAAATCCCCCTCCATCATCTCCCCTACCCAAGCCTGCCAAACCAATCCCTCCTCGATGTCTGCACTTTATTTTGTTCCTGCTTTCATCCCTCTTAAAAAACAAAGAAATAACAGGGTAAAAAACCCCACTTCAACAGGTTTTCCTTCCCTCCTCCCCATTCTTAAACAGATAGTCATAAACCCCGTGCCTGTTTTCCCATGGCTAATTAGCAGTGCAGATAATAAGCTGGTTTCATGGAGTTAGCATGCATCAGCGTCTCTGCTAACTGGGTTAATTACACAGTGGATGGGCATTTGTTAAAGGGAGGATGGTGAGGATGGGTCTCTTTTTCCCAGCAGGGCTCAGGAACCTGCAGCATTTTCCAGGCAGCGCCACCAGATTTCGCAATAATTCTGATTTTTGCAATAATTTTGATTTTCCAATTTTTTTTCCCAAGTTCAGCTCCACTAGCAGCGTTGCTGTGTTCCCAGCCCTGGGTGTCCCAGGTGTTTCACACCAGGGACAATTTCTCTGTCCCAGATGCCCTTTTCTCCCAAAAACTGTTAAATTTTTGGTCAGTGAAGGGCTCTGAGCATTCAACACCTTGAATCCTCCATGCCTCAAGAACAAATATACAAATGAATTGTAGACACCAAAAAAAGGTGAATTCAAGGCCAGCCTTCAAGGGGTTAAGAGCAACATCTCTGCTGGCAGAGCAGAGAAGGGAGAGATGAATTCTCAGGCTCAAGAGCAATTTCAGAATCCACTCAAGCTTCGTGCCACTCTGTGAAATCTCAGTGCACCTCAACTCAGATCAGAAATTGGTTTACATTCCCTTCTTTGTGTTTATGAGTTTGCAAAAGCTGATTTATTTTAGTCCATTGTTACTCTAGGAAATTATAGCAAAGGCACCTGTTGGGAGGAGAGCTGGGCTTCGTTATAAAGTTGCTTAAACAAAGTCACTGCTACCAGGAAAGCTGGATCGGAGACTATTTTATTTTTATTGCACTGCAAGGAGATACCTTGGCAGCTGATGGGGGAGAGTGGAGTTGTGGTCAGATGCAGTCAGTAGAAAAATTACTTTTCACTTCTCAGAGGACACAATTTCACCTGGAGGGTTTCATTTCTTTCTCCGTTCCACACTTGCACAGTGCCTGTGATGCCTCTTTTGCTCTCGCTGCTGGAGAAAAGACACCTGGCTGGGTGTGCCCCTCTCAAAAAAATCTTCTTTTAACCATAATAAATGTGAAAGGTTTTGGCCTTCCTGTAGAGCCAGGCCCTGCTTCTCCCTCTGGAAGGCTGAAGGACCCTCCTGTTCTGCTGTGACCCCTGAGCTCCTGCTGAAAATAGAATATTTCACTTCACCCTTCATTCTCCCCAGTTCCAACCCCTTGGCCTCCTCTCTGCTCCCTCCTTCCCAAATATTTTTCCCATGTTTTACTCCACCAAGGAGTTCACAGGTAAAACCCAATTGTGGAACAATTTGAAAGCAATTTTGCAGCTGCCTCGTGATCAGAGGCAAAGCAAGGAGATTCCTTGGCAGCAGAGGCAAAGCTCCTATCAGGGATGTTCACTTTGGAGAAATAATCATCTCTGCTCATAGAGAGAGAGAACAACTGGGGGAAAATACTCAGCACTGCCCAGATGGCCTGCCTGCATTTCTGAGGTGCCACCCAATAGTCCTGGCTGTGTTTTTTGCCCAGGAGACCTGGAGAAGGTTTTTCCTGAAGGAACAGAGGCTGGAATCTCCCCCAGGCATTCCTTCACCCAACAGCTTCTCTGACACCCCAGCAGCTCCACTCAGCTGATCTCAGGGGTGGCTTTGCACCAGAAGGGGGAGAATCAGGGAATAACAGCTTTCCACACATCCATTGCTGTGATTCATGGCTCACTGGTTGATATAAAAGAGATGGAGAGCCACTTCTCACACAGGCAGGCGGTGATAGGACAAGGGGGAGCAGTTTTAATCCAGAAAAGGAGAGATTTACATTGAATTTTGGGATGAAATTCTTCCCTGGTTAGGTGCTGAGGGTCTGGCACAGGTTACCCAGAGAAGCTGTGGCTGCCCCTGGGTCCCTGGGAGTGCCCAAGGCCAGGTTTTCATCCTGGGATTCTGTGATTTCCTCAGTTATTCTTAATAATTAATCAGAATCTCTGAGCCCTCTGGGGAAGAACTGTGTTTGCACAGCACATTTCTCTGCTCTCAGCTGGCTTTAGTCGGCGCCACAATGAACTGAATCCTTAAAAACTGCCCTGACATATTAAAAAACTCTTCTTTGAAAGCAGAGTGAAAAATAACACTCTCCTCCACAGAGCTAAACCCAAATGCAGGCACTTTTAAAACTTCCTTTATAACTTTCTGATCCAGATCTGAAAATTGGCTGTCAGATCAAGCCAACAAATCGCAGCTCTGCCCTTCCTCCCTTAATTCCACGCCAGGAGCTGCAGGAGGAATGAATAAACAGCTCTTGCCTTCAAACCCTGCACCTTTCCCTCCACAGATAATCACACACACTCTTGATTTAATAGCTGATTCCAGAGGAGATTAAAGCTGAAAGGAACAGGCCACATATGAGGAGGTTTTATCTGGAGGTGGGAGATTTCCGAGGCAGCCACACAGGCTGGAGGAGTGGACAAAGTTCCCTCTGTCACCTGAAAAAATGAAGCTTCTTTAAGGAATTCTGGCTCAAAACCTTGGGGGTTTTAAGCCTTGCTGGGGCAGTGTGTGACATTCTGGGGCAGTGTGTGACACCCTGCCAGCCTCAAAGCCCTTTACCAAGAGTCATCTTCAGACAGGGAAATTATTCAGATTCATTCTTCATTTCTTATTCAGGGAAAAAATCCCGATTTAAGGATTCCTGACCCTTGGCTGGTGAATGAGGCATGAGTGAAAGCAGTAGCACTGTGGCTGGGTACCCCTGATCCTCTTGTTGGGTCAAACAGGTTCTGCAGCTCTTTGAGGCTCCAAATCCCCAGAAATAAATCCTCCTAAAGAGTTCAGCTATGCCCAAGCTGGCTCTCCAAGTGCCCAGCCCCGAGCTCTGAGCTGTAATACAGAGAAGACAAACCCTGCACCCATTAGCACCACATCAATATCATTTAAAGCCCCGTTCTGAGGAGGGCCTGGCAGCCTCCTTAATGCATTTCATTTCCCTGTGTCTCTGAGTGGACATAAATAATTGTGCAGTGCTGGCCCTGCCCACTCCATCCTCCCAGCCAGAAGGATTATCTCTTGTTCTTTCCCCAGATTTGGCTCCAGGATGCAAACACCATTTATGGCCACCGATTGTTCAAAAGGCCAAGTGTATAATGTACCATAAAATGAGATTTTAATACTCAGTGGGAGATGTGAGCAGCTCTGCTTTGTCACAGCGGCCTCTGCTCCCACACTTGAGTGATCCCCAGCTCTTGGAGCTTCCCACTGGGCTCAGGAGAACCTGGAGTGAGGAGAGCGCTGATCCAGCATGGCCTTGATGATTCTGTTTTCTGCTGTTGTTTTCACCGCTTTGCCCTCAGATTTTTGCCTTGCAAGGGCTGCCCTTGATCCCAACCCTAGCTCAGACTGGCAGGAACTCTCTGTGCACAGGACAGGCCATGAAATGAGGGAAATTTGCACAAATAGGGATGGCAGGCTCAGCTCTGGGTTGTTTCTCCCACAAAGCCAAGCTCAAGGATCAGTTTTATCCTCCCAAAGATGGGGAACCAGCAAAGCTGGGCCTGGGGAGCAGGCTGCAAGCAGAGAAGAGGAAAATCTATCATGAATTAATCACAATAGGGCATCTTTCCTCAGCCTCCTATAAAACTCCAGCGTGATAATTTAGTGGTGAGAATATCCTCTAATGAGCTTCGAGGAAACTGCAGTTGTCTTAATGGGCTCCTTAATGAAGAATCATTTAGGATTTTATTAACACTGAGGAAAAACACATGGTGTTTGGTAGCTGTTTGGAGCTGGGTGAACATGAATAATTGCTTCAAATGCTCAAACACAAGTGCTCTAACGGGCCCCTCTTTGGTGCTTGAAGGATATCACAGCTTGGGTCTTTGTGAGGAGTATCCAGAAAGGAGATTTTATGTTGGTTGCTGGAGCAGAATTTCCAGTGCTGTGGCAAGTGCCATGGTGCCATATGGATCCCAGATGTTCTCACAAGTGAAGAGAGAGTGAAGAGCCAGTGGAAACCTCCAGTGGGACTCAGCTTTGAATCTCATCCTGGGTTTGCTCCAGGTCCATCCAAAGAGCAGTGTTTGCCAAGTGACCCAGCTTTTCATTTTGCTCCTGTGTTGTCTTTTATTTTAAGTCCTGACACCACTCAAACTTCAAGCCAGGTCCTGATGCACCAGCTGAGGTGGAGCAGGAGAGCTGGGAGAGGAGAAATTGTCATTTCCCACCACAATTACCCAATTAATGGGCAATTTGTTCTGTGGGCATCACATGTCAGCAGCTTGAGTGAGTAAAGCCAAGAGCTCCATGCTCTGCAGCCCTTCTGTGTGGGATTTGCTCAGTGCAGAAAGGCTGAGCTTGCCTGTAAACCCCAGCTCCAAATGCCAGCAGCTCATGGGAAATGTTTCTTTCTAGTCCTGAGAATGCTTCAGAAAGATAATTCCACCTAGGCTATTGTGAGCAGGCAATTATGCAAGCAGGGATCCTGCAAGAAGCAAAATGGTGCTAAGACAGGGAATAAAAGGTTATTTCTCCTTTCCCTAGGCCTAGGTTTGCTGGGGGAACTTTTCTCCCAACTTTCTCTGATCATTCTTTCTTTCTAGTTCTGAGAATGGTTTCGGATGAAAATAATTCCACCTAGGCTATTGTGATTGGGCAATTATGCAAGCAGGGATCCTGCAAGAAGCAAAAATGGTGCTAAGACAGAATAGAAGGTTATTTCTCCTTTCCCTGGGCCTAGGTTTGCTGAGTGACTTTTCTCCCAACTTTCTCTGATCATTGTTTCTTTCTAGTTCTGAGAATGGTTTCGGATGAAGATAATTCCACCTAGGCTATTGTGAGCAGGCAATTATGCAAGCAGGGATCCTTCAAGAAGAAAAAGAGGAACTAAAACAAGGAATAAAGAGGATATTTCTCCTTTTCTTAGGCCTAGGTTTGCTGAGGGAACTTTTCTCCCAACTTTCTCTGATCATATCCCTCCATCCTTGTCCCCTTCCATCCTCTGCTCCTCCATCAGAACCAGTGATGGATCTCTCCTGGACCCAAAAAAAAAAGGTTTTCCCTAATTTTAAACTTCCTAGAGGACATCTAAATTTGTCCCTGAGAGGCCAGCAGTGGGGGAAGACAGAAATAGCCCTGAAATTACTGCCTTGATCTATCTCTGCTGCTTACTGTGCAATCCCAAGGCCAGCATTAACCACACAGTTATGGAGTTAATTAAATGGGTGTCTGTGCCCTTACACATAAAACACAGCCAGGAGGTACCTGCAGCATTCCTTGGATTTGACAGGAATAAAGAAGGCAAAAAAAAAAAACAAAAGGAAGAATGGAAATATTTTTGGATTAAGATAAAGGAAGGATTGGTGTTCATTTTCTTTCCTTCACTTTGATAGATGCCAGGAGCTGAACTCTTGTTTAAACAAGATCTTGTTTTTCCAAGATTTGTGCCTCAGCGCAGTGGGAGCAGCAAGGGAGGGGTTTTTGCCAAATTCAATAGAATCAGTCAATAATGTTTCATTAAAACACAGGCAGTATCACAAGCTTTTTAAGTGTGGACAGTGCTCACAATTTATTTTCAAGCTACATTTATTCTCCCACTACAGCTGGCAGTAAAATAAATGGCAATATTACCATTATAATTAATCTCTAACCTTGAAATTCTAGTAATGACTGAAAAAAAATAGAAAAAGAAGCTATGTTTGAGGGGGAATGTTCTGGGGAGGTATTATGTGCAGGTGGATTTATTCCACATTCAATTAAAACACCAACACTTCTGTTGCTCCATCAGCTTTGATTTGCCAACATCTTGCTCTGGTTTTACTGCAAGCAGAAATTAGGTTCTTGTGTTTCTAATGAAGTCAGCACCAGATTAAAAGAGTATTTACCCAAATAGTTCACGAGTGCTTTGGGCTGTGTTTGAATGGCTCCTAATTCACAGCAATTTGAGGACGGCGTTCCCTGCAGTTTGTTTGGATTATGGAATATATAGAACACATAATATGTGCCTGAAACTTGCAGGTTCCTGCCGCAGAGGGGCTGTGGATCGTGCATGGATGAGTTTCCACCCCTTTTTTCTGCTTCAAGCCTCTTCCTCCACTGCTTCGGCTTCCCCATGGCAAATTAACAATCACAACCCATCATCAGGAGGTTTTTCCAGCCACAGAAAATCCAGCTTTCTGTGCCTGCTGCACTGAGAGCCTGAGATTGGCACAGATTAAATAAATGAGAATAATAATCTGTTAAAATTGAGTAGAAAAAAATCAGCTGTCCCGCGCACATGGTAAGATTTGAGTCATTCTCTCTGCTGGGAAAGAACTTGGAGCCTTGAGAGTGATAGAGACAGTTCTGAAATTGGGAAATTAGACATTATTTAAGCTTCCACTCTCTCTGTTGGTAATTCATCTGGGTTCATTGCTACACTGAGATTCACTGGAGATGTTCCTCTCTGGTTGTTCCTGTCTGGGCTGCCAAGGGATGTTCACCCATCCATTGGGGTGTGAGAGCTCCACTCATTTTTTCATTCTTGGCTCAGTTCCCTGCTGTTGTGCCTAAGTGATGGACAACACACCTGGACACCAGTGCAGAATCACAGCACTAACTCTGGATCCAGCAAAAAACCCAAACTTCCGAAAACGCTGCCAAATAAACCCTGAGGAAGGGAAAGTGACGAAAATATAAATGATTAGAAAGAGATAAGAGACAAAGAGCCTAAACACGGCCAAGGAGAGAGGAAATGAAAGTGGGGAAGTGGTGTTCAGTGGGTTTAAATGAACTCCCTGATTATCACAGATTGGCACCACTGATGAGCTGCCTCCCTCATGAGCTCAGCTCCAAGCCCTGCCAGCTTTTTCCAGAGTTAAAATGGTTGAAACTGGGTTTGTTTCCCCCATCAGCTTGTGCTGATCTCTTTCTACCCCTCCTTCAGACCCAGCAGAAGAGGCAGGGACAGAATTTGGAAAGAGACAGGTGATTTTTAGCCCAGCATGATTATCCCTTAGATGCCACCAGGTCTGCAGGAATCTCTGCGTGCTGTGCTCTGAGGTTTCCTTAGGAACATCTTCCTTAACCATGGACAGGTTCTCCCATCCTACAAGGAAGAATTTATGGAAGCGGAGAAAGTTGTTTTAAATTATTCAATATAAATGTAAATAGGAGAAAGGCTTCCTTTGAATAAATTGTGGTTTTTATGCTCTGCCCTGGAAAAGTGGGCAGCAGGTTAGGATCTGCCTGCAGAATCGAAGGCAGTATTTTTCTTGGTGGTTGATGCAAATAACATAAATATGCTTTACATTTTAGAAGGAAGCTTATGAAATATTAAAGCCAAATTCCCAGGTCCCATCTCCTATTGAAATGGAGTGCTCTTGAGGGAGGCTGGAGGATGGCGCAGGAAGGCTGAGGTGTGTGTGCAAGGCAGGGAAAACAAAGAGTGGAAAGGGAGATGTTTGTACAGAGGGAGAGATGGGCAGGGGAAGGATGGATGAAAGGAAATGTGCAGTGTTTGTGTGTCCCAGGAGAGGCTCCCCCTCTCCCAGGCCCCGTGTGTGTAGCAGGGGGTGGATTCTCCCCAGGGGCAGCAACAAAAAAAGGAGCAGGGCATGGAAGTCGCTTGAATTATTCAGTGCTCACAAATTACCTCTCTTTGTCGCTGCCTGCTTCATTTCAGGGGAGGGACGAGGGGATGGGGTATGACCAGGAGCCCTGATGGTGTGCAGGTCCGTGCACAGAATGATAACAAAGGTTTGTGGCTTGGCTCTCTGTCCGAGCCAGCT
The DNA here is from genome assembly GCF_028769735.1 of Zonotrichia leucophrys gambelii. NCBI lineage: Eukaryota > Metazoa > Chordata > Aves > Passeriformes > Passerellidae > Zonotrichia > Zonotrichia leucophrys. Next base: position 2,038,361 of record NC_088193.1, on the reverse strand, counting down.
GACTGTGATTGGCCATTAATTAGAAACAACCACATGAGACCAATCCCAGATGCACCTGTTGCATTCCACAGCAGCAGATAACCATTGTTTACATTTTGTTCCTGAGGCCTCCCAGCTTCTCAGGAGGAAAAATCCTAAAGAAAGGATTTTCCATAAAAGATGTCTGCGACACTCTGTACAGTGATCTGTGAGCGAGACTCCTGTGACACAGGGCTGTGTCTCTGGTGACCTCAGACAGCGCAGGCTGGCTGTCCCCAAGGGCCACGTGCCACATGGCAGCAGGGACAGGCATCAGCCCTGGCACTGCCCCACAGCTGAGGCAGAAGGCCACACACCCACCCACACGCTTCTTTAACACGCCTGCAGCAAACAGCCCAGCTTCTATTTTGTCTGATTTATTTTCTTCCTTCCCTCTTGAGATAGGCAGCATGACCACTTCAGATGTTTCTGGGGCTAAATATGGAATGCAGCAAGAGGCAAGCAAAATCAGGGTTTAGACATCTGCCTTCCTTGGCTGGATGGGTCTGGGAAATCGGAAAAATTCCCTTTGAAAGACAGACAGGAGATCAATTCCATCACTGCAGTGATGTCCCTTAGCAGGTCACTTTTCTCCAAGGAGATTCTCAAAGAATATATATTCTTTTATATTATTATATATTTATATATATTATACATTTTTGAAACACTTTTTTTTTTTGACTGCACCCACCTATAGCACTGCCAATACAGCAGAAAGGAGGGAAAGCAAAAAGCATAATATTAAACTTCTCATTAGGGCATCTGACAGTAAATATGGACCTGCCACGAACATTTTCATAAAATACAACACTCCTGCAGCATTTCAAGCAGCACCCCCCAAAAAAGCCATCAGTTTGATCCCCTTTGGATTGATGACAGGTGGGTCATTGATGGAAGCTGTGTTTGTATTTACAGACAGAGCTGGGCATCCCAGCAATGCAACCATTTGCTTGAGTTCCCCAGGCAAGGGTGGATAATATGTGGCTGTAAACAGTAATGGATGGAGAAATATTGGTGTGGTGCAGAGGAAACACAAACAGGGGTGGCTGCAGGATGTGCTGCACTGAGCAGGAAGGGGAGAGCACACCTGGATCCCTCCCTGGAACAGCACAGCTGCCCATGTAGATTTTTAATGCAATTTTTTAGTTTAATCCCAGCCAGGATTCTCTTGGCCCTCAGGCATTAAATTCCCCCCTTATTCCTGCAGAAAATCACTGGTTTGTTTGCCACCCTCCATTTTTGCAGCCACCTCTCCCTGCCACCAGCACGCTCTGAACGCTGGGTTCATATTAATGAAAACAAAACACCTGATAGAATAAATTCAGAAACCTCAAGGAAATTGGGATGGTTTCCCTGCAGTGGGAGCAGGAAAACCTCTCTCCCCACCTGGGATCTGCTGGAACTGCCCCATCCCTGGCTGGATGCAAGGAGTGCATCACGAGGCTCCCGCTGCCAGCTGGATGCTGGTGCTGCCACCGGCTCAGCACCAATTATTTATGAAAAAGGAAATAGAAACAAAACTGCTTGACATTTGAAAAGAAATCATTACCACACACTTGTGGCGAATCAGAGCTGGAGTGCTTTAAAGTTCCATGTCCCGGTGCTTAATTAGAGACGAGGCAGTTTATGTTTAGCTCTCATGAAAAATTTAACCCCGCGGATGCTTCGCCTGTTTCCAGCCAAACCCTGCTGCTGGCCCAACCCCTTCCACTTGAGCAGGGTGCAGGGACAAAAATCCCAGCTGGAAGCAGCCCCAGGAATGCTCAGGGGAGGTGTTTCAGCAGTTTCAGACCTCACAGGGATGCTTCGGGGTCAAATCTGTCGCAGACGTCTTTTTATTGAAAATCCTTTCCTTAGGATTTTTTCCTCCTGAGAAGCTGGGAGGCCTCAGGAACAAAATGCAAACAATGGTTATCTGCTGCTGTGGAATGCAACAGGTGCATCTGGGATTGGTCTCATCTGGTTGTTTCTAATTAATGGCCAATCACAGCCCAGCTAGCTCGAGAGAGTCCGAGCTACAAACCTTTGTTATCATTCCTTTCTATTCTGAGCTTAGCCAGCCTTCTGATGAAACCCTTTTCTTCTATTCTTTTAGTACAATTTTAATGTCATATATATCATAAAATAATAAATCAAGCCTTCTGAAACATGGAGTCAGATCCTCGTCTCTTCCCTCATCCAAAAACCCCTCTGAACACGGTCACAGAACCCATCACAGCAGGGCCTTGGCGTGGGGATCTCTGAAGCTTTTCCCCTTCTCCCTATGCCAGGAAAATCCTTGGTTCATCAGCCCTGTGGTTGGAAAATCCTTGGTCCATCAGCCCTCCCCAGGGCAGGAGCAGCTTTGGCTAAACCTTGGTTGTTTTTTCGCCCTCATTTTTACAAAACTCACCTCCGCGGATAGGGCTGAAAAGAGATTTTTCTTTATTTTCCTCTCTGCCTGACAAACCTTCCTGGCTCACAAGGCAGCAGTCAGAGCTTACTCCTTATTTCTCCTTATTTTGGGGGTCTGCTCTCAGCTGGAGATGACACCGCTCACCTCCATCCCTCACCTCTGAAACAGATGTAGCAGGTGTAGCACGAAGATAAATAGAGTGAGCAGCACAAACTGCTCAGATAATGGGATCTGGGAAAGCTTCCACAGCCAACCATCATTGTAGCTACAGCTGAATTTCCCTAATCTAGACAAGCCCCTGCTTCCCTGTCCTTCAAACAGCAGTTTCGTTTGCATTAAAAAAAAAAAAAAATCCCTCCAAGATGATGTGGATTGAACATTTTTTTTCCCCCTTCATGCTTTACAAGATATAAACATTGAGTCTTCTGTTTAAACATAGCCCCTGGTTAGGGATGCCTGGGAAATTGAGAAGCAGGCCATTTTTCAGATAAATGATTTATACAGAAGATGCTATGGATGACCTGATGCTGACCTGTTTGAATTAATTCCAGCATTTGAGCTTCCATTTCTATTAAAACTCCATTTACCAGGAAAGTGAAAAGGTAATTATCGTCCCCAGCTTTAAATCACTCCGCTGCTGAATTATTAAAGGGAAGAATTAAAAATAATCAGGCTTTTTCATTATACTTCATAGAGAGGAAATTAAAGGTGTAAGAATGTATTTTTTGCTTGAATTTAAGTATTCATTTCTGAGATTTATGTAGAAATAGAAATTATTCTCTCTGCGTGCCCTGCTCATTTTCTTTATGAAGACACACAGACACACACATGGGGAGAAGGCAAAAAGTAAAAGCCCTCTTGTAAAATGAAAAAAAAAAAAGAATAGAAGGAAGAAGGGATTTAACACGAAGAAGTATAGGAGAGCGTTTTGCATTTTAATACCCTTTTTTCTGCACAATTACACCTCTGAGTGATCCAGCAGAGGGAGATTAAGCTGCTACTAATTTCAGATATACAGTTGTAAAATGCTAGGTTAGTTCTTATCGGGAGATGGAAGAAAAATCCGACAGTGTCAGGCGGCAGGAGAGAGCTGATTGCTTCTGGTGCCTGCAAACCCAGGGGAGAGAATGCAGCAGCACCAGAGCATCCCAGGGAGCAGGGAAAGGGACTCACAACTTTACACAAACCCTGGCTTCAAAAATCCCGGCCCTTTGTGCTCTTTGCAGGGTGAAAATGGGCTGGGAATGGTCGATGGGGATGCTCGCAGTGAGAGCTCACACCTTCCCACCTCCCTGGAAAAGGAAGGAGAAGCAAAGCTGGCAGCCTGGATTTCGTAGCTGGAGCAGGGGAATCTAGGCCAGCCAACATCTGTCCCTGGCAAAGCAATCAGGAAAGCTGATGTATGATTCAATTGATAAAGAATTAAAGGGCAGAAATATAATTAACATCAGTCAACATGGTTTTATGGAAAATAGGTCTTGTCAGTCAAATCTGATTTCATTCTCTGATGAGATTACAAGTTTGGTTGATAAGGGTAACTGCAAAGATATAATATATTTAGCTGTTGTAAGATGTTTGACTCTGTATCTCACAACTTTCTGATTAAAAAATTAGTGTTATATGATATCGGTGGAGCACGTGGTAAATGGATTAAGAATCCTATTTCTGATGGAAGGGACTGTCCATGGAGGAGAGAACACTGCAGAGAGGGAGAGAGAGAGGCACAAGTGGAGCTTTAACACATTTCCAGCTCCCCTCAATAATCTTGATATGAAGAATTAAATTAATCCTAATGAAATTTGCAGGAAGCCCGAAGATCTAAGGGGAGGAATATGGCAAAAAAAAAAAAAAAAAAAAAATTTAAAAAAAAAAAAGGGAATTCACTGGAGTGGGGCTGGTGTGTGGACAGGGCTTTCCCTGGAAAAGACCAAAGCAAATGCAGAGCACGCTGAGAGCACTGATCCATCCTCCCTGGAGAGCTCAATCCTTTCAGTTTATCAGAGATTGAGAAGTGACTTGACTAGAGCAGATAAAAGCCTTTGTGGGGAGACAATAGCAGGTACTAAAGGCCTCGTTAATCTAGGAAGGATTAAAAAAAAAATTAGAAAAAGAGACAGTCCAATGACTGCAAGATGAAGCCAAAGAAATTCAAATGAGAAATTAGGCCCAAAGGCCTGACTGAAACGTGATTAAGTACCAAAAACTGCTCAAATTCTCAAGCTCCAAACACATTTAGTGCTTTAGGAAATGGTGGCTGAAACAACAAAACTGATTTTAACCCAGAACCAAGATAAGACTTAACTTGATAAGCCTGGCTTTACTCTCCTCCTGCTCAGTGCCCAAAAGTCTCCCAAAGTCTTTCCTTTTTACCACGTTCTGCACAGAACTTTGACTACCAGATCTCCTGGGCAATGATTTTATTATCCCTTAAACTGAAAAGAACTTGCAGCCCTTTTAATAATGCTTTACATCTCTCCAGGGCTTTCCCTTTTAGGATCTCAAAGAGCTCTGCAAATAACTATTATTCCTCATGTTCCCACACCGGGTCCTCCTTTCCATCACACAGATCTGGGAAGAGGCTGAGATGACACGATTTGCTCTGTGTTGTACAAGGTATCAGCTGGTTTTTGATACCAGATGAGAACATGGAGACATTTTCCATCCCTGCTCTGCTTATTTTGCCTCCAACACCCATCCATCCATCAGCTGGGTGGAAATTCTGATTAAAAATTAGGCAGAGATGCCTTTGGATAAAGCAGAAACACAGTTTTGAAACACTGTTAGAAAAGGAACGCCTTCATTTTTCATTTTAAGTCACAACATGACTTTTATACTATTATCTTCTCGAGGCAAAACTGGAAAGAAATATTGCACTCGCCCCAAAACAATGTTTCTTCCAAAAAATTGCGTTTCGCAGGGAAAAGGAGAAGTAGATTTTAATTCAGAGTAAGAAAGCTGACATCCCCTGTTGGGATGGATACTGCAGGCAGAGGAACAGACAGACAAGTAGGTCAGTAGGTAAACAGGGGATGGATTATGCTGTAAATGGATTAATAAATATGCAAGTAGGAAAAAAACAGAGGCACCTTTCCATTTCCCTGCCCTCCCTTCCCTCCACCAGAGTCTGTAATGTGTTAGGGGAAACGCTGCTGAGGTGTCAGAACAATTTCTATTAAAGGTAATTTTCTAATGAAAAGGTTATAAGAGACTGTGTCAGAGCTAATCAAAATTCAATCTCCCTGTCACCAAACAGCACAACCCTGCTCCAGCAGCTCTGCCTTGGAGGTTTGTACAGAGTGAGGCAGTGCAGCCCCATTCCAGAGCTCACCAGAGCACTGGGAAAAGGAATATTTCACTGCTCAGCAAGCCATGCCCTCTCAAGGAGGAGTTTTTCAGTGCCTCCAGCATTTCCCTTAAATTATCCCTCTCATTCCTTCGTGTCCCTCCTTCCCTCCCACCCTGCCTGTGCTCCCAAGCCACCAGAGAGGATTGCAGGCAGGATTACTCATTGATAGCAGCAGCCACCCTCCTAAATCCAGCCAAGGCTGCTGGCTAATCCCTTTAATGAGTTGGTTTAGCCCTGGCAGCCGAGCTAACCTGCGTGTTTAACTCCATGTTCGGCTCTCCCTTCACCCCCTCCCAGCCGCTGAGCAGAAGCTGCAGCACAAGAGATTGTCCTCAGCCCTAAAGGGTTTTAAATTCCTTTAGAGGAAACCTCAGAGAGCCCCACGCTTGTGCCTCTCCATACAACAGGTGGGCAGATCCACTTCCCTCTCCATCAAACACCATCTGAGAAAGGCTATTATGACATCCAAGAAGACAATCTGGAAAGGTGCTGCCTGTTTCCCATCCAGTTTGTGTTTCCCTGCCATCCTTGCTGGCAGGAATAAAAGGGGTTTTTTTTTTTCCCCTCCCTTTCCCTATTAAGATAAAACTGTCACCAGCTTCCCCATTCCACTGGTTTGTTGGGACTTTCAAAGCCTGGAACTGTATTAAATATTCAGTCTACTCCTTTTGGCTACATTTCAGAGCCTGTATCCCTCCCTTTAATTGCTCTGTCAAGAATAGATGAAAGTTTGATACCAAGGCTTTGACTGGGAAAAACTCAAACACTTTGGGCTCTGCTGTTTTATTTATTTAAAGAGGAAATATCGGGAATACTCTGCTTAAATTAGGCTCTATGCGATTGCTGAGGACTTCCTTTCTCATTTGTTCTTTTATGCATCCTTCCATTAACTCTTTGTTATGCTGAATTATATTCATGGCCTCTCCTTTATCTCTCCCTCTCTCTCTTTTGGGGCACAACTCCTCAAACACCTCTTCTGCAGCAGAACCCATCCCTGTAATCCCCCAGGAATGCAGATGGAGAGTTCCATCAGAGGAGAAAGCTCCCGGGGGCATTGCTCCACCAGCGAGGTGGCAGAAAACAGAACTTGGAGACAACTTGGCTGCCGGAGATGAAACAAGCACAGCATCCTCTGCAGGGCTTCAAAGGCTGCCTCTCATTCATATGCACCCCACAGAAGCTCCTTAATCTGCACCACATCACTCCTCTGCCCACCTCGAGCCCTCAGCCGTGTCTCCAGGGCTCTTTCCCTCTTTTTGCCTCTCCAGAGCATCTTTGTTCCAGCTCTGAGCGCTGCTCCATCCTCCAGCGGTTTGCCCTGCGCAAATTCAGCTCGCTCCTGTCGCAGGCTGCAGCTGGAAGGGGATTTTTGTTTGTTTGGGTTTGATTTCCTCCTGGCTGAGGTCTGGGGAGGGTGGGTGAGCACATCTGTGCCAGGAGCAGGGGCAAGGACAGCCCCCACCGCAGCAGCCACTCCAGCTGTGCTGCCCTCCTGCTTCCTTTGATGTAATTAACATCCCTTCCTCGCTGCTGCAATCACCCAGCTCTGCCTCAATCACCCTCTCCCAGCAATGAGCATTCCTTGTCATTAGGGCCTTCAAAACCTCCATTATGAGCATGTAAATGGGAGGGAAATATTTTACTGCTCCAATTTCCTGTTGTGCCACTGCCAGCAAGTGCTGATGTTATTGCTGAGCGTCTCCAAGCTGCACCAGCAGCTACAGGAGCAGGCCCACGTTGTGCTTGCAGCCAGAATCTCACAAGCAGCAATGCCAAGGTTTTTCCAGGATTTTTTATGAGGAAAAAGTGGAGATACATAGATGAAAGCAAAGGAGAACCTGATCTGCTTCCCTGACCTGTGGGTTTGATTATGACCCCTGGAGCTAATTACCAACCCTCTATGAAGATCAGCAAGGCACAGCAGTTTAGGTAGAATGATAGTGAAGTTATCACAGGGTGGAAAAGTAGATTTTGGGGTTTTTGGTATGGGAGTTCAGGAGGCAAGATGGAGGCAACTGGGCATGTCCAGCCTTTCTCCTTCTCCTTCTTGGCCTCCATCTTCTGCTGTGATGGTGGCACTTTTGGATTGGTTTAGAGTAGAAGCTCACTGTCTGACATAGGTGATGGGTATTGGAAAGGAATTGTAAATATTGTACACGTAGTTTTTAGTATGAAGACATAACACTGCAATGAGGGCAGGCAGAGTGCCTGGAACTGTCCTGCTGGATGGACCTCGGCAGGGCAGGAGAAAATATTTTATAGATAGGATACAATAAACAAGCTTGAGACCGAGAAATGAAGAGCTCTGACTCCTTCTTCAAGTGCTGGGCTGGGAAAAGAGACTTTGGAACTTTTCTTGGGGTCACTCTGACCAGCAGAGATCCCAATAATGACCCCCTCTCCCATGGAGGCAGCAGCCAGGTGTTGCCAAAGCTCCTTCAAACACAAACTGTTCCCCTCAATAACATTTCCAATGCAAATACCAGTTGTGTTTACAGACACACAGGCTCAGGAAGAAGTGCAGGGGAGAGTTTATCCTCCATCTTCAAAAAAACCTGTGTGAAGCCCATGTTACAGTTTTTGTCCTTTTCTCTCCTGTGTTTGTGTTTGTTGTAGGGTACAAGGTGGATCCCATCTCTCCCGACAGGTTTTCCACCTCATGCATACAAAGGTCTCTGCAAGCAGAACCCACTGAATACACACAAAATATTTCTCCCCAAGTTGCCTAACAAAGCCCTAAAGGCAGAACCTGCAGCCAAGGTGCAGAGGAGAGATAGCAAATCAGGCACTACAGTGCTTTCAACTCCAATTTCCTTGTCCTACCTCCTGATAAGGTGCTGCTGAGACCTCTTCCATTTCTCAGTTCCACTCTAGCATGTGGATTTGGCACTCATGAACTTTTTAATTTCATAAACCACCGGTGCTTTGCCTTGCCTTTTGCACCCCTGTGCCTTCTTGGAGCTCTCTGAGCCAGGTGCAGCCACCTGATAATTCCCTGTAACGCAATCACAGGGCCTCAGTGCCAGGACCGAGCTGAGCTGAGCCCCAGCCTCCACTCAAGGACACCCTGATGATAAAAGAGGGGGCTCAAAGTGATGTGGAACCTGAACCACATCACACAAACCCCCTGATTTTTCTGCTCCTCACTCACACTGACATCCTCCTGGTGGACAAAACGCTGCTTGCCTGCATTTCCCTGGCTCCACACATCTCATCTCCAAGTGTATGGATACAAAAATGACAGAAATAGCAGCCTTTGCTTGCTGATGAGTGCGTTATACCCTCAGTGGCCCCGAGGAAAGGGCACACACTGATGGTGCCTTCCTCCAGGAAAAATTCCACCCCTCCATTTGCACTCAAGCCACCAGGACCAGAACAAGGCAGTTGTGCTCATCCAGTTAAAGAGGGAAAGGCAGGCAAGTTAAGAGAGGTTAAACAGATTTAGGAACACTCTCAGCCTTTTGTGCACGACCCTGTGCTTGGAGGCAGCCCCCATCAGATTAAATCCTCTCTAAGAGCTGCTCTGGCTTTGCCCCTGGACCTTTCTGTTTGTTCCCTTGGAGACAAGGCCTGAAAGCTTCTCCAGGAGCCCTGAGTGCTCTCATTGCCTGACTCAGCTGCCAACCACGCTGACCAGTGGCCAGGCTGGCCATGGACAGGGCAGGATGAAACAAGGCAATGGATTCCTGCAGGGGAAAATTCCTCTGTTAGCAGCTTGCACCTGCATGCTGTCACAAATTGTGATTTATGTGCTCAGTGCCACTCATCCAAGCACTGCCAGCACTGGTCAGGGCATTGCTGCTGAGATCAGAAGCCTCATGTGGATGTGCACAAACAGCTCAGGAGCCCTGACACTGGACCAGGGATGTAGAATTTATAGGTGAACTCATCCACCTGCCCGGAGACATGGTGCAAAGATCCTGATGTCCCATCCAAGCACAACTCGGGCAGAATTTAACACTCACACTTTCCTATTTACGTCCCCATTCTGTGGTCTTGAAATAAAACCAACCTTTACACAAGTTCCCATTGGCTGCAAGGGATAATCCATACCTGTTTTTAGAGCCCTTCCCTGCTGTCTTCCCCAAATAACTTTCATTGCTCCTGGATCAGAAAATAAAGTTCCATGGGACAAGTAGATCTCACTCAAGTATCTGATAAAAGCTGAGTTTAAAAGCAGTAGATACCCAGTTCTGCCTTTGGCCTCAGCTCAAGGGTTAGCAATTATGATGCACAAGCAGGAATATTTAATAACAAGAGGGAGATTTGAACCAGTTGTAGAGCTAAAACATCGAAATTGCAGTGCTAATTAGGGGTTTGAGAGAGGTTTACTCTTAAATGGTCATGAATGAATGGGGAGTGGATGAGGGCGGAGCAGAGAGATTCGTGTTTGAGTGGGAATTAATAGTTGTAAAAATGAAATTTGGCTTTGTTTTGTGGTTAGGGCTGGGATATGACAAGCCTGCCATCAGAGTCTGGATGATTTCAGCTTGTGCTGTGTAAGACTGGCCAATTTTCTAAGTTCCCTTTTGTTTCGCTTCTTTGGGAGAAGATCCATCTATGGATGTGGAGATTAAAATGGCTTTTTTTCCTTGTCACTTTGGGTGCTGATTTTAATCAGGGAGGGTTTTTTTTCCTTCCTCTTTCACAGCTCCATTTCTAAAGAAAAAAGAACAGCTCAGAGAGAAATTGGAGCTGCTCCCAGGACAAATGGGCCTGACTGGCAGTGCATAAAATTACCACTGTCTCTTCACCTTGCTTCCTGCAATCCCTTTATTAACTAACTGAATCCTCAGTCATTCTCTCTTGCCCGGCTCATTCATTCTCTTTCTTTCTCTCTCTTTACTCGCAGCTAAAAGGTTCATTATCTCATGCTGCTGGACTAGTAATGCACCCAGAGCATGGGACAGAGCAATTACATGTCCTGCAAGTGTCCCCAAGGCACCTCTGGCCTTGTGGGGCTCAGTTTTCTCATGGGATGATGCACCTGGTTGGAATTAAGGATATTTCCAGGATAAAGGGGAATCCTGCCCTCCCATGAGCAGTGGAAGGCAGGAAGAGGAAACTGATGTTAATTTTGGGAGAAGATTTACCTAGCCCAGGATTTTGACCCCAGCCAATGAGAAATTCCACAAATTGCTTGTGGGGCTCAGCAAGCTCTTGCTGCTCCCCTTGCACAGTGAACCCAACTCTCACGATCTGAGCCCTTCAGAGCCCTGCCATCACCTTCCTCATGACTGAAAAAGGGGTGATTCTCATTTCAACCTCCAAAAAAGGCTCCAGGCACAGCCCCCAGCTGCCAGTCAGAGCACACATCCAGGTTTCGGTTCCAGCAGGGTAATTAATTTCCATCCAAAGAGCGGAGGAAAGGTGTATTTGTTTAATGACTGCATTAACAATTTGTTCTCCTGCCCAGTATGTGTTCTGGCATTTTATTAAGATTTTTTTTTTTTTTTCATTAGGGGGGGTGGGGAACAAAGACTAATAAAATGTGCTAATGACAAATACCAGCTGTGTGAAGAGGAGACATAAAAGGGACAAGATGATTCGTGGGCTGGATTGCAAAGGGCTCTGAACCCTCAGTGCACAGGCTGGGCTGAGGAAGAGCTAACAGCACTCCATTTCTAAAAGGTTGTGGATTTCTGGCACCTAAATCTTGCTTATTATGGTCTGCCTGTGGTGTGATGGGGTCTGAGGGAGCTCAGCTCTCTCCCAGCATGTGCTGTCTGATATTTCCCGTTTTTTCCTTGCACCAGCTTCAACCCAAGGAAAGGAACCAGTCCCACTTCTCTATGCAAAGGATTTTCCTGCTCTCCTCATCCCTCCTTGCTTGTGCATTCAAGTCTGATGCTCTGGGCAATCTCACGGCCACCAGACTTCATCCAGGATAAATTAAAATTTTTTTACTTCCTTAATATTTTGTAGCTGACACGACGATAAATAACTAAAATACCCCTGTTTTGTTGCAGCAAATATTGTTTTACGGGAGATGGAGGCAGATATGACCCTCAATATACTGCCCTTCACTGCAGTTATTTTCTCTTCTCTCTATTATTTGGTGAAGTTTTCTAGAACCATTTATATTTTTCCGTATATCACTTTAAAATCAGAAAGAGCTTTAAAAAGTAAATTGCATTTTTCTCTTCTCACAGAGATTTAGATTTCTTACTCTTCTCTTTGATTCTTCTTTTTTTTTTTTTTACTAAAGTAAACAAACAACAAAATTTTTTACAGCACTCTCAAAAGGTTATATTCTGGTCATTTCTCATGGTTGTTTTTCAGTGTTCAGTGACAATTATTACTAAAAAAGAACAATTTTTCAAGCCAGGACCTAGAATGTAAACTATGATTTCTGAAGGATGAAACAATCAGGCTGCATCCTCCTGTTGGAGAAACCCAGGGAACCTCAGTGACCTTGGATGCACTGAGATTTTCACAAGTTTTCCAATTTCTGCACCCCCTTTCCTGTCTGGAGGCTGTCACAGACATCTTTATATGAAAATCCTTTCCTTAGGATTTTTTCCTCCTGAGAAGCTGGGAGGCCTCAGGAACAAAATGCAAACAATGGTTATCTGCTGCTGTGGAATGCAACAGGTGCATCTGGGATTGGTCTCATGTGGTTGTTTCTAATTAATGACCAATCACAGTCAGCTGGCTCAGACTCTCTGTCCGAGCCACAAACCTTTGTTATTCATTATTTTCTATTCTATTCTTAGCCAGCATTCTGAGACGAAACCTTTTCTTCTATTCTTTTAGTATGGTTTTAATGTAATATATATCATAAAATAATAAATCAAGCCTTCTGAAATATGGAGTCAGATCCTCGTCTCTTCCCTCATCCAAAGACCCCTGTGAACACGGTCACAGGAGGGCTCAGGTTTTCCTCAGCCTCCCAGTGCCTCATCTGGCTCTGGGTAACCTGGGAATCTCAGCTGGGTTTTCTCCTGCTGATCCTGCACAGAAACCACAGGCGTTTTCTCAGCAGGGTGAGACCTACAGGGCAGCTCACCTTTCCTGTCTGGAGGCAGCCCTGAGTTTTAGAAAGATTGTCCCTCTGTTAACTTCCCCTCATCTCTCATTCCCTCCAAGTAGCTGCCGCCATCTGTTCACACATCCAGGGGTTTTATTTTAAGTGGAAGTCCTTCACCATTCAAGGAGAGCCTGCCCCATGACACACAGCCCAGGCAACACCGCCTGCGAGCTCCAGGTGTGTCCCCATCACCTCAGCAGTGAATCTCTCAGCACAAAAACCAGCCATGCAAAGCAGAAAGCCTTGTCACCATGCTTTGTGCCTTGGGATTCACTGAAATCATGGGCAGAAGGGCCTCAGGGGCAAAATGCCACTCAATGAGCTCTCTGCTGTCTGACCTGAAGGGCTCCAAGAGAGGAAAAGCAGGAGGTGGAATAGGAACAGGTCAGGGAAGAGTCTATCCACTTAAAATCCACTTGATTTTCAAAGGGAGAAGCATCAAGGACTTTCTTGCCCACTTGGTGATGCCAGTTCCCAAAGGAGACAGGAGGAACTGGCTCCTTGGATCACCACAGGTGCCCACATGGAGAATTCAGATGAAAACTCAGCATGGTCCTGCAGGACAGTGGCTGACCATGTGTGGACACTTCTGTCCTTGCAAAGCGGGAGGAGGTGGCCAGCAAACCTCACCTGGGGGCTCTCAGTTCTGCACTGAAAGACGCCCAGAGTTTGTCAAAAGCCTTCAGGAGGAATCACACCCTGAAGAGAAACTCCAGAGCTCTCCTCTGCCTGGTCTGAGTTTGGAGCGGCCGCCCCGTCACCGCTGGTGACAGGCATGTGATAACATTGCCATTTCATTAGCAGGGTATTGTTCAGGAGATTGATGGCTGGCAAGCTAAGAAAAATTGCATCTCCCTCTGCAGCTGCCTGTCTCAGAGACAGCATTCATCACAGGAGGAAGGGAGGGAAGGAAAACATGCAGGAGTTAGAACCTGATGCATTTTTTGGCATTGGCATTCCACCGAAATCAGCTGTCTGTGGGTGAGGATCCTGGAGCATGGGAATGCTCCCTTTGCTGCTCCAACCCCAGGAGAAAGTAGAGAAAATGAGAGTGTTGAGACCACTCTTCCCAGGCTGAAGCCACAGAGGCCTCACCTCTCCTCTCTCTGTGCTCAGGAATTATTATTATTAAACCGACAGTTCCAAAGCAAAGCAAATATTGACATTAAGCAAGAAAGCAAATGCCATTGTGCTTCTGGGTGCTGGAAGAGAGGAGAGAGACAATGAGAAGCAGAAGGAAATGAGGCTCTGGAAAGATTTAGAGAGGCTTAGGTTTGTCCCCCAACCGTCTCAGCATCTACACACTCTCCTTTTGCTGGGATTTGGGGCTTTCTGCTGGAGACAGGAGCACTGCAAGTGTAGAGGAAGGGCACACTGTAGTGCCATGCATTTGTGACAAAAATAAAAAAAACAGCTCATGTTAAAGCTGCAGCCTATCCTGCCACTTCTGGAATATCATCCCTGTTTTGTCTGGCCCTCCCCATCCCCTCAGAGGCAGCTTCTGACGTGGGAGGCCTGCGAGAGCTCCCCGTGCGATGAACAAAAACCACCTCACGCCTGTACACACAAAAAAATTAAAACCTCATTTGTGTCTGCTGAGCGAGCGAGCCACAGCTAATGAAATCCCTCACAACAGGACGCTACAGGAATGAGAACCACCTCCTTCAAAGCCCAGCAGGGGACAAGCACAGCCATTCGTGCTGTGCCCCTCCGGAGTCACAGGGTGACGAGCCTTTCATGGCACAGGCAGGAGGGAGCTCCCTCACGCCCTGGCAGATGAGCCAAGGAAGATTTAATTTGATTTTAGCAGGGAAAAAAACGCACACAGACACACAGGGGCACGCAGCAGGAATGGTCTCCTGCTGCCTCCTCAGGGAGCAGAGGTGTGGGGGGGTAGAGGATGGGTAAATGAAGGTGGTATAGGATGTAACCTTATCCCCTAAAGAGCTGCAGCTGGAACAATTACTAAAGATTAGGAGCAGCCTGTTGTTAACAGGCCACACCTGTGGCCAATAAGGATGGGTGCTATAGAAGAGTGGGTTTGGGTGAGGGGAGAGTTGGAGATGGCTGTGCTGTAAGGAGGAAGGGTTAGGTGGTCATCTACAGGAAAGTAAAGGTGGGGTGCTTGTGCTAGGGACAGGAAGGAGTCAGCTGGCTGTGCAGAAGAAAGAGAAAAGGAGTCAGGGTTGTGAGGAGCTGCCCATGGGAACCCACAGAGAGAGGTATCAAAGTCCTACAGGAAGATAATAAACTGGTGATGGCAATCATGTTCCATCCACTGCTGATTGATGCCAAGCACTGACACCAACACTTGGTGGCCCTTATGGGGGTGAGTCCCAACAGAACCATGTCCCACACCAAGGGGAAGGTGCCCTGTCATGGTTTGACCAGGAAGAAGTTGGGAATTCTGGGAAGCTGTGGTCAAACCAATGAAGGTTTTGGGTTTCATACTGACACCTGGTGTAGCCAGTGGGGTTTGGACACACCTCCGAGAATACACAGGGGTTAAAAGCAGGGCACTGCCCTGGCACTTCCTCTTTGGACATCGTCGGGCGAGGAGCTCAGATCTCTCTCCCGCCCGGCCCGCTGCTGCTGGGCGGGGGAGGGGCCAGCCACGTGGTAGGCCTGGGGCCTGGACAGAGGGGGCTTCGGGGGGGCTTCGAGGATGGAAGGGTGGAAGGTCCCAGAGAGTCAGCCCTCGGGCAGCCAGCCCCCCCTCTCCCCCCCTTTCCCCCCAGGAGAGCAGCCAGCGAGAAGGGGGAGGAAGACTGCCCGGCCGCAGCGGCAGCGTGTGGGCAGCATGCGTGGGAGCCCGTTCCGGGACCGACAGACAGAGACTGAAAACTTTTAACCCTTTCTTGCATGATTGGGGCCTTACAAAAATGCTAATCCTCCTCGAAGCTGAATAAGAAGGGAGATGAGAGATAAGGACTTTGGCCCGGAGATTGTGGAGATGATTGGATGGGGAGAGATGATTTGGAGTGGCCTTTTGGCTGGACTTTTTCTTGTAGCCATGGACTCAGTTGTTCCTGTGACATAGACTGCATTTAGGGGGAGGCATTGCCTCAAAACCAGGAGGGTTCATTTGTGAGGACCCCCCGGCCCCAGGGGGTTGGAAAGATATGGGGGGGACAGTTGTCCCAAAAGCAGAGACTGTGCCTTTTTGGAGTGAGACAAGGCATCCTTGAAAGACTACCCTAAAAGCAGCTCTGGCCATGTCTCGGTGGTGAGAGCACCATGGAAGGAACATGTCACAAGCGGCAAATGGACTTTCCGGGCGGTGCCGAAGTGACAAGGAAGCATCCGGGATTTCAGTGTGTTTCCAGAAGCCTATGGAACAAGAAGGACTCTTTTTCCTCTTCATGAACTGATGTTTGAGTATACTAAAGTGTCGTGCCGGGCTGGGCAGTTGTTTTGAGAGAATGTATTGGATTGGGAAAGTCAGGTGGTGGGGGAGGAGGAAAATAGTTTTTTTGTAAAGTTTTCAATTCTTTTCTTTTTTCTTCCTTATAGTCTTTTCCTATTTTTTCCTGTAGTTTTAAGTAATAAAGTGTTATTTATGTTTAAGTTGGAGCCTGTTTTGCTTATTCCTGGTCACATCTCACAGCAGACACCAGGGTGAGGCATTTTCATGGGGGCACTGGCTCTGTGCCAGGCTCAAACCATGACAGTGCCCAAACTGCTGGGGACACATGACAAAGAATATAATTATTTCCCACACTGTTTATTTTTCACTCTATAGCAGGTGTGATTTCACACTGCGCAAGGTGCCTGCTCACAGCTCTGGCTTTGCAGCAAAGGGTATTTAAAAGGCAAAGAATGGTGGGGAAAAGATGTGTTTTGTATTAAAAGGATGAAATTCATTCAGCTGAGCTCAGTCTGGACTCCTTGAGCAGGAGGCTGAGAGTTCCTTCACTATCTGCACCTACACAAGTTCAGCCTTTGTGATTTTTTTTTTTTTTGCAGTATCAGTTAACTTTCTTTTCTGAACAAAATATAAAGTGGCTTCTTTTTTTTTTTTTTTAAAGTGTTGAAATGGGATGATTCACCAGTATCTTTCATTCTTTCCTACAGATATATTTGCTATCATGTTTCTTGT
This sequence comes from Zonotrichia leucophrys gambelii, assembly GCF_028769735.1. Classification (NCBI taxonomy): domain Eukaryota; kingdom Metazoa; phylum Chordata; class Aves; order Passeriformes; family Passerellidae; genus Zonotrichia; species Zonotrichia leucophrys. The sequence continues at coordinate 2,021,473 of NC_088193.1, read as the reverse complement.
AAAAATTGACTTATTTATGGAAGCATTTCCTGCAAAGAATTTTAGTTTCATTAAAGCAGTTTTCTGATGAGGAAGCAGATAATCAGAGCACACCTTACCTAGTGTGTCTCATCTTCCCCTGTTAGTACTGAGGAGCTTTTCTGACCCAGTGACAGGAGGGGAGGGCTGGATTCCTGTGTTTGCCATGATTCTGGCCAGGACTCGAGGAGTAACTGGGGAGACAGGACCCTAGCCCAGACCAGGAAGGAAGCAAGAGAGAATTTTAGCACCTCTCCTCTGTCTGCAGTGTCAGCAGCATCACTGCTACGATTTTGCACTGGTTTGCAAGGGACTTCTTGATCCCTGGGGGAATAACTGTCATGCCCTTCAAGCCTGTGGTTAGAAATGGTCTAGAAGTGCAAAGAGGAAACAAAGCAAAGACAAGACTTCATCTGGTTCTGATGTAGAGTCAAACCAAGCCATTGATGCATTGCAGTTTCTATCCACAAGCACTGGCACCTGGTGAGTGTATGACCAGTGCACTTTCTCCATAGAAAACCCTGGAATGTTCTGGGGCAAACATGCTCTGCCTTTTAAAATTGCCCTTAAGGATCCATAGTGCTGCCTCTCCCTAATGCTTTCCTCAGGAAAGGAAAGACTTCTTCTGCTAGAAGACTGGTAGAAAGGGAGAGGAAAATACCTGAGGAACCAAATGAATGCAGATGGCAGAGAGTGGCTGTGAGGGAGGCAGAGCCTCCAATGGCTGAATTCACTGAAGCCAGCTCTGCAATGGCTCAGGGGAGAGGACTGTTCTGTCATTCTGCATTGAGTGTTGGTGGGATTTTAAGTTTTTCATCCTGGTTTGACACCAGTTCTGCCATTTCCAGACTGGCTGATCTGAGGCTGTGCTGAACTGCCTCTCCTCACCCATCTTGTCTTGCTCCTGAGGGCAGCTTAACTAACTCACCTGCAAGATTATTTATTTGGCACTAAAAGCCACAAATGAAACAGAGCTGCCTAATGAAGACAACTTGGTGACTCTGGCCCATTTTTAATTTTAATGTTGCATGTAATCTCCACTCTGGTCTCTGGAGTTGTCAGTGGTTTTACAGCTCCTGATTATACGAGTGCAGCAGGCAGAGACAGCTCAGTGGAAGAGCTGGGAAAGCAGCATTAACAACAGCCCCAGGGGAATGCGGCCACAGGAGCTGAGGAATTGTCTGCACCATCATTGCAGTGACAGAAAGCACAGGCTGAGCAAGCACTCTGTGGTGGTGTCCTTTTCACAACCTACCTGCCTGCTTATTTATAGGTATCCAAATAGCTCTGGGCCTGAAACACAAGGGATGAGGAGGCTCCTGCATTGCCATCCATGGAGAGAGTGACACTTCACTGTGTGTTAAAGAAAGGCAACTCTTACAGAAATAAAGTGTGTACCAGGGATTTGCCCATGGGTACAGAAAGGAGAGACAAGCCTGCAGCCAGCTTTGGAATCCTGGAATATCCACCACTGTTCAGCACATTATCACCAAGGCTGTCTACATAGGTGAAGGATCCCATTGGTAACAAGCCAGCCTCCTCTCCTCTCCAGAGCACTGTCCTGCCAATAAAGCCCTCCAGAGTCATTCACCTCCTCCCACAAGACAGGCCCGGTGCTAACCAGCTCTCAGATCGGAGAGTAAATCTATTCAGAGGCTAAGGATTTTCTGACAGGAAGATGAATACAGAGACAGAAGATTCCTTCCTGGCATGACTACAGGCAAACACAAAAGGCCAATCACATTAAAAGTGGGCACAGTTCCTGTCTGGAGCCCCAAGTCCTCAGCTGTCTGTGATGGTGTTCACAGGGGTCTCAGGTTGAGGGAAGAGATGAGGATCTGACTCCATGTTTCAGAAGGCTTGATTTATTATTTTATGATATATATTACATTAAAACTGTACTAAAAGAATAGAAGAAAAGGTTTCATCAGAAGGCTGGCTAAGAATAGAATAAGAAAGAATGATAACAAAGGTTTGTGGCTCGGCTCTCTGTCCAAGCAAGCTGGGCTGTGATTGGCCATTAATTAGAAACAACCACATGAGACCAATCCCAGATGCACCTGTTGCATTCCACAGCAGCAGATAACCATTGTTTACATTTTGCTCCTGAGGCCTCCCAGCTTCTCAGGAGGAGAAATCCTAAGGAGAGGATTTTTCATGAAAAGATGTCTGCGACAGCTGTCCATCATGGCCTGCTCTCCAGCCTGCAAGAGACTCACAGCCCTGCAAGGTTTGCATCCCTCATAACCACAGCAGGAGCTTCTTCAGCTTTTATGGACAGGAGAATTGGGACCTGCAGGAATTATACAACTGACATACAGGCAGCCTGTGGCAGATCTCAGAGTTTTATTCCAGCCCCTCCTAGGACTCAGCAGTTTAATTATGCCTGCATCCTTTCTCTTTACAATCATGTAAATCTGGAGCATCTCCCCTGGAATTATTCTGTCCTTACCTGCCCAGAGCCTGCCCTAAGGTGGTGGGCTGCCCTCAGAGCCAGGGCTCACAGGCAGGCAGCAGGAAGGTGGCCAGAGAAGATGCTTCAGACCCTCAACTTCCCCAGCCCAGGCCTGCAGGCTCTCCCCTGATGCTGGGCCCCTTTTCCTCCTGTGGAAATGGTGCTGCAGTGCAAAGAGTGCTTGGATAAAGCCCCAGTGAGAAAGGGGGGTCTCATCCCCTGGCTCCCCTCCAGGGAGCAGCATGTCAGCCACACAAGATGCTTGTTGAATGAAGTGCAGAAACTGCCACCAGCTGTGGAGCTGGTGGAAACTGGCCCAGCCACTGACAAATCTTTCTCTGGAGACAGCTGACTCAGAGCTGCTCTGCCTCCCGGGTGTCTCCTGTCGTGCAGGCCCCGTCACTGCTGTGTCCCAGAATTTGCCAGGAGGCTGTTCTGCCTTCTGAGTTTGACCTTCTAAGGATGTTCAGCATCTTTCAGCATCTGGCCCGTCAGGGATGTGACATGCTTCACAGCTGTGCAGGGCAGCAGGCACAGGCTTCCCAGAGCAACAGAGACCTCATTCTTGCTCCTTGCTTCCCATCTCTTTCCAGGGACTGCAGCATATGGGCTGCATGGCTCCTTCAGGTCCCAGCAGGGATATTGGAGCAGAACCCAACAGTGTGACCAGGAATCTTTTCCTGTTTTTAGCTTCTCCAGTATGCTGTTGGGAAGCACCTTCCTGCTGCTGCCACCCGTGGATCTGCAGCCAAAACACTGGCAGGGCTCTCCATGGATAATGAGCATTTCACTACAAAGCCAGAGAAAACTCTCATTATCCACATGCAGGGATGTGTCTCTCTCAGGTGCTGGATCACTGCTTCTCAGTGCTCTTAGTTGAGTCCCTGTCTGCCTCTAGCCACAATGGACATTCCTGTGCAAATCAGAGGTCACCAACCTGGACTGTAGTTTGGCTTTGTCCCAATTCCCAATGCTAGCCTGCTGGTTGGGCTTCCCAAGAGGCAAGAAAGAGGCTTGTCTGTCCTCACAGGTAATTAAACCTGGGTTAGAATATGATCTGACTGGAACCTAGCCTGAGGAAAATTGTGAAGGGCTTCCCAGAGGTGAAACTCTACAACGAGAGCTCAGGTCGTGCTTTGCCCTTCCTCTGCCTTGTGAAAGAAAGGGGGAAAGTGAAAAACCCATCAAAGGTGCTTTGGGAACCTGGACAGCTCAACACTGCCCACCCCATGCAGTTCTGTGTTCTGCCTGCAGGAACTGAGGCACAGAGCCCTGACTCTTGCAAAACCAAGTTTAATCCCAAGTTCCCCCTAGAATTTCAGGTGCTTGGCTTTGCAGGGCTCTCAGGAGTGAGGCTGCAATCTGGATGCCCTCAGCATCCCCACCCTTGATCAGCTTCCTCCCAGCTGCTGCATAACGGGCCTGAAAACACAGAACCAATATGCAAATCTGACATTTAATTTGGACATGAGAGTTTAATGAGGCTGTGGAGATTCTGCTGCTTGCAGCCTCCACATCCTGCATCCTGCAGTCACATTCCTTCCATTGAATGTGTCCCCACTACACCTCTGGATGCACAGGCATGTTCATGTGTTCTCCAACAATTCCTCCCTTTCCTCCCAACTCCACATTTTTCCCAATCCGGTCTGGAGACCTCTTTTAAAGTGATGCTTTGGTTTGGTGGCTCTGCAGCCTGAGCCAGGGGGCTGGGGCTGGACATTTCATCAGCTGCTGTGCTGTTTTGTTCTTGAAGAGGTAGAAGATGTACCAGGAATCAGCTCTGGGATGAAGAGGGAAGGGCACAGATTGTGCCTTGCAAGGCCTCTCATCCCACCCCATGAGACCTGGGAAATGCTTCCCTGCCAAAACAAGTGCCTTAATCAGGGAGAATGAATCATATCCACTAGCCCCAGTGACAAATGAGAGAACAAATAATCAAATAACAAAGCCCAGGCAAAACCCAGGAACTCCTCCATGCAGAAAGGAGATACTCCCTTAGTGCCACCTGCCTGAGAGCAAAGCCTTCCATCAGCTCCCAGTACAGAGACTCCACAGTCTTTTTATTTGAAGAGGATTATGGAGCTGCCATTCAGTAAATGAAGTGCCACTCCAGACAGCTGCACTGTGGCCTGCCCTCCTTCAGGCACGGTGCCTTGCTGGGGCTGCAGAGCTGCAGGCAAAGGCTGCTCCCGGCCTTGGAGCTCTGCAGAACTAAGGAATGCTGGAAAGTGCAGACACGGGAGCCAGGAGAGAGGTGAAGAAGCAGGAGAGTGTCATTTCCTCATTTCTGCTGCTGCCCTGAAAGGTACAGCCCAGGTTTTCTTCTTCAGCAGCCTTCTTTTCTCCCAGGTTACAGCCCCAGCACCACACTGCTCCTGTGGCAACTGAAATACATATCCTGCTTTCCTGGGAGGGGACAGCAGCACGAGAGTCACTCCCCTCTCCCTGCTGCTTGATATCACAAGTTGCTCCCAGAGCCCATTATTGCCACAGTGAGCACAAAACCCTCTGATTGCCCAGAGCCACAGGAGACAAAGGCAGTGAGCTCCAAGTGAGCCACACTTAATTCCCAGGGAATTGGATCCTAGGAGAATCCATGGTGAAGAGACAAGTAGACCCAGCCTGGTGCTGGAAGGGGGAATATGAACTGGGCCAGGGCAGGAGAACACCAGGAAGAGGCAGGAACGTGGGACATGAGCTCTGTTCAGCACAAGCAGGCTCTGGGATGAAATATTAATGCCAGCATCCTGAACAGGCAGCAAGCAGCGGTGTCTGAGCTACTTGGCCATGAATAAAAGATGGCCCTGAAAATGGGGAAGAGCAGCAAATTAATTAATTGAAGCAAAAGTCTCTGTGCTCCCATTAACGAACAAGCCTGGAATTCTCCCTCATGCAGCTCAGCTTGGTGAACGTGGAGGGGCACAGAGAGGAGAAGGACAACAGAGGGAGGGTCTTCTCCCAGTGACCTGGGGTCTCCCACTGCTCCAGGTCAGATCCTGATTCAGCTTCTCTTCATGTCTGACCTGCCAGCTTTGGGAGCTCACACTGCTCACCTGTACCCTGGCTCCCTCAGGTTTTAGGTAAGGGGTGAGGTGGGAGCTGAAGGGGGGCTGCAGATTCCTAGCACCCATTCCAATACCTGTGCCAGGTAGCCCAGCTCTGGGCCAAATGTGGGGCCCAGGCAGTGGTTCCAGGTGGGCCAGCAGGAGGGCTTGGAGCTGTTCCTTCCTGCAAGAGAATTTTGGTTTTTCTTCATTCAGAGCTGGGGATTTTCTGGGTGCTGCTCAGTGCTGCCATGCTCAAGCCTAATCCCTTATGCTGCACCAGTTAGCTGGGAACAGAGTAGTGGGGGCTGCTGCAGATGGAGACACCCTCAGCACCAAGAAATGACTGATCTCCTCTTCTGAAGCCTTGCCCATAAATTATAGATTTTAAGCAGTGTTTGTTTAAAATATTCAGCTTGCCACTTAAAAAAGAATACTCATACACACCAGGAATGGGGAAAAAGGAATGGGGGCTGCGTTCCCACTTGGAGGAGGGGGAGGGAAGCAGCCAGGAAGGAGAGAGGTGTTTCCTCCACTAACGAGCCAGCATCCCTGGCTGTGGATGTGCAGTCCAACACTGCACTGCAGCTTTGCCTCTCTCCAGCACACAGCTCAGGCCCAGCCTCTGCTTCTGTCCCCTGCATCCCCGTGTGCACATCATCCCACAGGACAATGTTGTGCTTGCAAAGCCGGAGCAAAGATAACTCAGGTGTTCCGAGAGGAGGAAGGAGGTGAGGAGGATGGAAACATCCCCCTCTACACAATCTCTACTTCCCTAGAAATAAATTCGTTGCTTTGATTAAAAATTCAGCTTTTCAGCCGCCTTGGCCACGGGGCAGGTCCACAAAAGGTGAGTTGCAGGGAGCAGCAGCCGAGATATTTCTCCTCAATGAAAATTGCTTCCCTTCATCCTCACTTCCCAGCCCGGGCAGGCACCAGAGCCTGTATTGCCGCCTGATGGTGAGGAAGAGGCTGCAGAATGAAGGATTTCTCTAGGCTGCAGCACCTCCCAGGCTGAGACAGGCTCTCACTGTCTCCTGGGATGGATTTCCATGGAAGAGACTGCAGAGACAGCCTTGCAGGAACTGGAAGTTCACATGGATATTCAGGTACGTCTTGAAAAGGGCACAGGGAGCAGCAGCCCAGCTGTTCAGGAAGGCACAGATCTAAATTTTTGTTTAAAATATTCAGCTTGCCACTTACAAAAAGAATACTCATACACACCAAGAATGGGGAAAAAGGCTATCTGGGATTATCACAGTCACACCCAGCTCAGAGCTGGCTCTCCTGAGCCTCAGGTAGCTCTGGGATCTCCCTGTGGTCTGAGGAGGATGGATGGATGGATGGATGGATGGATGGATGGATGGATGGATGGACGGACGGATGGACAAACGGATGCCAGGACCACCAGCCCAGGGCATTTCTCCTCCCTTCCTGCCACCTGGGTGATGCTCCAGGCCCAGCCCTCCTCCTGGTAGCTCAAGCACCCTCCAGGCTGTATCTCACTCCCTCCTTAGCTGTGCCCTCAGGAGGCAGAGAACCTTTCTTGCTCTCCATCCCAGGAGGCACTGACCATTCTGGCAAGTTCTGTACTGTATTTTTAATAAATTAGCCCTAAACTTCATTTGCATGGATAAAAATAGCATCAGCTGCTCTGCCAAGCCGTTTTTTCTCTTGGTTAACACATTCATCCAAGCTGCTCTATTTGTCTTTCCTCCACAGACTCGTATTCTTCTGGATTCATTTTGTCAAACAAATTGCACAAGCTGGACTGCCCATTTACCCAGTGCTGTTTGATTACAGGGGTTATTTATGAAACAGCAAGACATATGGCATTAAGCTTCTTAATAATAATAATAATGAGAGAAGGGAAGGAGAAAAGCTCTAGAAGAGAGGAGGGAGAAAATGTTTTTTATTACAGACAAAGGCTCCTGCCATCGGTGATAAATTCCAGACACTTTTTCCAGTTGCTCTTGTGCTGCTGGCGTGATGAATGGCACAGGCACTCGTCTCAGGAGCGTGGCCATGGGATCCAGAGGAAAATGCTGGAGCGCACAGAGGTGGTGGGGCTGGCTCTGGTGTGCAGGGACCGCTGGCCACCAGGCACTTCACTTCCCAGGAGGTCACAGAAATGCAGATTCCACCCAGCCCTGCTTTTGAACCCGATTCCCTCTCTTCTCTCTGATGCAGTCACTTATTCCTGAGGAGTTTGGGACCACTCCATTCAGCACATGCAGAGCCCTGCTGGCTCCCTGAAGACATCCTCGTCCGACCTGGCCATCCTGGCCCTGATGGTGACTCACTGCAATTCAATCAAAAGTTCTGTCAAAGAAAGATGCTCAATTAAGGGCCTGGGAGACCTTGAAAGCAGAGTCATTTCTGCAGGAGGAAGGTAATTAACTTTTTTAATCAGTGGGCACTGATCTGAAGGTCTAGTGAAAAGAGGGAGAGGAGCAAACTCACTCCCACAGACTCAGAGCAGAGCCCTGCGAGGCCCCAGGGAGGGCTGGGGACTGGACTTGGTGCACACCAACCTGCAGAGCTGCTCCATCACCTCATCCTTCTCCCTGGTGCTGTTCCCCAGGGGCAGAGACACCTTCACCTCTGGCCTTCCCTTCTCTCCTTCTCCCAGCTAAGGAAAACACACCAAACTTCCAATCAGAGCAGCATCAGTGTCTGGGGATAACTCCTCAGCAGCCCAGACTCCCTCACTCTCCTACAGGAAAGGCCCTGGCAATGGGATAAAAGAGCTCAACACCAAGTCCAAAAGCTTTCCCCTGGCAATTGCAAATGTTCTGTGGCACCAGCCTCAGCTCCTGGTCTCCTGTTCATCAGCTGGCACAGATCAGGGTGCCAGGCAGGCAGAGTTAATCAGGCCTCATTTGCCATTACAATGAACTCCTGCGTTTCATGGCCTGCATCCTAAACCTGCTTTCAAATTCCCCCAAGGCAGAGGGATTTACACTTCCAATTTTATGTCTAGTTAGTTAATGGTCCATTACTGTCAAAAGGATCAGTAGGTAGAAGTTAAATCCTACAGGATTTATGATAAGGAAGAACCAAAGGCTGCAGAAGAGCACATGCCAGAGCGGGCACAGGGAACACTGAGGGGTTTGCAGGTCCTGTGTGGTGACACCGGTGACAGAACACTGCTGGTGACAGCTCTAGAACAAGGCTCATCCCAACACTTCTCCCTTACACACTGTACCACATCTCTGCCTCAAAAACTCAGGGCAAAGCAGCAGCTTTGGCAGGGCTGGAGTGGGTTTGCCTTGTTTCCTGCCCCCTCCTCATCAAGACTCTAAAAGGGCTCCACTCCCTCAGCAAGATAAAGGTCTCTGCAGTACACAGGAGCCTGCCAATTGCCAAAAACGTCTGTCTGTTCTGCTGAGATCCACAGTGCTGCTGCTGTCAGAGCAGAGGTGTTAAAGCAGCCGCACTGAAAGCTCTGTCAGCACTACAGAGCTGGCTGTGCAGGACTTTATAAACCTGCCCATAAAAACTCACTCCAGGCTGGAGGGTAAGCAAGGTCCCCAGGCCTTTGAAGCAGAGAATCATTCTTTTTATTTTGTAAACAAGGAAACTTTTTTTTTTTTTCTGCTGGCTGAGGTTTACTGAGGGGTAAGTGGTGCCAAAGAGAGAGAGAGTTTGGCTAGATGGGGGACTGGAAAACATTGGAGTGATCAATGGACAGTTCTTTGCTGTGTTTAGCAAGGGGCTGGAAATTGTTTTGTAGGTCAAGACAGTTTGAGCTGCAGCCAGGCAAAAAGCACTGAGGAAGCACAACACTGAGGTCTACAGCCGTCCAGACAGGGTCAAATGTCCACACCTGCAGAAGATGGACATATGAGGCTTGGGAAAACAATCCAGGAGAGCTCCCAGGTCTAAGCCACTCACTCCTTCACCGCCACACACAGATGTGCCAGAAACATTGCTGGTTCTGAAAAGCCTGGGACAGAGATGGAAGAGTTATATGTTATTTAATGACCCTACCAGTCTGGATTTCCAGTGATTCTATTCTCTTTCCCTGCCAGCATTCTCCTCTAGAGTTTCCCTCACCCCTTTGATGCAACCACAAAGCTTAGAGGAGCTCATGGCACATTAATGCCAGAATTCAGAAATTGTTTTCATCATTTCATCTACTCAGCTGCTGAGAGATCAGCAGATTTTAACTTTTTTTTTTTAATTCCCATCTACTTTCCATACAGCTGGGAGTGCTCCTCCCCACTGAAATCTCCAATAAAGTCCCACTTTAGTAAGTCAGCCTAAGAGTATGTACACAAAATAGAGCTGTGCAGCTCATAAAGCTCATTTTCACCCCTCCTACCTACCCCACTAGGGAACACGGGCTAAGCTGTAAAAGCAAAAAACATTAAAACATAAAAAAATAAACCAAAACCCGCCCTACCAACGGCCTGTATTCCTTCAAGAAAGCGCAGGACTTTCCACTTTCCACCTCGTGGGTTGTGTAATTTGCGTTCACCTCCAAGGAATCCGCGTTCTCCCTGTGAGCAGCAGCCTAGCGAAGGGCAATGCTGCGCTCTCGTGGTTCCCAGCAGGATAAACACTTTGCTTTCCCTCGAAATTCCCTGGATGGAGACGCCCCCAAAAGTGCAATGTCCCTCCCAACTCGAACCATCCTGGCGTTCTGATTCCCTCGTGTCTCTCCCAAGCAAAAACAATCCATGTATTATTCAGAGGAAGAGGCTGGCTCCATCAAACCATTGCTTTGCGTGAGGAGGACACACGGCCCGTCTTTGCTGGCCATTCACACATGATTAATTCATATTTACAACGCTTTGCTTCATCTGAATGGAGCTTCTTGTGATTTATTTCCAATATGTTTTCAGAGATGCAGCCCTGGCCTGCCAGCAGAGAGAGGAATTGCATGAAAAGGAGCTGTGGGTTGGTTCCTAGTGTTTGTTTACTCTTCTTGTAGTAAACAGCAGGTTATGTTGTTTGTGGTGCGTAGTAAATCCCCGCTTTTTTCAGTGTGTGTTTTGCAAGAAGAGCCTTCCCCCGTGTGTGTGTGTAGCATGATTATAATAGCAATGTTTTCCTCTGGTTTTCATCTAATTCATTCCCTGCCTTTCTTATTATTATTATTTCTTTTTGTCCCTGCCTCTGATTTACACCAACAGAATTTTCTGGTTTTCCTTTGGTTACAAAAACTTGCTTTAAAGGTTATTTTTTAAATTTACCAATGTGTAACCTCAGAAATAAGTATCAGTACATCCTTCAAGTTAAAAAAAACATTGCTTTTTGGAGTATCTTACCCAACATTTTTAAACTGAAATCTGAATCTCTTCAAAACAGATTCACGATATTAAAAAAAAAAAACAAACAAACCATGGCATAAAAATTTCTATTCCATGGAAAGAATAAAATGAAAAATCATGTCGCAACTGACTCACACAAACACCTTCCACTCTTCCAGTAGTAAAGAACAACATAAATATAGTTTATGTTCATGTTTAAATAAGCATAGTAAATAAGTCAATCCTTGGACAAAAAGCTGAGGAATATACTTGTTCCAAAGGGTTTTATCAAAGCTTAGTACAAAAATTCAAGCAAACAAAAAAACTACAAAATAATTACAATCACTAACAAAATTAACTGTTTAGTTTTCAACAAAACTTTAAATTATTTACTAATGTTTTAACTTTTGAAAAAGTTATTTATTTATTTCTATTTGCTATCTATTTGTAAGTAATTAACTCTCTCTTTCAAGTATGTAATACTTTCATAAATTAATTTTAATGAATTCATACAACACATACTTTTAAAATTTTTAACATTCACAACTATAAGATAACACTAAGAAACTTATAGTTACTTTGTTTCATAATGTCACATGTCTAATGCTGGTTACACCTAACAATAACTTGTTAGTTAGGTCGATGTTTAGTTAGTTCAATGTTTAGTTCATTAGTTAGATCAATAGTCAGTTAGGTTGATGTTTTGTTAGTTAAATCAATAGTTAGTTAGGTCAATGTTTACTTAGTTAGATCAATAGTTAGATCAATTATAAATTAGTTAGATCAATGATCAGTTAGTTATTTAGATCGATAGTTAGCTAGATCAATAGTTAGTCAGATCGATATTTAGTTAGATTGATTGTTTGATTGATGTTTAGTTAGTTAGGGCAATAGTTAGTTAGATCAATGTTTAGTTAGTTAGTTAGATCAATCATTAGTTGGTTAGATCAATAGTTAGTTAGCCAGATCAATAGTTAGTTAGTTAGTTAGTTAGTTAGTTAGTTAGTTAGTTAGTTAGTTAGTTAGTTAGTTAGTTAGTTAGTTAGTTAGTTAGTTAGTTCGGTAGTTAGTTAGATCGATGTTTAGTTAGTTAGATCTATGATTGGATGGATGGATGGATGGATGGATGGATGGATGGATGGATGGATGGATGGATAGATAGATAGATAGATAGATAGATAGATAGATAGATAGATAGATAGATAGATGATAGATAGATAGATGTTTCATTAGCTAATTAGATCAATAGTTAGTTAGATCGATGTTTAGTTAGTTTGTTAGATCGATGTTTAGTTAGCTAGATTGATGTTTAGTTAGTTAGTTAGATGGATGTCTAGTTAGTTAGATCGATGTTTAGTTAGTTAGATCGATAGTTAGATCGATGTCTAGTTAGTTAGTTAGAACCATGTTTAGTTAGTGTGATCCATGGTTAGTTAGATAGATAGTTAGTTAGATCGATGTTTAGTTAGTTAGTTAGACCGATGTTTAGTTAGTTAGTTATATCGATAGTTAGATCGATGATCAGTTAGTTAGTTAGTTAGTTAGATCGATAGTTAGATCGATGATTAATTAGTTAGTTAGTTAGTTAGATGGGCGGGGCGGGGCCGGGCTGCGCCGCTTTTCCCGCGCCGCAAGGGGGCGCCTCCGCTGCTCCCCTCAGCGCGCGCTCCGTGAGGGCTGTGCAGGCCCAAGGCGCTCCGAGCCGCTGCAGAAAAGCCCGTCTTTACAAAGGCTGTGCTGCTCTTGTCTCTCAATCTGTTTTTTGGTTTTTACAGAAGTTTTACTGCGGAGAAAATCTCTTTATCTCAGCCTTCACAAAATCCTTCTTTTTTTCTTTTTTTTTTTTCTCTCCCCAGGAGCAGCAGCTGTGACTTTCTTTTTTTTCTCTCCCTCCATCTTCTTTTCCCTCAATAAAATGCTTTTTCAGCCTCTGGTTAACAGTTTTTCATACACCTCCTTCTCTCATGCTTTTGCACTTGTCCTGTATTTCTTTAACACTTTCCCCTGCAGCTGCAGATTTTCAGATTTTGGTGTCATGGGGTGTTGATCCACCCTTGTTTGTTACCATGCTTTGGTGTGTCCAGGTAGGTGCCATTACCCTGCTACAGCTGACATCTTCTGGGCAGATTTCTGTGAATTATCTGAAAGGAATATGAGAGTGAGTTGTAATCAAGTGCTGCCTGGCAGGATCTCAAACCCCTTAGGCATAAATGTTACAGCAGATGCTGTGTAGCTTCTGCTTTGGAACATGCTCGAGCTCCCTCAGCCACAGGGAGACATTTCTTCCATAAAATACAGACAGGAGGTGTTTGCTCTTTGCGCTGAAGATCTCAACATTTAAGAGAGATTTATTCAGTATGCGTTGCCTTTTCTTGTTTATTCCTGGTGTTCCCAGCTGTGAATTCCTCAGCAACAGGAGAGCAAACTCAGCAAAACCTGGTTTTACTCATGTTTGTTGTGCTTCTTGGCCAAACGTAAAGAATTCTCCATGTGGCAGAGGCTACACTTGCTGAGTTTTAGGTTCTGTAGATAATAATAACTAATAAAAAGGTACGTAATTGATAAAAACAAAAGATAATAAATTATTAATGATAATGGATAGTAAGTAATAGCTCAGAGAGATGAGCACTCACCAGCACTGTTCTTTGTGTGCCTGGGTAAATTCTCACTGCGATAACCCTGAAATTTTTTTCCCCTTTCATTTCTAATTTTTTTCTAACATTAGGATTCTCCTTTCTAAAGATCAGTGCCTCTTTATGACAGTGCTGTTTATATCCACAACCTCTCCTACACTAATATTTCAGAGCAGAGGGATTGGCCTGGACTAAAAGTCAAATAAAGGGAAGGAATAAAGGGAATAAAAAAGGGAAAGGGAGTTTCTTAAAGGGAAGGAATCTTAAGGATGTGTTTTTCTGAGGCAAAACTGCTCCCCAGGGATGTGAAGTGAGCCACTTGCTGTCCCTGAAGGTGACAGTAGAAGGGATGAGGGACTGGGGCTCCCTGCTCTGCTGTGAGAGCCCAGACACTTGTGGGTTCTCCAGCCTGAGCAGGAGTAGACAACAAAGGGGTGTTGAGCTGCCTGGGAAGCACTTGAAAATCCCCCTCTGCCCCAAACAATTTGTCATTATGGACTGGGAGGAACCCCTGAGTGACCATGTGCAGCAGAAGAGCTTGATGAGGCTGGAGGGCTGCTGGTGTTTGGGCTGTGATGCCCGGAAGGGAAACAGCAAGGCTGGATGAGAGCCTGGAGGAGCCACAGCCCAGGTGTGGACAGGCAGGGCTGCCGCCTCCTCCTCCTCCTCCTCCTCCTCCTCCTCCTCCTCGTCCAGGCACTCGGCCGTGGCTGGGGCAGGAGGGCTCCTCAGGGCAGGGGAAGCCCTTTCTCCCTCAGCCCTGCACATGTGCCATTGTCCCTGCGAACAATGGGGAGAGGAGGCAGCGCTGGAGCTGGTGACACAAACCCCAGGGCAGGAGCAGCTGGCGGCTGCTCAAGGGAAGCTCTGTGTGTGCAGGCACAGCCGCTGCCCTGCCAGCACTGCCCGGGTCCCAGCCAGGGCTCCCGACAGCCTCAGGGTAGGACCGAGCCCTGTGCAGTGCTAGAAAGGGGTAAAAAATGCCTTTATTTATGGAATTATGGGATTTCCTGAGCTGGGAGGGTCATTGAGTTCCCTCAGCACAGCTCCAACAGTCCCACCCCGTGCATCCCTGAGAGCAGCGTCCAAATGCTCCCAGAACTCTGGGACCATTCCCTGGGGAGCCTGGGCAGTGCCCCACCACCATCCTTTCCTGATATCCAACCTAAATCTCCACTGGCACAGCTCCAGCCATTCCTGCACCTCCTGTCCCTGGTCATCAAAGAGCAGAGAGATTGGTGCTGCCCCTCAGGAGGAAGTTGTGGACTACATTTAACTCTGGACTGGATTTAACCTGCCTCTCTCCAGTGTTTGGGGCTTCCCAGCACTGGGAGACCCTGCAGGCAGCTGCTTCCTGTGGTTCCTCTGTGGGTGCTATCCCTAGGAACCTGTGTGGTGAGAGTTAGCCACCCTGGCCTAATGGTTCCCTCATAAATAAGGAATGTTAATAAATGCTTTCTATTCCTTAAGGCCCAGCAGATAGGAGGAGAATAATCAAGGATGCTGTTTCCACTTTCTGTAACTTGCATTAGTCATCTCTCCTGAGACAGAGGGGAAAGCATGGCTGGGGATGGGCAGCAGAAATGATGCTGTGCTCTACACTTCTCTTTCTGTCCAGCACCTCCTGGAGGCCCCCAGCTTCTCCTTTCTGACATGAGAAAGTTCCCTAAAACAAAGTGGCTTAAGGTTTATCAGAGCATCAGTTCCCTCTTGTGGCTTCCTGTGTCAGTCCCACAAGTACTCCCCATTTTGAAGGAAGTGAGGGTGGTGGTGTCGCAAGTGTTCAGCAGGTGGCAGGGGGGAGTTTCACCATCTGAAGTGACACCTTTTCCCAATTCTAGCCCTGTCCATGTTCACTCCCCTCCAAAGAGCCGGTAGGATGTGGCACCTTGCAGAGAGCTCGGAATGCAGGCCCTGTGGCCACTGACCCTGCAGGTAAGGTCTGCAAACTGAGCCAGGAGTTACCTGCCAGACCTGCCCGGCTCAGCTGGCAGAAATGCCTCTCCTGCCCACAGGGATGAGTCTCGCTCACAGCTCAGCAGAGATCAGGTTTGCAGGGCACGGTGCAGAAAGCAGCTCTCCCAAAAAAACCCAGCCCCTGCCGAGAGCTAACAGGATGTGATGGGAGGCGGTGAGGAGGAGGCTGGAGCAGGCAGCCAAGCACCCTTCCCACTCAGTCTGGAGAGCAGATGGAGCAAACGAAGAGCTCTGTACCTCAGTCAACCTCCTCTTCCAGGCTGAGCTGGCTCCTCGTGCGCTGGCTGGCTCCCACAAGGATTCCTAAGGCTTGCAAAGAGATTTTAGTGGCCTTGGGCTGGAGGCAGACAGAGATAGTCACACCCTGCTCCAGATGGATATCAGGCTGCAGGGACAATGCTCTGCTCTGCTGGATCGCAGTGGGCTGGGAAGGCAGCAGTGCAGGTGATGCAGGATTTGCTGCGGAGGATCCTACACTGCAGTGAATGCTCAGTGCTGGCAGCCTCCCAGAGAAGCCCCTTGACAACATTCCCACTTTGGGGCTCTCGTGTGACTGGTTGTGAGCACAGAGCCGCGAGCTGCGAGGCAGCTCCAGGATACAGTGTGCAGCAAACAGGGAGGGAAGGGGAGGGATGTTCCTGCTGGCAAGTGTGTCAGTGCAGGGCTGGAGCTGATTGCTCACAGGCACTCCCTAGCCCTGATCACTGCTAGAGATCTTCACTCTCTGGGGCTTCTCTTTATGCAGGACACAGGCACGAAGCAGGTACAGGCTACCAAGGCTGGGGCTCTGTGCCAGCCATCTCCTTGGCCAGGCTGATGTGATCCCAAGCAGTGCTGCAGCAGGAGTGCTGCCTGCCCCTGTTTTCCCTGGCTCTGGGCTGCCTGCAGGAAGCAGGGGAGCACAGTCTCCTCCACCCCTGCTCTGTGCAGCCCTGCCACAAAGCCCAGGGGCTTCATATCTGGGCCGTGCTACATTTAGCATCTGTGGGGCCTCGCTGGGCTCCCGAGGGCCATTCTGTCCCTCCAATCAAGGGCACAGCTCTTCTGCAGCCTCCCTTCCCTGTCCCTCACAGATGGGGTGGGAAGGGGCTGGGTTTGGCTTAGTGCAGTGAGGAGCAAACCCTTCACAGCCCTCCTGTCTCTGGGGCAGGGGCTGAGCCGTGAGGCAGGTGAGCATCAGTCACTCCTTGGGCTGTGATCTCTGCAGCTCCACCACCGATTCCCAGATGCCCTCCCTTACTCCTCCACGTTGCAGCTCCCCAGCTCTAACAGCCTCGGGGAGGGTGTCAGGGGTCTCTCCACAGCACAGCTGCCCCCAGGTCCTGTTGTCCGTGTCCTTACATCACCTCTCCCCAGCAAGTGGAAGTGTGGGAGCAAATGGTTGCTGCGTGGGCATTGTTTTTAGCAGGACCCAGGGTGTGCTGCTGTGCTGTGATTCATGAGCAAGAGGAAAAGGGAGAGACTCTCCAATTCCTGTGTTTGGGATAGGCTGAGGGCAGGGCAGAGATGTTCCTCTTGGGAAGGATGTGCATCCACCTTTCTCCTGGAAGGGTGTCTGCTGCAGCAGGATGTCCTTGGGCAAGGCCAGGTTTTAATTGCTGCAGCATCACCAGACACCCGAGTCATGGTGCCCCTCAGCCTCTGCTGCCAGCCTGCCTCCTGCAGCTATTGAGCTATTGGGAGCAGTGAATTTCCCCCCAGGGACCCTCACATGCCCTGGCTTTCTCTCCAGAGAGGATCCAGGGGCAGTTTGGCTGCTCTGAGCTCCCAAGGGAGCTGTCTGTGCCCTGCTTCTGCCTGCTGCTCTGTCTGTCCTGCCGCATCCACTCGCTCCTGCTGCTGTCTGCACTGCTGTGCTGCACTGTGCCTGTTTGGCTGCCTCCTTGTCCCTCTCGCTGTCTGTCTCCCTGACTGACACCTGCCACTGCAAACAGTGCCTGCCCCCCTCTCCGTTAGGTTTTCTCCTCCCCACCCCTTTCCTCTGGCTGCTATCCAGAGGCCTCTGCATTAGGTGTGATTTAGGTGCTTTTCTCTGGTTTAGGGACAGCAGCCAGGCTGCAAGCTGCAGCAAAAGGGAAAACCTCTGCAAGGAGCCTCCTGCAAATACCTAGGCAGGGCAGTGGCTGCCAGCACTGCCCAGATACTGCACACTCATGCCTGCCTCCATAGCCAGAGACTGAAAGGAGGCCCAAATCTCTCACAGAGGGATTTAGGCCCCTTCATGCCTCTAGAAGCCAGTCCTTGGAGCTTGAATTCCCTGGTTTGCTGTGCAATAGCTGTAGTTGAGGGTGGGGATGTGGAGGAGACACAGCTTGTGGAGATGTGAGGATAAATGTGAAAAGGACCCGTGTGTGTGTGTGGTTGCGTGTGCTGCCCCACATCACAGCTGTGTTTGGATGTCGACCTTGTGCTTGCAATTTTTCCCCCCTGACAACACTGCAGCATGCCTTGTGTCTGTCTCTTTGCCTTGCATCCATCTGCTCCCAGTCTCGGTATCTCCCTGTTGTTTTGCCATGCAGCCCATGTAGTGAGCAAGCAGCCAGGGCCAAGCTTCTGTAGAATTAGCAAAAGCCCCTGCAAAGCCAGCTTGCAAAACCTCAGCACTCGAGTGTCACCTGGGATCAGGTTCTGCTGGAGGAGAAAATGACTTTTATATCAACTTTCCCAGTGTCAGCCCTTTTAGCAGGGCCCAGCCAGGGCTGGGGAGGGGGTGAGAGCAGGGCAGACCATCCTGTGTGTCTGTGCCTTCCTGGGATAGCTCTGGACCCAAACTCCCAGGGAAAACAGCTCCCTGCTGCTGCCTTCCTCTGCTGCCATGACCTTGCCAAAGAGCAGGGAAGAGGTCTTGTCCCACACTGCTTTCTGGTTCCAAAGTCATTTTGCCTGGGCAGAAGCAGCTCTGCTCATCCCCTTCCCAAACATGCTGATGGGAGCCTGTGGGGAGCAAAACCTTGTTGTGTCCTCATTGTCACCAGACCTGGGCCGAAAACTGAAGGTCTGTGTCCAGGGCCATCACAGACAGAGGCTGTAGATGTGACACTTGGGGCCATGGCTTAGCAGTTGGACTCGATGGTGTTAAAGATCCTTCCCAAATTAAATGATTGTGTGATTCTTTGATTCAGCATTGTGAATCATTGATTCACAGTGATTTCCCACATGGAGGAGACCTGTGGTGACCTGGTGCAGAGTGGCCTCTTGGAGCACCTGAGCTGCGCTCATTTGGTGGCAGAAGATGGTACCTGCCCCCTCCTCAGCAAAGCCCACACCAAGCTCCTTTTCCCCTTCCCAACCATCCTCCTTTCCCAGCAAAACACCTCCCACGCTGCCGGGGAAGATGAGGGTTGGCAGCTCTTCCGCAAAATGATGTTCCCATGGCGATGGGGATGCGTCGCCCTTCCTGGGGAACATAAGGGGGGCGAGCCGCACCTTCCGCATCAGTGCGCGCCCCTTGTCCGGGGCGGGGGCGTCCGAGTCCCGCAGAGGCAGGGCCCCCCCGCACCGCCCCCCGCCGCAGGGCCGGGGGCCGAGCCTCAGTGACGCCTCCCGGTCCCCATTCGCTGGGTCCGCCCGCCCAGCCCTGCCCAGACTGCGGGAGCGCCGCGCCCACAGCCCGCCGGGCAGCCCCGGACAGCGCCGGCAGCCCCGCAGGCAGCGGGCAGCACCGGACAGCGCCCGCAGGTAGGCACCGAGCGCCCCGCACGCTGCGGGGCCGGGAGCAGCCGCCGGGCTCGGGGCACAGCGCGGGGCTGCGGGCGGGGGAGGGTCCGCGGGCGCGGCGGTGGCACCGGGGGCATCGCGCCCCTCGCCCGGGGGATGCTCGGCCGGACGGAGCGCGCTGGAGGAGGGCAAGGGCTCAGCTTCTCGCCCCCCCCCGGTGCCGGTGCCCCCCACCCTCGGCTCGGGACTGCGGCATTCCCGGTGGGCGCGCCCGCGCGCACGCCCGCACCGCAGCCGCGCTCCCGCTCCGCGCTGCTGCAGGGGGGGAGCTCGCCCAGCCCGAGCCCTCCTGCCCCTCTCGAGGGTCGCCCCATCGCTTTTCCCTGCGCACCGCGTCCCCGTGCACCCCCTTTGCTGGCAGCCTCCCCCCGGCACGGCCAGGCTCCTGCAGCTCTGCGTTCCCTCAGCCCACCAGCCCGGCTCTGCACGCCCCCATCCCCGCAGCTCGTTTGTCACCCTGAGCCTGTGACGCTGGTGGGCACAGGGGGTAGGTACCGCCATGGTGTGACCCTGAGCGGGTTGGGACTTTGCCCTCTAAGAGTGAAGCCCCTCGAATGCCGCTGTCCCCCTGAGCCCTGTCCCTACGCCAAACCCCTGGGATCACGCAGGAGTGAGCGTTACCTGGCTTGCTCTGCTCCCAGCACTGCTGGCAGGAGAACAGGGGTCCAAGGGCTATCCACCCAGAGCCTGGAAAATCTGAGTGTTTGGGCACATAGATGGGAGGAAAACCTGCTCTCTGGTAGCACCTTTGCATGGATTTTCTGGAGGAAAGCCAGGCGATGACCTAGATAGTGTCCCAGGACATTTAAAAGGGAGCAGATTGGTGCTGGGAAATGACAAAGCAAGGGACAGAGGGACAGTTTCTAGGAATGCAGAGGTTCAAGCATTTACCCCATTGGCAACCTCTTGATTGTCAAGATCAGAGAGAAGGGAATTTTTCTTCCTGGCCAAGCATTAGGGTTCTGGATAAAGAGATTTTTTAGAGCTTCAGGGTGAGCAAATGGGTTTGGTATTTCCTTTTAGAACGTTATATGAAACACACAAAAATTGCGAAATAGAAAAATGCAGCTGGCTGTGGTACAGGCAATTCCAGCTCTTCCCTGGATGCTTTGCCAGGCTCAGAGGGAGCAAACTGAGGGTCTGTTGTCCCCTCTGCCAGCCTGGAGTCACGAAGGGCTGGTTAATCAGCTCCCCCTCTTGGACCTGGCCCTACATGGCCAGCCTGAGGGCTGACTGCAGGATGCTTGGTGCGTCCTTCAGCCCGGCCGCCGCCTCGCTGCTGCCCCACGCTGTCCCTCCATTCCGCATGTCTGCGGCTGGATTCCCCACGCGGCCGCTTGGCCAGGCTGCAAACCTTTAATTGATTCCTTGTGGCTGCGTTGGGCCGACTGGAATCAGCAGCCCTGCTGTTTGGATGGCACATCACGGTCCCCTTAGCCACACACACAGCCTGGAGAAAGACAAGCACTGGGCAGGGACCCAGACAGCGGATGGTGCCACCCAAACCCCGTCCATCCCGTGGCCAGGCAGGCTGAGTTCAGCTCCTGGAGGCTTCATGCCATCCTTCAGCGGGCTTGGCTCGCTGTCCAGCTGCTGTGTCCCTCTTCCTCACTGCTCTTGGCCCCTTTCCCTCACTGCATCGCAATGACTCATCCTTGCTGAGCTCACCCGCTGGAGCTGCTGGAGGACTGGCAGGGCAGGCACCCACTGGCCCCCAGAGAGGGTCCCTCAGCTGGCAGCCCCCTCACTGTGAGCCACAGACCCCTGGTCAAGGTGTGCAGGCACTGGGGTGCAGCCTGGTTTCACCTGTCCAAACCTTGGCTGGCCATGGGGAAAAAGGGGGAGGAGGCTGGACATGCAGGCCTTGCTGCAGGTCTGGCTATGCTCATTTAATGTCTGCTGAGGGGATCTGGACAGGGAAAACAACGTGTGGATGGGGCATTGCCTGGGGATGTGCACAGTGATGCTGGGCAGACACACAGTGCCTGATTCCCCAGCTGGCTGCAGTGCCAGCTCTGTGCAGTGAATCAGACACTGGTGAGGAGGAGCAGACGCTGGAGCATCGTCAGTGCAGGAAGGGCAGCCTGCACCACCGAGTGCCCACACCCATGGGGCAGTGGCCTGGCTGACTGCCTCTCTCTCCCCCTGCCCAGGTTCCCCTCTCAGAGACAGCCCCCACCGGGCACCTCAGCAGCAAGATGAACCCCACCGTGGGCATCGCTGTCATCCTGACAGGTACATCCCTCCCTGCTCCCTGCTCGGCCCAGAGCAGCCTGGAGGCTGCATGGGCCTCCCCAGAGCTCGCTGTTCCCTGCCCAACCCCCTCGTGCCTCTCCCAGTCCTCCAGGCCGCCCACTGCCAGATGATCAAGGACCTGAGTGCCTGCCTGCTGGGCCAGAACCTGCGCGTGGACTGTCGCTACGAGAACAAAACCGACAACCCCCTGACCTACGAGTTCAGCATCACCAAGGACAACAGGAAGCACGTCATCCACAGCACCATCAGCGTCTCCGAGAACATCTACCGGAGCCGAGCCAACGTCACCATGCACAAGAACCTGGTGTGCCTCCACCTGCAGAGCTTCACCACCAGCGATGAGGGCATCTACATGTGCGAGCTGAGGGCCACCAACGACTACACTGGCAATCAGATAAAGAACATCACTGTTATCAAAGGTGAGACAGGCAGTGGCACCTGGCCTCAGCCCTTCCCACCTGCTCATTGGCTTGGCAGGGCCAGCAGAGAACACCACAACTCCCTGAGCTCCATAAATGTGTCCTGACCCTTACATGCCCTTCAGGTGGGGCTCACTCTAGCCCATCTCACAGCACTTTTCCTGCCTCTCTTGGGTCCCACCTCGGGCACATTGCCTAGGTATCCTCCCATAGAGAGGACAGTGGGGATCCTTCACACCCACAGCACACAGGAGCAGTCCTCCATATGCAGACCTTTGTCTCACCTGGTGCCCATCCACTTGTCACCTCAGTCAGGCACAGGCAGGGTTATGCTTCTCAGGGTCCCAAAAAATATTTGCTACTACACATTGGGAGGGAAACAGGCCAGGATGGGGCGTGCTGCATTTCTGTGACAGAGCAAAGGCAAGAAGCTATGTTCCAGTACCATTAGAACTCCCAGCCTGAGCCCCATTCCAGAGGGATTTCATTGCCTCTCTTCTCTCCCTCCCCATTCCTCCTCCTCACAGACAAACTGGAGAAATGCGCCGGCTTCAGCCTCTTGATCCAGAACACCTCGTGGCTCCTGCTGCTGCTCCTTTCCCTGCCTCTCCTGCAAGCCGTGGACTTCGTGTCCCTGTGAAAGGCGAAGCACACACACACACACACTCCCAGCGCTCGCACACACACGCACGCACGCACACACCGAGCACCCCAGCCACCCCGCCTTCCTCGCAGCCCCTGGAAAAGAGAAGCTGAAGCGTCTGGAAGCCGTGAAACCTCTCTGTGTTATCTCTATTTAGCCGTATATTAACGCTAACCACCGTCCCGTGCCGAGGCTCACCATCCCACGCACACGCGCCCCGCTCCGAAGCATGGTGGCTCTGCTAGGCAGCGTTGCTTCTCCCATGGCGCCTCCCCGCTCCGTAGGCTGGCTGGTTTGCTTGTGCTGGGAGCACTGGAGGCCTCAGCCTCGCTTGTCCCATCCCTTTAACTCTTGGGGTTTGCCTGTTCCCAACTGGGGAAAGACAGCTGGATTGGCAGGTAAGAGAGAGGGGTGATGTGAGAGCATGCGGAGGGTGCCCGTGGTGGGTGCTGTGCCCGTGGTGGGTGCTGTGCCCGTGGCCCCTGGAGGTGACAGGGCTCCTGGTGTCCCCACCCGCCCTGCCTGCCACCCAGGTGACTGATTCCTCACCCTGCTCCTCTCAACCTGAGCTGCCACGGCTGGGAGAGGGCAATAAATGACTCCGGTCACAGTGAGCAGGGGAGCCACGGGATGCTGCTGGGCCTGGCAGGCTGGGAGAAGAGAGGGGAGCAGGTCTAGGAGACACCATGAACCCCCTCTGCCTCCTTAGGGCTCCTCTGGGGCCCTGGGAATGGGCTCAGTGCAAATGTGCTTCGGCAACAAGTTTTTCCTGATCTGTTTCTTACAGCTGAGCTGGAAGTGAGGCCTCCTCCAGACAGCATCTGGTACCTTTGGGCTGCCCAAGCCAGACACCACTCGCTCTCCCCGGGGACCAGCCCTTAGCTGTGACGAGAGAATTGCTGCCAGCACCAGTGGAGGCAAGCAGAGCCTCTCTGAGCTAGCCACAGCCCCACTGCCCTCCCCAGGGCCCTCAGAGCTGCGCCCAGGATGGCTGGTGGGGAGGGGGTTCCCTTCTGGGAGTGTGACCCCATAGGGACTTCCCTGCACCGGCACCTTGTCTTCCCCAAGGGAACATCTGGGGACCCCAGTCCTTCCTCATGGAGAGGCAGAGCAGTCTTCCTCCAATCCCACCGTGCTCCTGGGAGGAGCCCGTGTTCCCCTCCCTTCTCCCTCCTCCCTTCCAGCATTTCCCTGTCTCCCTTTAAGAGCAGCAAAGGACAGAAGGGCAGCCCACAACCTCGGTAAGGCCAGGATGGTACCAAGGGTTGGCGAGAGCGGGGACAGGGATGGCCAGCACAGCTCAGATCTGCCAGCCCAGGGCTGCCCAGATGCCCACGGGACCCCGAGGAGCCTCACCCAGGGGAGGGCACAGGGAAAGGAAGAGGCAGGCAGGAGCATCCAGGTGCATGGGGTGAACCCCAGCTGTGCCACCCGTGCAGCCACGGCTGAGAGCAATACACAGCAGCTGCTCCCCACTCCTTGCTCCTCTCCAGAGCTGCTTCCGACCCCCGTGCCCGTCCCCTGCCCATCCCTGCCTGCTTGCTTGCTGTCTAGTGCTGCTGAGGCCGTGCCCAGCTGAGGCCTGGCTGTGCCCAGCGCCCTGGGCGTGCTGGTGAGCGCCGGGGCAGGCGCAGAGCCCAGCGGCAGAGCGCGGACGCGGCTCGAGTCTCATTTTTTTGTGAACATTTGTAGTTGTTTCCACAGCTTGTCGTCAAAGAAATTCTGTTAAGGGAAAAGGAAAAAAAAGTGGGAAAAAAGAACCTTATGAAAAGCAACAACAACAACAACAAAAAAACCACCTTACCATCCAGGAGTGTTCCTCTGTCTGCACAATAAAACCCTACCTAGGTTGTGTGTTGGAGCCACGGGCGCCCGTGTGTGCGGCGGTGGGGATGGGGGCTGTGTGGGGCTGGGCACCAGGACCTGCTGAGGGGTACAGCCCCCCAGGCAACCCCCCTGTGCCTCCATCACCCCAATACCTGCGGGAGAGAAGCAGGCAGAGGGGCAAGGCTCGACTTTCCTGGGCAGGGCAACCCCCTCCTGCCCACCTGGAGCATGGCCCCCTGCACCCAGACCCTTTGTCCCCATCCCTGTCCCTAAACCCCCAGTCCATCCTAGAGGCCACCTACTGCCCACGGTGGTGGCAGGAGACCAGGTCTGGTCCTGGCCCATCCATCCTCTGAGGAGAGGATTGCCAGGGATGGAAGTGGCCATGGGAGGGGGCCATTGGCCCAAAGCTCCTGTGCCCGTCACACCAGGGTCCTGCTGGAGCCCCTGTGCCCACACTCTGCCTGGGGGCTGCCAAGGCCTCCCGTGTCCTCTGGAGCAGCCACACACTGCCCTGCCCAGGGTTAAGATGCCGCCCTGGCACCAGGAGTCACGAGCAGCAGCCTGCCACCTCCCCCTAACACCATTGGTGACCCTGCGCCACCTCCCAGAGCAACGCCCCGACGCGTCCCTCCCTGTTTGAGGGCTGGAGCCAGACGGGAGGGAGGGAGGAAGATGCCACCCTAATTACATCCCTCCCATTATCCCCGGCAGGTGCTCGCTGAGTCACGGCCACGCAGGTGCCGTAGGCTGGGCGGGTCAGGCGTCCCGGAGCGGTGCCCCGGTGTCCCCGTGGATCCACGCAATGCCAGCTGCCCCATGCCCAGCTTTGCTGAAGGTTTAGGGGGCTCTTCTCCCTGCAGCTCACCCCAAGGGGGGCAAAACCCAATCCAGCTCCTCCCCTCACCCTGATTCTCTACTCCAGACCTTGCTGGCAGCCACGACCACCCCTTTTTGTGCCTCCCTTACCCTCCATACACCCAGTCGTGTCCCCCCCGCCGGCTCCCTCCTTTAACCCTCCCTCCATCCTTTCCCTCCTGGACCTCGATCTCCGTCCCCAAATCTCTCCTTTCCTCACGCTTACCCTCAGACCTCCTCCTCCATCGTCAGAGCCCCCGCTGCCCCCGCAGCCTCCCCTCGGGCCACCCCCTTGCCGTGGGCCACCAGCCCCCCCAGGTTCGCGTCCCCTTTAAGCCTCCCCAAGCTGGAATGCGAGAGGAGCATTTCAGCGCCCTGTGAGGTCAGATAAAGACACTATATTTATCTGGCTGGTAACCTGAGCCCTGAATTTCTGCCGTGGTGTTTTTACGCGGCCCCACAGCCCTCGGGCTCGGCCCCCTCCGGCCACTGCGCTCCCTCCCCGGGTGGAGGGGCTGAGCCGGGGGTCTCCTGTCCCCTGCGAAGGGCTCGGCTGCTGCCCATCTCCGCATCGCCCATCTCTGAAGCTCCCCAAGGAGGCAGGATCAGCCCCGAAGGCATCACCAAATGCCTGGCTGGTGGCCCCTCGCCGTGCCCTGAGCAGCCATCGGCCACCCGCGCCACATGCAGGTGAGTGCAGGTGGGGACAGCGCCCCGGGGAGGGGGACACGGAGACAGACAAAGCTGTCCCCCTTCTTCCTTCGGGGGAGAGGTTTCTCTCCAGGGAGAAGGTTCCGAGTTCACACACAAAATCCTGGCTTGGAGCCCTCCCCGGCACCCTCCTGGTCCCCCGGTGTGGGCAGGGCACCTGCCCGAGGGTCCCTTCTTTTTTTGCCACCCACGGACCTCAAAGCAGTAACTCATGCCCCGGGTCTTACGTCAGGGTCCCCGGTGGGTTCGGGGTTTTGCTGCCCGGGAGCAGCAGGTTCTGCAGCAGGGTGGGGATGTGTCAGCAGCACGGAGAGGGGCCAGGGCGGTGACTCCTGGCCATGTGGGGTTCTCAGGCCAGGGAAGGGCCCTGGCCAGGCTGGTCCCTGCTGGGTGAGTCACCTTGGGCAGGGCCTGTCACTTTGGGGGGTGGGAATGGTGGGGGGCAACGCAGGAGCTGGGCTGTGACAGAGGCACTGCAGTCCCCATCTGTCAACAAGGGTCACTCCAGTCCCTTCCAGGGAGCAAACATTTTGTGGCACATTCCCCCCAGGGCTGCTTGGGGTCACCCTTCCTAGAGGGAACTGGACACCAGGAGGATTCTGTGCCTCGCTTCCCTAGGGGAATGGGCAGGAGGCTGTCCCACCCCACTCAGCTGGACACAGAGCCCCTCAACCCCAAAGCATTCGTACTCTGAAGCGTGCAAAGTGCCTCACACAGGGTCCCCTCTGTGCCTCCACCACGGCAGAGTCCTGGGAGCTCCCACGTAACCTCCAGGCTGGGACATTGTGTCTCAGGGGACAGGGGACACAGCTCCGAGCCTGCGTAAGCGAGAAGCAGCTGTGCTGTGACACCTTGGATGGTGCCAGCGCTGTGTAAGCTGAGCTGAGCCCGCTCTGGGGCTCCGCGGCCACCGAGGGGGACAGCTGGCACCAGGCACGGGCAGGACAGAGGGGACACCTGCCACTGGGCACGGGCAGGACAGCAGCTGCGGACAGAGCAGGGCTCTGCTTCTCTGCCTTCGGAGTGAAGGGTTTGCCTCCTCCCTTGGAGCTGAGATTCCCAGGGAAGTGCCCCGAGCAGTCCCATGGTGTCCCTCTCCCATGTGGTGGCACCTCTCCTGCCCGGCCCCGTGAGCGCAGACCGGACATTCCTGTGCCTCAGCTTCCCCTGACACCCCGGGAGGATGATGAGGGTGCAGGAGGCCTGACTCAGCCGTGCCGGCCCCAGGGCTTTGCCAGGCAGCAGGAAAGCTCAGCACAATGACGGGTAGGGAGGGGCCAGGCAGCCCAGGAAGCGCTGGGAGGAACCGGGGTTTTCTCACACCCCCTCAGCTCCTCTGGCTCCGGGCACGCTCCGCTCTCCCGCCGCCCTGGGGTCCGCTCGGATGTGACACGGGGACTTGGAAGCACAGGCAAGCCTGGCAGATGTGACATTCCTCCATGGTAAGGCCTCTCTTCCCAAGGAATGGGATAGCTCCCATGTCTGGGGCCGCTGCTGGCTCCTGACCCTGCATCCCTCCATCGGCTGCTCCGCATCCCCAGGGCAGGTGCTGCCCTTGGAGACCTGTCCTGCTGCCAGGAGCTCCTGCTGCCCTCCTCTCCCCAACCTGGTGCTCTCCTGATGCTGCTGGTGCCAGGAGAGAGCGTGGGCACCTGGCAGGGGACGATGGCGTGGGGTTGTCCTGGCACTGTCCCAAACCAAGATCATCTCTGCTGGCGAGGAGGATGGAGAGCAGGGGCAGTCGCTGTGCCAGGCTGCTCCGTGCCCCAGCAGGGCAGGCAGCCAGGCATGTGCTGCTCCCTGGGAGCCCAGGGGCTCCGTCATTCCCATCCTGGCACTCGAGTGCCAGTCTCTTGGCTGGGGTCCCACTCCCTGTGAGCGAAATTCCCCACTGTCCATGTCAAATCCTGACTGGCAGAGCCCCGCTCCTGGTGAGGGCGTCCTCAGCCAGGCTGGGGAGAGCCGAGCCGGGTGTTTCGTAGCTCCCTTGCCCGGGAGCTGATTATTCACCCTTCAGCCTCCGTCCCCAAACAGGTCTGTGCGCTCCACCTCGCTGCTGCTTGTAAATGTTTCCCTCTGCGGGGTGGGATGGCTGTTCCCTGGGCAGTAACCTGGCTGCAAAGCCAGGCTGCCCTCCAGGAGCCCACGGGGGCTGGCTGTGTCTCTCAGCACCCCCTGCTAGAATCATTCCTGGGGTGTTTCCACTCTGAGCCTGCGGGGTTTTGAGCAGGAGGCTCTGTCCCCCAGGGCCAGGCTGGCAGTGACCCTCGTGCCACGATCAGTGCCCATCCCCAAGCCCGGGTGCACCCTCGGTGCTGCGAGGGACGGGCCAGGCGCAGACTCTGGCACCTCCTGGCTTGGAGCTGGGCCAGAGCCCGCCCCGGCTGGGCTGGGAAAAGCCTCTGAATCAGGGTCATCTCCCGGGTGACTGGAGACTCTCGGAGCCACATGAGCCACTGTCCTGCCAGGGAAGGGACACCAGTCACCCCGGGAGCTGAGCACCAGCAGCGCCAGGGCAGAGGAGCTCGGCTGGGTCCTGCCTGCCCCGGTGGCACCCACAGCCCCAGCACAGGTAGGGATCCAGCCATCAGCCTGCCAGCCGGGGTGCTGAGGGCACACTCTCCTCCAGCTCCTGGCAGCCCGTGTTTGGGGGCTGCTGGGTGCCACAGTGCCCTGTCCCTGCTCCGGCTTGGCTCTGGGGGCCTCTGTCCCTGTCTCTGTGTGCTCCTGTCCTGCCCTGTGTGGGAGCCATCAGCTCTCTGTGGGCACTGAGTGCTGGCTGTGCCCGGCTGGCAGGGGCACGGCTGCCACCTCACCAGGAGGACTCTCGGTTTGAATTACTGATGGGGGCACAGGGGGCACGGCCATGGCGGGGAGACAGGAAAGCTGCTCAGATGCTGGCCTTGCCTCAGTTTCCCTCTCACTGAAATGCCAGACCCTTGCCAAGCCCCAGCACTCCCTGTGAGTAACCAGGGGAAGGTGCTGGGCTGGCTGGATCGGCCCATCCCAGCTGCCTGTCTCAGCCAGAGCTGGGCCTGAGCATCCTCCTGTGACCAGGCCACTGGGGATATCTCTCCAGGCCCAAGAGTGGGACAGTCACAGGATGGTGTGGCAGGGATGCCAGGGCTGGGGCAGAGGTGGCTGCTGCAGTTCCTTGGTGTCTATGGGGATGTTGGGTGCCTCTGGCTGTGCCCTGGGGCTCCCTTCTGTGGTTTGAGGTGCCCAGGGGCATGGGGGTGGCAGTGCCAGCCGGGTCCTGCTGTCCCAGGCTCTCCAGGAAGGCTGGAGGTGGCAGGAGCCATGGCCACACTGTCACCAACAGCCCCTGGATGCCCTCTGTGTCCCAGGATCTCCAGGGGAGGCAGGAGCTGCTGGGTGGGAGCTGGTGTTGTGCTGACCAGGCCTGTGGGACTGATCCCTGGGCTCTTCCCTTGCAGCCGATGCCTCCAGGACAGCGTGCCGAGCCCCAGCCTGCAGCATGTCCCAGCTCTCCTCCACCCTGAAGCGCTACGTGGACTCCTCGCGCTACGCCGAGAGCACCTACAGCAAAGCGCCCAGCGGCTACAGCTCCTACAGCTCCTATGGGTCCACCCTGTCCACCGCCTACGCCGACAGCGACAAAATCGGCTTCAAAGCCAGCTACCTGCCCTCCCCCCGCTACCACCACGCTGGGGGGCTGTCCCCCACCTCTGGCTATGACAGCGGCCGGCTGTACCCCGACCCCAGCATCCGCCTGAGCCCCTCGTACCTGCGCACACGGCCGCCCGGTGCGGGGCTCAGCGGGGGCGCCTGCTACACCTTCAGCGGCACCCCCGGCAGCCCCACGGGCTACCTGCCCTCCGCAGCGCCCCTCAGCCGCCACAAATCCATCAGCCACTCGGACCTGGCGCGGGAGTTCTCGGGGCTGCACACCTCAGACAGCGCCTACCTGCCCGCAGCCGGCGCGCTCAGCACCCGCGCCCGGCCGGAGCACGGCAACCTGCAGGGTCTCTACCAGGCTGCCAGCCACTCCGACTATGTCCGTGGCTACCTGGAGAGCTACGGGAGGAAAAGCCACCATGGCAGCCTCTCCACCGGCCACCTCAGCCCCTCTCAGGCCACCCTGCCGCCGTCGGGCACCCGCTGTGCCAGCCAGCCCTGCGAGAGGAGCGATGAGCACTGCGATGTGTCCGCACAGGACCCCACGGTACGCGGGGCTGCCTGGGGTGGGAGACACAGCTGTGATGGGGAGGGATGTGGGATGTGCTTGTGGTGAGCTGAGGAGCCCGAGGCACTCAAACTCTGCCTGGGAACCTGGGTGTGCTGCTCCGTGCCTCGGTTTCTGTGTGTGACCCTCTGAGATGCCCTTGCTGGCACAGCAGTCCCGGCTGGAGCTGCTGAGGCAGCCGTGTCCTCTGAGGGGCTGTGCTGCAGGGCACGCTCCCCAAGGAGGCAGGATCAGCCTGTGCCCAGGACTGTGCCCGCTGCACTTTCTGCATGCATGTGACAGCAGGTGATGGCTCCCATGTGGGGCTGACGAGGATTTCCTGCTGCCTCATCCCAGATAGGGAAGGTGACATGAGCAGGCCGGGCACTCATCCTGCTGGGACAGCTGGTTTGGCTGGTGCTGGCTCTGCCACAGTGACTCGGTGCCCAGCGATGCCAGCTCCCTGGCACCATCCACTGCTGCCAGTTTGGGGCCCTGTGTGGCACCAGGGGTTCCCCATGGCAGTACCACCCACACGTGCTGGCAGGTACTCGGTGCCCCGTGTCCCCATCAGTGCTGCAGCGTCCCCAGAGCCCCAGCCCGGGCCGGGAGCAGGCACCGCACACTCAGCCCGTGCAGGGGAGCAGCCTGGTAATTTTCCACTCAGGTTTCCTTCCAAGATCTGGCCAGGCTCTGCCTGCATTGTCTCCCGCTGTCTTTCCAGTCACCCTCCATTCCCCCATGGTCTGACCTGCCCTTTGATTCCCTGAGTCTCTGTCCCACTGCCATTCGCCGAACCATGAGAAATCCTGTCCTGCTCGCAGGGAGGCAGAAAAGAATCCCCCAGCATTTTTTCCCTTTGAAGCCAGTGTCCCCACATCCCTCTCTGTGCCCCTTCCCCAGTGCCTTCCCCCACAGAACCACCTTCAGCAGTGCCCTGCCGTGGTGTGGGACCCCCTGTGCCCACCTGCCTCATGCCTGGCCCCCAGTCCTGGGATGAGGGAGCGGGCTGGTGAGTCAGGGCAGTGGAGGATCAGTGCTGTGGAAGGGAATTCCTGCCTCCCCCTCCCACACCAGGCCTGGCTGGGGGGCTCCAAGGGGGGATCCAGCAGCTGCTGCACCACTGGCTCTCGCTAAAGCCGGCACTGCCACTGCAGGGTTCCCACCCCACGTGCCCACACATTGCTGTGTGGGGTGCCAGCCTGCTCCTGTGGGGCAGCAGGGACTGTGCAAGTCCCAACCCACAGTCTGCACATGAACCCAGCCTAGGCTGATGGGTGGCAAAGGTGGCAGAGGGCGCTGGGACAGACACCCATGCCAGGGCAGACCAGGTCAGTGACACTGGCTTAGGTTTCCTTGGTGCTTTGATGGGCACACCTGCTATTTTCCATTGCTGTGGTTTATTCCCTCTCTTTCCCAAGCCGGGACACAAATGTCCCGGTCGTAAACCAGAGCTGGCTGCCTGCGGCCGTGCCAGGTGCCGGAAACAAGCGCAGGCTGCAGCCCCGGAGCTGCCATCCGTTCTGCCCCACTGCCCAGCCCCGAGGGCAGTGTCAGCAGCACCCGCTCCTGACGCAGCCAGGCCACAGCGGGGCTGGCCCCATGCCTCCTCCCATCCCTTTTTCCATCGCTGCCTCCCGCCTCTGCACCAGGGAAACCGCCATGCAGAGAGGTTTGCAGCCAGCAGTGAGGGTGTCTCTGCGTTCCCTACCCTCACCATCACTTTGTGCCTCAGTTTACCCCGTGGGCAAAGGGAAGTGTGTGAAGGTGTGATTTCAGCAGGGGGCTGTGCCTGCGGAGCTGCAGGGCTGTGCTGGCTCCTGGGAAGGGCAGTGTGGTGAGGGGCAGGACTGGGGCTGGGACTGGGGCTGTGCTGGCTCCTGGGAAGGGCAGTGTGGTGAGGGGCAGGACTGGGGCTGTGCCTGTGGAGCTGCAGGGCCGTGCTGGCTCCTGGGAAAGGCAGTGTGGTGAGGGGCAGGACTGGAGCTGTGCCGGCCCATTAACCACCCTGGGTGTACATAGGGTCAGAAGGCCAGGGCCACCCACAAAACGCCGGCAGCTCTCCGCAGTCCCATCCTGAGCAGCTGACGTCCCTGGCCCGCAGCCAGTGCTGGCTGGCCCTGCCTGCTGCCGCGGTGCCAACCGGGCCTGTGGCAACCTCTGCCCGCGGCAGAAGGTCACCGCTGCAGAGGGGCCAGCTGAGGGCAGGGACCTGCTCTGGGTGATGCCATCCCACCGGGTGTCCCCTTCTCTCTCCCGCCCTCAGAGCCTGCGCGCTGCTCTCTGGCTGGAGGCGAATTTGGGCCTTAGCCCAGGGCACTCGATGTCACCGGGACACGAGGTTGAACACGGGATGTGGCTGAACCGCCCTCTTGCCATGGAACCGGCTCAGCCAGCACGGTGCATCCTCATGGGGAGAGCTGCCCCAGCTCCCTGCACAGCACTCAGGGCTGGCTGTGCCCATCCTGCCCCCACAGTGCCACTTGCACTGCCAGGCAGGGTGACAGGAGAACTGGATTTTGGGGAGCTGTGCCACAGCCCGGAGGCCCAGGGTTGGAGGATTTTGGGGAGCTGTGCCACAGCCTGGAGGCCCAGGGTTGCAGGATTTTGGGGAGCTGTGCCATAGCTGGGTGGCCCAGGGTTGGAGGATTTTGGGGAGCAGTGCCACAGCCTAGAAGCCCAGGCTGTGCCCCTGGGCACAGCAGGGCACCCAGGCAGGGCAGGAGGGCGTGTGCCCCGCCGTGCACACCGTGTCCCCGTGTGTGTACGCCGTACACAGCACGGGGTGTGTACATGTACACACGTGTGAGCACGCGCAGGCCTCGGTTACGACAGCCCTCCCGTTGTGATGCAAAAGAGCCCTGCAGATGAATAACGCTGCAAGATGCCTCCTCAGATATTTTTGCTGGTGCCAAAAATAGTCTCCCTGCCTTCCTCCCTCCCCTCCCTCCGTCCCCAGCCAGCCCCTCCGCTGCTTGACAGAGAGGCTGCATCTGCAGCCAGCAGGATCCAACAGCTCCTGCCTCTGGATGGGGGTGTTCTGGGGGCTCCAGAGGAGGAAAGGAGGCTCTGTTAGAGCCCTCTCGGTTAGGTTGGAGGCTGTGGCTCTGTCAGAGCAGCACAGCCCCACTCCCTGCCCTGGCTGCCCATGGAAATTTCCCTGAGCAGGCAGAGGAACACCTGGGCACGCACAGCAGGCGCAGGGCTCCGGCGCTCGTCCTGCCGCGGTCAGAGGGGTGAAGCAGCGGGAGACGCAGGACGAGGACGCAGGACAGCCGGGCTCCCTGCCAGTCCCCGCATCTGCCCTTGCTGCAGGAGAAGAGCTGGAGCCCTGCCCGTGCCGTGCCTCAGTTTACCGAGGGGAGACGCCAGGTGGGGTCTTTGCTCCACGCAGGAATTGCGGGGAGTTTTTCCCCAGCACAGGGCACTGAAATATCCCCTGAGCTCAGCGCTAATGCATCCCCCAAAGAGGGGGGTTCCCCCAAAATGTCACTGCCTGGGAACCTGGCATTGGCATTGCAGGAAAGGCACACGGCTGTGAGACCCATAACCCTGTCTGGCATCCCGCAGCCCCTCTCTGGCTACAGGCACCCCCTGCACCCCATTGCTTTCACCCCGGCAATTTTGGCGAGTAACCCCCAGTTAGGGAGCCCGGCTCCCTGCCCAGTGCCTGCCCGGAGCACAGCGTGCCCGGGGCCGGACCAGCGCTGGGCACGCCGAGCTGCGAGCAGGGGGGAGCACTGGGGGGGCAGGCGCTGCTCCGGCTGCCGCCTCTCCCCAATTCCCCATTGCCCCCGCGGTGAGCGCACGGTGCCGGTGTCGGGGCACGGCAGCCCCGCAGACAGAGATGCCGAGGGGGCACCGCTGTCCCCCGCAGCCCCCCGGAGCCGGGGAGGTGTCGCCGCCCCGTTCCGGAGCGTGTCCCCGGGGCAGAGCCGCCCCTCGCGGGCCCCCCTGGCTCCGGGCGCGCTGTACCACGCGGTGCGCGGGGGCTGGCCGTCACCGAGCCGTCACCGAGCCGTCACCGAGCCCGGCTGCCGCCTCTCCACCCATTTGATGTCAGAGCCGCTCAGGTGCCGTCAGCCCCGCAGCCGGCACCGGCTCCGGCCCCGCACGCCCAGCACGGGGGGCTCCGCGCCTGACCCCGCGCCCCCGCCTGCAGCCGGCCCCGGGCAGCCCGGCCGCTGTCCCCCGGCTCCCCGCTGCCCCCGGCTGCTCCCCGCCGTCCTGCGGTGCCCGCCGGGGCCACCATGAGGGACTCGTACACGGTGACGCTGCCCGAGGAGCCCCCCGCGCTCCCCGACCTTCACAAGGACCTGCGGCCCCGCGCCTCCATGCCAGGGTCCCTGCTGGTCTCCACCTTCGTCGGGCTCGTCCTCAACAAGACCAAGGTACGAGATGCCCGCAGCCCCATTGCCCCGGCTTGGGGGCAGAGAAGGGGGCACCCCTTGCCCGCCCTGGGGAGCGTGGAGTGCCCTGTGCCATCCCCCGTGCCCGAGGATGGGGTGGCAGGGGGTGAATGCCCTCCCGGCTGCCCGTGGGGACGGCGTGTCCCCGTGTCCCACAGGGTGGCACGGAGCAGGTGGACTGCACGTGTCAGGACACCTGGGTTCCTCTCCCAGCCCTGCCCTTGCGGTGACCTTGGCCAGGTCCCCGTGTCCCACCACAAGGAAGGGTCTGCTGGCCACGCTGAGCCCCTTGGCAGTGCCATGGGAGTGAACTTGGCTGTGCCCAGGGCCACAGTGCCGGGACAGATCTCTCCTGCAGGGATGGCAGAGCAAGGGGCAAGGAGGGCAAGGTCTGAGCACTTATGTAAGTCTGGCTGCTCTGGTTCTCCTGCTGCCCCAACAGGCTCCTGGCATGTGGACCTGGATGGGGCAGGACGGTGAGGATCTTGTCCCTTGTCCCCACCGCCTGTCCCTTGTCCCCGTCCTGCGGTGCAGCCTCGGGGAGTCCCCAGCCGAGCCGCGTGAGCCAGCTCTCCTTCAGCGCCTCTGAGCATGTCGTGTCCTAGATAAAGCCCTGTACGGGAGAGGGGGATTAGCTGGAGTTGAGTCACCCAGGGGAGGGAAATCCAGAGGGGGAAATAACACCTCGGTGCACACAGGGCTTGTGCCAGGCTAGGGGAGCACCTGACACCCCCTGCTCAGCCCCAGCCCTCCCCCGGGGTTGTCCCAGGCTCTGGGAGGACAGCCTGCGACCTGGCTGTGGGGGAATGCAGGATCTGTGGGGAGGTTTGCACCCACATGGGCAGGACTGGCCGGTCCCTCCTGGCACAGGGCAGGAGCTGCCCAACCAGGGCAACTGGACAAGCCCGTCCTGGTGGGGATGGCTGGGGCACACTGGGGCAGCTCCTGGGGGTTGCTGCTCACCCCCGGCACCGTGACCTTCTCTGGGGTAGTGGTGGGGACGCAAGCAGGGCCTTGGGGCTCACATCCTCCGAGGGATGGATATAGGGACACTGGCCCACCTCTCCTGCTGCCATCTGCTCAGGGACCAGAGCCAGGCCAGCTCCTCCAGCCGTGGCGTGGCACTGACCTGTCACATCCTGCTGGCACCCTGTGCCCAGCTGAGCCTGCCCCCAGCCCAATAAGGCGCCTGGCACTTTTGGACAGCCCCATGTCATTTGGGCAGCCACATCTGGGGACATCCCTACGCTCTGGGCACTGTGGGCACCCGATGGCACAGAGGGCAGGCGGTCAGAGCCACGTGTGCCCACACAGGGCGGCCGGGTCCCCGCTGGTGCCGGTCCCTGCCGCGGTGGGTGATGCCTGCGCCGTCGCTAAGGAGCACATGTAACTGGAGCTGGGTTATTTTGGGCTGCTGTCAGGGCTGGGTGCTCAGCACCTCCCACACACACACCAGCTGCTGCTATTTCGGAGCTGCTGGGCCCCCTCCCCTCCTCTCGCCTCCTCTCCTCCTCCTCAAGCCTCAGGTGGGCAGCTGGGGCGTTTGCCTAAGGATCCTTAAATCCTGGGCATCTGGGGAGCACCGTCAGCAGCCTGGCCCTGTCAGACCCCACCCTGCTCTGGGGAGGCTCATCCTGCTGCTCCCCAATGCAGGGCTGGGAGCAGGACCCCTGGGCTCCCACCAGTGCCCCCCACCAGCATCCTGACACCCCTAAAGCCCTCTGTGTTCTTGGTCTCTCCAGCAAAGAGTGATGATGGTTCCCAGCCCCAGCATCCAGCTGCCCATGCCCATCTTTGCTTTTCCTGGCTCAGGGAGCACCTGGAGCACCTGGAATTGTCACCCCATGGCACAGGTGCAGCACAGCCAGGGCTGGGAAGGCACCACTGGGCACACAGCCCTGTTCCCTGGGCTGGGCTTGCACTTTCCAGGTGGACTTTATCCTGCAAGACGGCTGTGCCAAGGTCTGGGCTGCGCTCATGCAGGGTGTCCTGGAGGGGATGGACACCTGGCACGAGGCAGGCACGCAGTGACAGGGCACTGTGCTCCTCCTGCAGCATGGGGCAGGCACAGGGCACTGCCATGCCCCGGTGTCCCCAGGGGAGGCAGCCTGGGTGCCAGCCTGACCTGCAATCCAGGGCACGGGGCAAAGGCATTGCCAGGCAGGGAGAACTTTGAGCCCTGAGCATAGTCCTGGGCCAGCAGGATGGGGCAGGCCAGCCGTGGTTTGTCACCAGGCTCTTGGCCCAGAGAGCTGCTCGGTGCTGGCTCTGCCCATGATGTCACAGCGGGATGGGGCCTCTCCTTGCACCTGAGGGTCTGCTCCACAGGCAGCTCTGTGGCACCATGGCCTCGCTGGGCTGCCCACAGGCATGGCCAGCCCGCCACCCTCCCAGCACTGTTCCCTCTCTCTGCAGAGCTCCAAGGCCGTGCAGGGGCTGACCGGCCTGCGGAACCTCGGCAACACGGTGAGTGTGTCCCCAGGCCTGTGGCTCACACCTGTGGGGCAGGGGGAGCCCTGTGCCTTCACCTCACCCTGGCAGCTCCCTGCACCCCTCTCCCCACGGCGCTTCCCCTGTCCTGTGCCCAGCCCAGGTGTCCCCCTGCCATGGCCTGCCTCCCTCTGCTTCCCGTTGCCATGGTTTTCTCTTGTGCCTCCCCCAGTGCTTCATGAACTCCATCCTGCAGTGCCTGAGCAACACCAAGGAGCTGCGGGATTACTGCCTGCAGAACCAGTACCTGCGGGACCTCAACAACAACAGCCGCATGCGCACGGCGCTCATGTCAGGTAACTGCCCAGCCCCGGGGACTGCGGGGGCTTCCCTGCAGCAATCCCTGCAGCAATTCCTGCAGCACAACCCTGCCACACCCCACGTCCTGCGGGACCCCCACCCAGAGCTCCACGCTCCTCCTTGGGCTGCCCCAAGTGGAGGATCAGGCTGTGAGACCCCTGAGCTGTCCCCATGGGGACATGGCTATGCTACCCCCTCTGCTGAGCCGCCTCTCTGCCTGCAGAGTTTGCAAAGCTGATTCAGCTGCTCTGGACCTCGTCCCCCAACGAGAGCGTGAGCCCCTCCGAGTTCAAGACGCAGATCCAGAGATACGCCCCACGCTTCGTCGGCTACAAGTAAGGGGGGGTGGCTGCAGGGGGGTGGGGGGAGCTGAGCCCCCTGCAGCCTCTCACTGGCCATGCCCCGTGTCTTGCAGCCAGCAGGATGCACAGGAGTTCCTGCGGTTCCTGCTGGACGGGCTGCACAGCGAGGTGAACCGCGTGCTGGTGCGGCCCCGGGCCAGCACCGACACCCTGGATCACCTCCCGTAAGTGCTGGCACCGCACAAACCCCAGAGGAGTTCGCTGCCCGCAAGGCCAGCCCGGGGACAGCGACCTCACGGGTCCCTCTGGGCTGGCTGGCGGGGCTGGTGTCCCCCAGGCCATGCTCAGTGCCTGCTGTGTCCCCATGCTTGCAGTGACGACGAGAAGAGCCGGCAGATGTGGAGGAGGTACCAGGAGAGGGAGGACAGCCGCATCAGCGGTGAGCAGGGCTGGGGCAGGGAGGGCAGGGCTGGCCTGGCAGCGAGGGGGGAACCAGGGCTCTCACCCTGCTCTGTCCCACCCCTCCAGACCTCTTCGTTGGGCAGCTGAAGAGCTCTCTGACCTGCAGCGAGTGCGGCTACTGCTCCACAGCCTTCGACCCCTTCTGGGACCTGTCCCTGCCCATCCCCAAGGTGAGGGAGCCCCAGTGATCCCTGTCCCACACTGCCTGTCCCACACTGCCCGTCCCTAACCACCACTGCACTCCCACAGAAAGGCTACGGGGAGGTGACGCTCATGGATTGCCTCCGGCTCTTCACCAAAGAGGACGTGCTGGATGGGGACGAGAAACCGGTACAGGGCAGGGGGGCTCCCATGGCAGGCTGGGCCCCTTCCCCTCTGTGCTTGTGTTGGCAGCACTGTGGGCAGTGCCCTCACCCTGCTGCTTTGTGCTGTTCTCTCCCACAGACGTGTTGTCGCTGCAAAGCCAGGACAAGGTGCACAAAAAAATTCAGCATCCAGAAGTTCCCCAAGATCCTGGTGCTTCGTATCCTTCGGGCAGAGGGATGGGGACAGGGGCTGTTGTGGGGGGCAGAGATGGGTTATTGCAGGCTCCCCTTTGTCCCTGTGGCTCCTTGACGTGACCCTCCAGACCTGAAGCGCTTCTCCGAGTCCAGGATACGAAGCAGCAAACTCACCACCTTCGTCAACTTCCCGCTGAAGGACCTGGACCTGCGGGAATTCGCCTCGCAGAGCTGCAGTGAGTGCCCTGCTTGCCTCTAATCCCAGCCCTGAGCTCCTGGGGACTCCTGGTGTCCCTCGTGTCCCCAGCTGGTGGGGACACAGGTGTGAGGGGTGGGAGGCACAGAATCCAGGCTGCTGGTGCTGCTGGCATGGTGGGGGGCACAGAATCCAGGCTGCTGGAGCTGCTGGCGTGGTGGGGGCTCTGTGCTGGCACTTTGAGGGGCAGCAGGGCTGAGCAGCCCCCCTGCTCCCCACAGACCACGCCGTTTACAACCTCTATGCCGTCTCCAACCACTCGGGCACCACCATGGGGGGACACTACACAGCCTACTGCAAGAGCCCCGTGTCCAGCGAGTGGCACACCTTCAACGACTCCCGGTGAGCCTGGGGTGGCACAAGCGGGCAGGGCCCCCCCCCCCCTGCTCAGGGCATCCCATCCCTGCTGCTCACAGCTGTCCCTTTGCCCTCTCTGCAGCGTCACCCCGATGTCCTCGAGCCACGTGCGCAGCAGCGATGCCTACCTGCTCTTCTACGAGCTGGCCAGCCCGTCCTCCCGCATGTAGCCAGCCCTGCCTCCCTGGGGGAGCCCCGGGCCACCCCTCAGAGCCGGCTCCACCAGGGTTCGGGCGTTTGGCACCCCCAGAGCGAGGGGGAGGCGAAGAGGAGACACCCCCGAGGTGGCCGCAGAGGGAGGCTGGGGACAGCCAGGAGCAGAGCCCGGGCAAGGACATCCCAGCTCCGAACTGAGGAGGGACTCGTGGCAGGGCAGGGCTCAGGCAGCTCCAGCTCAGGCACCTTCTGATTGCTGATTTGTTTTTTACCTCGGGGTTTTACTTTCTTTTCTTTTCTTTTTCTTTTTTTTCCCTCTTTTTTTCTTTTTTATCTTTTTTGTTTCTTTTTTTTTTTCTTTTTCTTTTTTTTTTTTTTTTTTTTTTTTTTTTTTGTTGGTGTGTAATAAAAATCCTGAGCAAGGGACTCTACAGGAATAATGGGGCCACCTGTCCCATTGACTCAACCAGGACCTCTTCTCCCCTGGGAGAAGCACCCAGGAGAGCCTCACACATCCCTCCTGACCTCTTGCCACTCCTGTATCTGCTTGGCCGTCCCAGAGGATTCGTGAACTGCTCCCGATCTCCTCCCGACACTTCCAAACCTCCTGGCAAAGGACTCCAGCAGCCCTCTGGTGGCCTCCGTCCCATCTCGGGCAGCACAACCCTGCAGCTGCCCCACTCACACTCCTCAAAGCAGCCAGACCCACGGACAGGAGGGAGGAAAACATTTTGTGGAATTTCTATGTATTTATAATGGACTTTGCTTCAACCTGGAGCCCCCCGCTGCTTCCTGCCTCTCCAGGGACTTGTGCCGGGGCTGCTCCGGGTGGGTTTTTACCTGCCTGCTCAAACGACGGTGCCTTAAACCATTTAGGGGAGCGGGGGGGCCGCGGGGGTCGCACGGAGAGAGGGGAGGACGGTGGCTTTGCGGGACCATCTGCGATCGGGGCTTTGTTCTCCCTGTGATCAGGAGCCCTCCTGGGTGCCCGGGCACCCGCCCTGCTGCTCTGCCCTCCAGCTAGCAAATGCCAGTGGCCTTTTTAGCCTTTAATTTATTCTCCTCCCCGTCCTGCCTTGCCTGAGGCGCAGCGGGAGGAGACACGGGCACCATCCCAGCCCTCGGGGCAGCTCCATCCAAGCCACCCCCGGCCCTGCGGGCACGGGCTGAGCGCTGGCACCAGCACCCTGCCCAGCCTGGGGCATCCCAGCGGGGCTCAGGGGGGGCAGGATGGGAACGGGGGCTGCCCAGGGCAGGAGCTGGGCTGGGGCAGCGATGCTGCGTGGCAGGTGGCTTGTTTACTGTGTAAGCAAGGCGGGTGGGAAGCGTCTCATACAAGGGAGACTCGTGCAGGAATAAATTTGAGCTTGAACAGGGCGTTGGGTGCGTGTGGTTTGTGTCTGGGTGGGCTGGCAGAGGGTGGGGAGCTGCCACCGGCGGAGCCCCATGGACCAGAACACTCTGGGCTCTCCTGCAGCAAGGGAGATGTGGCTGCAGGTGGCAGAAGGAGCCTTTTCAACCCCACCTTTTCAACCTTTTCAAGCTTCCCTAAAAACCCCTGAACAATGGCCCCTTTCTGCCCTGCTTAGGGATGGAGACGGGCATTAAGGGGCAGCAGGAATGCAGGTGGCAGTGCCCAGGCACCCAGCGAGGGCAGGGGGGACACGCTCAGCCCAGGGTCCCCAACACAGCCCCTTCAGCGCTGCCTTGAGCAGAGAGGAGCTGCTGGAAAGCCAAGGTGCCATGTGGGGACCCCAGCGGCAGGGTCCCCTTGGGGATGGGCTCCCAGCAGGATGGGTGCGAGCACTCGTTCCCCTTTAAGACGCTGTTCCTCCGTGCCAGAGCCTGACCTCGGCATCCTCAGCTGAGCTGGATTAACGGGGCGAGGGGGAAGGGGCCTGCGGAGGGGACTGGGGCTGCCGCCGCCTCCTGGGGCTCCCCGCACTCCCGGTACGGCGGGCATGGCCCTCGGGTGGGCTCCGGAGCTGGGCTGCCGCGGGTAGAGCTGGCACTGCCACCCCCTCGGGTGGGCACCGGAGCTGGGCTGCCACTGGTAGAGCTGGCACTGCCATCTCCTCACCCCACAGAGTGCAGCAGGGTCCCCACGCCGCCCCGGGGCCCATGGGGACAGCTGGGGAGCAGCGGGCGGTGGGGCTGGGGGGCACAGGGCACTGGGCAGGATTTTAGCCAGGCTGCGCAGGGAGCCGCCCGCTGCCATGAAAGACTTCACCGAAATCACGCTTTGCCCCGAGGCTCTGGACGGCAGCAAGGTAGGGCTGGGGGTGTGGGTGATGCTGATGGTCCCCAGGGTGCCACTGATGGTCCCTGAGTGTCCCCCCCGTGGGTCCCCAGGGTGCCAGGGTGCCACCCGCTCTCGCTGTCCCACAGACCGAGTTCTGCAACCCCGTTTTTGAGGGCGAGGAGCCGCGGGCGGCACCGAGCGCGGAGCACCCGCCGGACAAGGATGGGAGCGGCCCCGCACCACGCCGGGACGGCCTCGGTACCAGCCTGGGGGTTTGTACACAGCCCCTGCCCATGGAGCAGGGGCTCTGGGGCTGCTTGGGGACACGTCGGCACCGCGG
Organism: Zonotrichia leucophrys gambelii; assembly: GCF_028769735.1. NCBI lineage: Eukaryota > Metazoa > Chordata > Aves > Passeriformes > Passerellidae > Zonotrichia > Zonotrichia leucophrys. Next base: position 1,979,657 of record NC_088193.1, on the reverse strand, counting down.
GGATGAGCCCAGCAAGGGCTGGTACCGGCCTGGGGGTTTGTACACAGCCCCTGCCCATGGGGCTGCAGGATGGGGGTGCTGGGGCTATTTGGGGACACATCGGGGACGTGCCCAGCGAGGGCTGAGCCAGCCCTACAGGGAGGTGGGGAATGGTTTAGCAGCGCTCTGCCCGCTGTCCTCGCCCCCAGGCCAGCAGCTCTGGGCACAGGTGGGCTGGAGGTACCGCGCCGACTGCAAGTTCACCTGGCTCTGCGTGGCTCTGATGAGCGCCATCCTGCTCTTCCTCATCGCCCTCCTGCTCGGCATCCTCATCCACCGTGAGTCGGGAGGCGGCTGTGAGCGGGGTGGGGGGCACAGAACCGGCTCAGAGGGGGAGAGGGGCACCCAGAGCCCACCCCGGGTGTGCCCGCTGTGGGGAGAGGGTGACCCCATCACAGGAACAAGGGGGATCTCCGTGTCCCTGGGATGTGTCCCATCAGTGTGGGACCCCCGGGAGCTGCGCACCTGTGGGTGAGGCGTGAGCACAGGGCTGGGAGGGCTTCCCGAGCCCCTTCCCTGCCCCGCAGCCATCCCTCCCCGCTGGGGCTGAGCTATCTCTGCTCTTCCCTGGCACAGAGCTGACGCCCCCACATCCACCCGATGCCTCAGCCACGGCCCTGCCCGCCCGCGGCGCTGCCACCACCGCCACAGCGCCCATCCGAAGGGACCCCCCGGCCCCCAAAACCGCTGCCACCCCAACCGAGAGCTGGCTGCCCACGGCCCGCACGGCAGCGCCGGGTAAGTGCCGAGCGGGGCAGGGTTTGGGATGGGGGTGCCCTGCTCCAGCTCATGCCCACGCTGTTGCCTCGCTCAGCCTGCGGAGGGACCCTGCGCGGCCCCGAGGGCTCCTTCAGCTCCCCCAACTACCCCGGCCCGTACCCCCCCAACGCCCTCTGCATCTGGCACATCGAGGTGGGCGCCGGCCTCGCCATCCAGCTGAGGATGGAGTCGTTCAGCGTGGAGGGCACGGCCTCCTGCCTCTTCGACCGCCTGGAGCTCTACGAAGAGCTGGGCACCGCTGGCACTGCCCCTGCCCCAGCCCGGGGCAGCCCGACCAGGTAGGGCTCCTCACACCTAGAGCATGGCACTGTGGAGGGGGCAGAGAGCGGTGCCAGCCCCTGCTGTGCCCCCAGGTTTTGTGGCAACGTGCCCCCCCCGACCTTCAACTCCAACTCGAACCGCCTGCGGGTCACCTTCGTGTCCGACAGCAGCGTGGGCGCCCAGGGCTTCAGCGCCCGCTACCGAGCCGTGGCCCCTGCCGAGAGTGAGTGCCCCCTCCCAGGGCACTGCCAGGGTCCCTCCGGGCTGGCAGGGAATGAGGACAGCCAGCAGGGAATGGGGAGGGTGCCCGGCAGAACCCCCCTCCAGCCCGGGTGTCTGTGCTGCGTTCAGAGAGCTGCGCCTGGGACGAGCACCTGTGTGACCGCGGGCTGTGCCTCCAGCTGGGCTTCGTGTGCGACGGCTTCCACGACTGCTCGGACGGGAGCGACGAGGCCAACTGCAGCCTGAAACACAAAGGTGAGAGGGACAGACCCCGCCTGCAGCCCCCAGACCCCCAACTGCAGCCCCCAGAGCCTGGGGCACCGGGGATGGGCAGGAGAGGGAGATGGAGGGAAGGGAGAGGGGGTAAATCTCTTTGTGTGTGTGTCTCTCCAGAATGTGGGGGGCCGCTGACCGCCTTGGAGGGGCACCTGTCCACCCCGAACCACCCGCAGCCATACCCGCACCAGCAGGTGAGAGAAGGAAGGGGCGCTGTGGGAGCGCGGTGAGGATGAGGCTGGGCAGGGAGGAAGGCAGCCCCGGCCCCGGGGAGAGCTGGGGGTGCCCCTGCCCAGCTTCACGGGTGTCGCCGGCTGCCCCCCACCCTGCCCCGCAGCTGTGCCTGTGGCAGATCTCGGTGCCCCTGGGCCACGTCATCGAGCTGCACTTCCACAACTTCAGCCTGGAGTCGCACGAGGATTGCAGCTTCGACTTCGTGGAGGTGCACGACAGCGCGGGCACGGGCGCTGCCAGCCTCATGGGCAGGTACCCGACACCCCCAGGCCTGCTGTGCCACCCTGGCAACAGCCTGGGGAAACTGAGGCACGGAGCCGCCAGAAGGCAGGGTTTGGAGGTGCTGGTCAGCCCCCCGAGCCCATCTCTTGTCCCCTGACCTCGGCAGGTTCTGTGGCCACCAGGTGCCACCCGCCCTGACCTCCTCACGGCACGTCATGACCGTGCTCTTCGTGGCAGACGAGGGAGTTGCAGACCAGGGGTTCTTTGCCACCTACCAAGCCCGCAATGCCACAGAGAGTAGGTAGCCAAGAGGGGGCACAGGGTGCCCAGGGTGGGTGGTGCCACCTCTATCTCTGGGGGGCTTCAAGGCCAGGCTGGATAAAAACCTGGAAAAGCTCTTGTTCCACAGCTGGCCCTTCTTGGAGCAAAAGGCCCCCAGGCCCCTTCTCACCTGGTTTCTCACCTGGTTTATCCTATAACCTCACAGCCATGGGGATGGGACCTGGAAGGGCTCACCTGCACAGGGATGTGATCCATGGCCTGAGTGCTGCCCCCAAATAACCCAGGGAATTTGTGATTTCCTAAGCTGGATCTGCCCGATCCCCTGGGCAGTGAGCGTGACAGGGGTGGTCAGCACGGGGCCACGCTGGCTCCCAGCCGTGCCCTGCCCTCTCCCCTTCCAGAGACCTGCAGCCCTGCGGAGTTCTCCTGTGGGAACGGCGAGTGCCGGGCGCTGGAGGCTGTGTGTGACGGCTGGCACGACTGCCCCGATGGCACTGACGAGCTGAACTGCACCGGGGTGTCCTACCCGGCCTTCGGTGAGTGCCACCACCCCTGGGTGCCCCTCGCAGCACCCAGCGCCCCCTGAGCCCAGCTGGCACAGCCTGCGGGCAGCCCTGCGGCTGACACAACCCCTCTCCCTGCGCAGGGTCTGTCTGCGAGCCCGTGGAGGTGGAGATGTGCCTGGGGCTGGGCTACAACGCCACCTCCTTCCCCAACATCTGGCTGGCCATCCCGGACCAGGCGGGAGCCGCCGAGGTGCTGCAGGACTACCAGGTGAGCTGGGCAGGGGCTGTCCCCACACTGCCACACCCCACAGGTGCGAGGGGCTGCCCTCACCTGGGCACCGGGCTCACGGCGCTGTCCCCGCTGTCCCGCAGACGCTGATGGAGCTGGCGTGCTACCAGCACCTCCGCCCGCTCATCTGCAGCCTCTTCGTGCCCAAGTGCACCCCGGACGGGGGCGTGCTGCAGCCGTGCCGCGCCGTGTGCCTGGCGGCCGAGCTGCGCTGCCAGCAGTCCCTCGGCCTCCTCGGCATCCTCTGGCCCATCAACTGCAACATCCTGCCCGACTCCAGCGACCCCGTGGAGTGCTTCCAGCCCTGAGCCGGCCAGGGCAGAGCAGCAGGGGCTGAAGTCACCCTCCCCACCCCAAATGTCCCTCCTGAGCTCTTCCTGAGTAAATACCCAGCTGCTGGGTGGCCCCTCAGCTGCCCTGGGGTCAGCCCCTGTGCCCAGTGCTTGGTTTGGTGCCTGGATGCCACGGGCTTGCCCACAGCTCCATTTCCCTAGGGAGCAGGTGACATACCCCACAGGGAAAGGCTTGTGCTGGAGGGGCAGGAGGGAAAGGGTTAATGCTCCCCAAACGGAGCAAGGCTGGGCAGAGGTGAGCCAGGCTGCAGGGACAGGAGCCCAGGGCTGCCCGTGTCCCACAGCCCCAGAGCCAGCAGAATAAACAGCGTGAGCAGGTGACAAAGCCAAGGGAGCAGGTGACTCATTTGGGGTCTGTGTGTGGGAAACTCAGGAATGGGTGGAGGGAGGGAAGCCAGGGATGGGGCAGGGATCTGAGAGGGATGGAGGGGCACAGGGGAGAGTGGGCAGCTGGCTGTGCCCTCACTGGGCTGGGGGCTTGCAGGATCCCAGGGAGATGGATGGGTCTCAGAGGGGTCCAGCTGGTGGCCGCATGGTGCAGGGAAGGGATCCTGTGCCACCAAGAGTGGTGGCCCTGCTGGCTGTGCTGGCTGAGCTGGCTGTGCTGGCTGAAGGCCACCCTGGTGGCCACAAGCCTGGCAACACCCATGGCCACAAACCAGCGTCCAGCTGGCCAAAAACAACACTCCCTTCACACCCTGCCACCACCCAGCCTGGCCGTGGGTATCCAGGTCTGGAAGGAACATTTGGCAGCGTCCCCAGCTCCACTGCAGGCTCTGGCACGGGGAGGACAGGGCCAGCAATGCCATCGTGTTTCCCACTGCCCTGAGCATGTGGAGAAATCCCCAGCCTGGCTGGGGTCACTGGGCTCAGGACCCACTTGTGCCAGCTCTGCCCCTGTGCCCAGCCGGGACCTGCCATCCCCACCCAGCTCCCTCTGTCCCTGCCTGTCCCAGCTGCTGCCGGGCCCAGGGACATCCCCAGCCTCAGGCCCGCCCCTCTGGCCAGCGTGTGACCGTGTCCCTTGGCCGCACCCGGCGCTGGAACGAGTTAAAGGCAGGCTGGGAGCGCCTCGAAAGCTTCGCCGCGTGCCCGGCGTCCCCAGGGCCAGCCCTGCCTGCTGGCACGGGCACAGCCTGCTCTGCCCGCCCTCCCACCTGCCCTGCACGCTCAGCCCAACGTGCTGGGACTGCCCAGATGGATCCTGCGGCTTCCCCTGCGTGCTCCCAGGGCTGGCACTGCCAGGCACGGTGTGTTCTGCCATGCCTTGGCCTCAGCTCTGCTGCACCCGCACACCCTGAGAGCTCCCTCCTCTTTCTGCCACTCCATCTCTCTCTGCCTTGCTGGATTTCCCTCCCTCAGCCTTTACCTTGCTTCCTTTCCCTCTGCTGCCTGTTCTCCCTGTTTTCCTCCCCTCCACCCTGCTGCCCAGCCGTGCCCAGCCTGTGCCTCCTGTCCCTCAGCCGGGCTGTTTGCAGCGCTCTCCCTTCCCCCTGCTTACAACACTTCCGACACCATGGGATTATTTTTCTTTTTCCCCTTGTCTTGTAGCTTTTGGCTCCCAAGGCCCTTGATTTCCTTTGGAGTTTGGGAGGAGAGACGTGGGGAGGAGGAGGGGGGGGGGAGAGGCTGCCTCTCTTAGGGCCTTCGTCAGAGCCAAGTGGCCAGGCAGAGCCTCAGCCCTTGCACAGCAGCGGTGAGCAGCGAGGTGAGCCCCGGGACAGGAGCCGAGGGACCGCAGTGAGTGGGGACACCCAGCCGGGGCCAGCTGCGACTCCCTGCCTTCCTGCTCCGGCGCCTGGGCGGAGGGGAGACGCTTCTCTCCTCCTTTTCTCCTCCTTTTCCTCTTTGTTGCCATCGTGGAGGGGGAAGAGAGCCGCTTTTCTGGGTCACGGCCGCGGGGATGGGGCCAGCGCTGGCCCCGGGGCTCAGCCCTCGCTGGGGAAGGGCTGGGGGCAGCGCGGGCAGGGGGGTGGTCCCGGCACGGCCGGGGGTGGTCCCGGGGATGCTGCAGCCGGCCGGGGGTGGAGCGGAGCGGCCGGGATGCTGCCAAGGGCAGGGCCGGGCACAGCCCCGCGCTCCCCGAGCTGCCGCCGCAGAGGCAACAACCCCACCCCAGGCTCACCAGCCCTAAATCCCCTGCCTTCCCCAGAGCTGGCCGGCGGCAGGCCACCAAACCCCACCCCACACGACCACGCCACCCGGGCCCTAAACCCCCCGTCTCCTGGCTGGCTCAGGGGCTCCCCAGCGAGCTGCGATGGCACACGGAAGCTGTGATGCACACGGAGCTATAGGACACATGGCCAGTGTTGGCACACGGTGGGCCGGGCTGTGGGAGCTGGGTGGCACACTTGGGGATGCTGTGGTGGCACACAGTGGGATCTGGGTGACAGGGATGCTGTGGTGGCACTCAGGCCATGGGGATGCTGTGGTGGCACACGTGGGGATGCTGTGGTGGCACACGTGGGGATGCTGTGGTGGCACTGGGGATGCTGTGGTGGCACACAGGGATGCTGTGGTGGCACACAGGGATGCTGTGGTGGCACATGGGGATGCTGTGGTGGCACACAGGGATGCTGTGGTGGCACACAGGGATGCTGTGGTGGCACATGGTGACGCTGTGGTGGCACATGTGGGGAGGCTGTGGGGATGCTGTGGCAGGTGCAGGCAGCACCAGGGCCTCGCTGAGGGGAACAGCCCAAAAAATAAAGGGGGAAAAAAGGGGGGAATGTCCCCTGCTGACCCCCCACACTCCCTGCCAAGCACTCCCAACCCTCCTCACTGTGGTCCCCAGTGCTGTGATCCTTCTCTGCCCCCTCCAGGACAAGATGAAGCAGCTCTTCCTCCTCCTCGTCCTGGGGCTCATCGGCAGCTCCTTGCAGATCGAAGACAACAAGATCCCTGGGCTGTGCTCGGGGCAGCCGGGCATCCCAGGGACCCCGGGCCTGCACGGGGGGCAGGGTTTGCCAGGCAGAGACGGACGGGACGGCCGGGATGGAGCCATGGGCATGCCGGGGGAGAAGGGCGACATGGGCCCTCCTGGTAAGAAAGGAGAGATCCCAGCTGGGGAGGGGGATTTGCCATTCCCTGCCCATGGGGAGCACCCCATGCCAGGGGGTGAGTCCTGCATGCTGGCACAACTGCCAAATGGAGAATGAATCCTGCAGAAGTGCCCTTCCCATGCCACCACCACCCCTTGGCCCGGTCTGTGGTGCCCCTGTGTTTCTGCAAAAGGCAGCAGCTCCTTGTCACTGGTGAGGCTGCATTTGTGCCCATCCCCGATGCCACCCTTCTCTCCCAGCCCTGCTTTAGGAGAGACCACCAGGAATTGCGTCATTCCTGCTTTCCCTCAACCTGTGAGGGTTTCTCCAACGATTTGCTGATGCTGAGCAAAATTTACCCACCCAGTCCTCCCCGCTCGTGCTGCTTCCCCACACGGTGCCCAGGTGTGGCAGGGAATTGATGAAATTGGGATTGGGCAGGAGGGATGGAGGAGCTCTGTGGTGACTCTGTGTCCCCTCTGCCCGCCCCAGGAGTGCCAGGTCCCCGCGGGGAGATGGGCAGCCCCGGCGTGGATGGGCTGCACGGTGAGAAGGGAGCCCAGGGCGAGTGCGCTGTCGCTCCTCGCTCCGCCTTCAGCGCCAAGCGCTCCGAGTCCCGCAGCCCTCCCCTGGCCGACCAGCCCATCCTCTTCGACGTGGTGCTCATCAACGAGCAGGGCCACTACGACCCTGCCACGGGCAAGTTCACCTGCGAGGTGCCCGGCCTCTATTACTTCGCCGTGCACGCCACCGTGTACCGCACCAGCCTGCAGTTCGACATCATGAAGAACGGGCACTCCATCGCCTCCTTCTTCCAGTACTACGGCAACTGGCCCAAGCCCACCTCGCTCTCGGGGGGCACCCTGGTCCGCCTGGAGCCCGAGGACGAGGTGTGGGTGCAGGTGGGCGTGGGGGACTACATCGGCTTCTACGCCAGCGTCAAGACGGACAGCACCTTCACCGGCTTCCTCGTCTACTCCTACTGGCAAAACTCCGCCGTGTTCGCCTGAGCTCGCCCTCGGCACCCTTCCCCGAGAGCAGCACCCCTGCCCTGCTCGGGCACAGAAACGCTCCCTGTGCCATGGCGAGGGTGGTGGAACACCCCTGGAGCAGCTCGCTGTTGTTTCGGGCACCCCCAGGGCAGGGCAAGCCGGGCTGGGTGGCCTGGAGCCGGTGCCGGGGGTCGTGCCCCATCCCTCCCCTCAATAAAGGATGCTCAGCTCCGCCTGTGCCGCCTGCCTCCTGCGCCCCGAGGGGGCTGCGCAGCCCTGCCCGGGAGTCCGGGCCGGGGCCACCGTGTCGGGATGTCCCCGCAGGGCCAGCGAGAGCCGCTAGATGGCATCGGCGTCCTGGAGCGGTGAGCGCGGCGCTGCGACCGCCCCCGGCACTCCCCGAGCCTCGGGAGCGCCCCCGGGGCTCCCCGAGAACCGAGCCCCGGAGGATGGGAGGGTCCCCAAGCTGCCAGGGCCACCCCGGGGATAGTGGATTGTCCGGGGGGAGCAGAGCCATGGCTCCGGGAGTGGCCGTGGGTCCCCGAACGGGGCTGGCCGAGCCCCCCGCCCCAGTGTGAAAGCGGTGACCCGCCGCTGGGAAAGGTCGCTATTTTTAGCAGGGTAATGAAGAGCTTCCTCATTCCTTGCCCAAAATAGGTCCCTGAGGGGACCAAGCCGGGGAGGGGGCTCTTGGCCAGCGGCCGAACCCCTTAATGGGCTTGGGACGCTGCCCTGCCCGACTGTGGGGTGCCAGCTGGGACCGGCTCCTCTCCTGGCCGTGCCCAGCCCAGGAACCCGACCACAGCCAGACAGCCACCCCTGCCCTGCCCCAGATCCCCCATTGCCCCCAGCTGTGCCCGTCAGGATGGGCAAACCCCTGTCCCTGCTCACCAGCAGCTGGCACCAGCCGTGGGGACACCAAGTGCCACCCAGTGCCACCCTAGTCCAGCATTGAGGACCATGGGCACATCACTGCAGCCTGCCCGGGCCACCCCCAGCCCATGGGGACCTGGGTGTCCCTTTTGGGGGGCAGGGGGTCTCTGCTGCAGGGCAGCCCTAGGATGGGGTTGCAGCAGAATGTCTGTTTGGGTTGGAGATGGATTTTTGTGCAAGCAGAGCTGCTCAGGGGGCAAACAGCGCCGCAGAGCAGATCGATGGCTATGCTGGGAGGAGGAAAGGGAATTTTCTGCACGAGGTGTGTGGGGGCTGGGAGCATTCCCTGGTCCCTGTCTCGATGTGGGGGAGCAGGATCAGCACTGGCAGCCACGGCAGCTCCTGGGCTCTGCTGCCTTTGGGGTGCTCTTGGCTGTGTGGGCACTTTGGGATCAGGGGGTCCCCTGAGAGTGTCTGCTGCTGCCTAGCGAGGATAAGGAAAAGGAAAAGGAAAAGGAAAGGAAAAGGAGGCCACCAGAGACTTTGACAAGCTCCTAGGAAACTCCAGGTGCTTTTGATGAGCTCTGCCAGCTTCCCCGAGTTAGGAGAGCTTGGAGACCCTGCCCCAGCAGAGCCCAGGCCAGGGAGGGGCCAGCATCCCTCAGCCAGGCTGAGAGAGGAGCTATATAAGAGCCAGGCTGAGCCCTCAGGTGCTGAGTGCAGCTGACAGAGGCAGCAGTTGGGTCGTTTTGTTGCTTCTTTTGAGGGTTTTGTGGCTGCTTTGTGGGTTTTTAGCAACAGAAATAAATGTCAGCACCTCTTTCCAGAGCAGCACTCGTGTCCTTGGCACTGCAAGGTCACCTGAGGGGGTCAGCAGGCACCAGAGATTAAAGAAATCACTGGATCATGTTTGAGATCCTACAGCTGCACGTGGTGTCAGGGCATGGAAGGGTGGCTTGGAGGGCTCCTGCTCCACCCAAATTTTGGTTATGGCCCAGTTCAGAGGCCCCATCACTGCCGAGGTGCAGGGAACACTCCCAGACATCTCCAGGACTGCTGAGCTGGTAAGGACACCCTTAACCTGGGAATGGCAGGGGAGGGACAATCCTGCTCACATGGGGGTGGGCTGGGCAGGAAAATGACCCAAACAAAGGCTCAAAAAAAGGAGAGCAGACACCGGCTCCTTCAGGATGTCCTTGGGATAACCCCATGTCCTGGAGAGGCATCCAGGAGAATGAAGGATCAGACCCATCCCTGTGAGCAGGGGTGGGAGGTGCTGATCAAATCCTGCTGCTCAAAGGGGCAGGAGAGTCTCATCTTACTGAGACATTGGGAACTCTGCTGTCCCCAGAACCGAGCTCGCTGCTCTGGCCTGGGTGCCCTCGGTGTCCCTGAGGCTGCGGGGTCGCTGCTGAGCCCGTGCCGCTGATGCTGCTCCCTGTGCTGCCTCACTAATGAGAGCCCAGGCTGGTTCCCGCGGCATCCCAAAGGCTCCCCGCGGTTCTGCCGCTGCTGCTCAGCTGCTCCCTCCCTCCCTGCGGGCCGGGAATCATCGCCGCTCCCGCTGTGCCCATCTGTGCCTCCTGTCCCCAGGCTGTGCCGAGCCGCTCATTGGGGACCGGGAGACGCAGCTGGGATGACAAAGGGATTTTCCCAGCGCCTGGGGGCTCCTGCTTTCAGCGCCGACCACCCCAGCGCTCCTGAACCAGGGGCACCCGGCAGCATCACCTCCTCCCTCCTTGGGGAAGGGTCTGAGCGCTTTGATGAGCTGAGAGCAGCCTGCTGGGCTGTGTGGGAGCTTCCCAAGCATGTTCAGTAGCAGGGAATACCCCAAGGACCCCAAATTTTCTGTTCTGGAGTGGCGCAGACCCGAAGTGCCAGGGCAGGCAGGGCTCAGGGAGTTTATCCATTAGCACAGAGCTGGTTGCATTTTCCCCCTGCAATGGCCGGCTGCTCGAGCAGAGATGGAGCCAAGCGTGTGCAGGATGGCTCCCGGGGGACGGCCGTGTCCTGCACATCCTGTCCTCGCTGGGAAAGCTGCGCTGCAGTGGCCCGAGGGGGCCGAGCAGCCTCCCCATCCCCTGCCGGGGCTGCCGGGCTGGGAGAGCGGCCTGGGCAGGGCAGGGCACGTTCCCTGTGCCATCCCCCTGCTGATCCCACCCTCCTGCCCCTCTGCAGCCTCCCCAGGTGCCCAGGCAGCCTCGGGTCACACCCTAGGGGCACGAGAAGTGCATCATTTGCCCAGTTATCACACATCTGCCAGCACTGCCCTGCTCCCTGTGCCTGAGCACATCTCTGCCTCTTTCTGGCCTCCCCTCTCCTGGTTCCCATCCTGATTGAAACGAGCCCCTTTGCCAGGGCAGGCCAGGACTCCTGCAGTCTCTGCCCATCAGGGTCCCGAGCCATTTTCCCAAACAATTTATGAGGATGCTGGGGAAGCAGAGAGAGCTTAGAAACACAAAGCAACCTGCCAGGAGCTCAGACCCGAGCCAGGGAGCGGCTCCTTGTGCAGAAAATGCATCAGGGTAACCCTGAGCCTTTCTGCAAGGCAAGACCCAGCCCTGCCTCCATCCCAGGGACAGTCTGAGGCAGCAGAAATGTGCAGGAACAGGAAGGAACATGTCCCAGCACGTTCCTGCCAGCCTGGAACACACTGGGAGCCCCCAGCCTCTCCTCCCTGTCCCCTGGTGTGGTGTATTCACAGCCATCTCCTCTCACCTGGGTTGGCAGAGCAGGAGTTGGGGGCTGCCAGCTCTGAGGAGCCCACCCAGAGTGGGTTTGGGTGTGAATTCATCTCCTGGGTGCTGGGTTTTCCTTGGCTCCAGGGCATCCCACAGCACTGCTTTTGTGGGGGCAAACACCCCTGAGCCTGGGTGGGATCAAACACCCCTGAGCTTTCCTTGGAGCCCAGGGCTGGATAAAGGAGACACAAACACACAATTCCCCAAAAAAAATCCATTCCCAAGAATGAGGCAGCAGCCAGCTCTTGGTAAAGGAGATTTTAATCTGCTCAGTATCTAGTCCATAGTGCAAAGAGTTAAACTTAAGGCAAAGCCTTCTCTTATAAACAGCAAACAGGCCCTAAACAAACAAGCGTGACTGCTATAATAATAATAATATAAAAAAAAGGGGTTAAGGGAACAAACTGCACTTCTGGGGAGGTGTCCTTTCCCCTCCAGCCTGTAACTCATGGAGGGAACATTGCACCCCCTGATCCATGAGCTGGTCCCAAGGGAATGCTGCTGCCTGTGGAGCAGGGCCACAGTCCCACTCTGAGTGACCCCAGCTGCAGCTCCCTGACCCCCCTGCAGGTGCCTGGGACAGGCAGAGCCTGGGCTCACTCTCCTCTGGTGAGGGTTTGGCTGCTCACAAGTGTTGGTGGCAGCTGAATGAGGCAGGTGAGTGGGGAGGCACAGGGACAAGAGCTGGAGCAATGGGGAGCTCTGCATCTCCTTGAAGTGGAGTGGAGGCAGCTGAGAGCCCTTCTAACACCCATCAGTGCTCAGGAGCCTGGCTGGGCCAGGAATCCTTCCAGCTCCCAGGAAATGGGGGCGCAACCACGCCTGGCAGGGCCTTTCTGAGCAAAGCCACTCAACAAGAGGACAGCTCCTTGCTAGAGCTCAGCTTTGCAGCTCAGAGGCATCTCCCAGCACAGCCTGGCCTCTCTGCTGCCTCTGTTTTGGCGTAAATTGCTAATCAAGAAGGAAAACAGAAGGAGAAGCATGCCAGCTGCCCTCAGGCTCTTGGCTTGCAGTCCAGAGTCAAGGCTCTCTCTGCTCTGGCTCCAGCCAAAATTGGCTGTGGCGTGTGGCTGACCTCAGGCAAGCAGCTGGGAAAGGAAAAGCTTTTACGTGCAAGGCCCTCCTGCAGCCCAGCAATTTCTTGGAATGGTGCTGGTTGCCCAAGCTGGGCTGAGCCACCTCAGGATGGGATGGACACCTTGGACTCCAGGGGACGCCTCTGATTGGAAGTAACTACACTGGTGACAGACAACGAGACAAAACAAAGGTACAGCCCCACCCCAATCCCAGCTAGCCATGGTCCTGGTACTGCTCCACACACAGCTGCAGATCCACAGCGTGGATGTGCAGAAACTGTGCCTGGAGCTGGAATGTCTGTGAGCTCCCAAGAGCTTTGGGGTGCTCCCTCTTCTCGTAAAGAGTTCCTCCCTCTAGCCAGCCCAGCGTGGGAAGGAGCCAGCAAGCTCTGGAGTGACCCTCCCTGCTCCACGGCACTCTTAGCCTGCAGATGTGTGGGGTTTGGAGAGGATTCTCCAGCCTTGGCTCAATGCTGGGCTGCTGCTGCTGCTGCCAGGGCTGGGAGCACTGCCTGGGGGCCACTCCTCAGCTCCCCAGGCAGCAGCAGCAGCCCTGCAGGAGGAGCAGTGATCCCTGCAGCCCCCCCGTGCAGGTAACCTGCTGTGTGCTTGCTAGTCTTGCATAGGTGATGCGTGGAAGCAGCAGCAGCACTGAGCTCTGCAGGGTCCATCACAGCTCCACGCTGTCCTGGCAAGAGAGATCCCTCAAAAAGCAAAGCCCTGGGGGGATGGAGTACCCCAAAACCCGTTCTCCAGCTGAGAGCCAGGTTCAGCAAACACTAAACAACTCGAGTGTGCTCCTGGCTCTCCTTTGCAAACAGAGCACTCCTCCCTTTTCCCATGGAGCTCCTCCAGGCCTGGATGCAGCCTGCCAGGTAATTTTCTAGTGAAACCTTGGGAAAAAAAACATCCCTTGTCTTGCACCAGCCCCTGTGACTGCCAGGAGGGCACAGCCTGTAACCTTCCATCAGCTTTGGCTAGGAGGGACCAGAGCATTTCTCTGCGCTCTGCTTTGGATCTCAGGCTGCAGGCTCGAGGCAACAGGCCCTGAAACAGCAAAAGTCGTCAACAAAAAACCAGGTAACTCTTCCAGCCCGCTGCAGAGATCAGTATTGTGCTTGCTAGCAAGAGCTACAACCTAGTTAGGCAGCAAATGTGACCAGCAGCCACCCCACAGTGTTCTGCCCTTCCAGCACCATCCACAGTTCTTTGGAAGCTGCTCAAGGCAGCCCTGGGAAGTGCAGACAGGGGTGCTCTTGACTTCCTGGGAAAAACAGCCCAAGCCCCCCCTGTGGGCTCACAGGTAGACGTTGAGGGTCTGCAGGATCACCTGGCGGCACAGGGGGCAGTTGCGCTGGTAGATGTCCTGCTGCAGGAGCACCTCTGTGCACTCCTGGCACAGGCACAGGTGCCTGCAGGGCAGCAGCAGGACTGTCTTGGTCTGGTCCTGGCAGATGACACACTTCTTACGCTCCTCCTGCTCCTTCAGCAGCACCCAGGGGTCGTTGTTGGGGTCTCCCTCGGCGTTCCGCTGCTGCTTCCTTGGGGATCTCCACCAGGACGTGCCTGGCTCCTCCCTGGCTGTCTGGGGGCGCTGCCCTGCCCCAGCACGGTTCAGAGCAGGCCGTGGCTGCGGCCCCTGCTCTGCATCCAGCTGCTCCTCCAGCCCGGCCAGCAGCTGGCCCAGCGTCACCCTGTCGGCGGCCGGGGCTCTGGGGGCACCCACGGCGCGTCGCTGCTCGCTGCCCTGGTTGCCCATCCTGCCCCCCTGGCTCCAGTTGGTCACCTGCTGGATCCAGTCCACCAGCCTGCGCCAGGGCTGCGAGGTGACGGCCACTCCCAGGGTGAGCACGGCCACCTGGTAGAGGCGCCAGACGTCCCTGTGCAGGCGGCGCAGCGAGGGCAGCGTGTGCAGGTGGCCCAGCAGGTATCCCGTCAGCGTCCACAGCAGCCCGGGGTTGAAGGCGAAGGCGCTGACCAGCACGATGAGCAGCAGCAAGCCCAGGCCGTAGACGTTGACGAAGAAGACGCTGATGAAGAGGTCGGTGGCGGAGCAGAGCAGCTCGAAGGCCATCTGGCAGGGCGACCACAGCAGGATGGACACGGCGATGGCGCCGCTGGACACGTGCGCCAGGAAGGCGGCCAGCAGCTCGGCCAGCCTGATCACGGGCCCGGCCAGCGAGTCCCAGAGGGCGGCGAGCAGCGTGAAGAGGTTCTGCGTGCCGATGAGACACACGTTCACCAGGCTGTTGGCCAGGTACATCAGCAGGCTGGAGCCGATGGCCAGCGCCTCGCACAGCTGCCGGCCCAGCGCCTGCCCGCAGCCCAGCACGGCGCCCAGCCCGCGCTGCACCAGCTCCCGGCCCCGCAGCGCCAGGTGCGACGCCAGGTGCGACACCAGGTGCCCGGCCGCCCGCATGCCCTCCATGGCCCCGCAGCAGCCGCGCACCAGCACCAGCGCATCCCAGCACGCCACCGCCGCGGCGGCCGCGGCCGCGGGCAGGCTGGAGGCCGCGGCCAGCAGCCAGAGCAGCGCGGACACCAGCGAGGACACCAGGAAGAAGTTGAGGTCGAGCACCAGCAGCAGCAGGTCGAGCAGCAGGCGCAGCCCGCGGAGCAGCGCGAACAGCACGTCCATGGTCCCCGCGGGGCCGTACGGCAGCTCAGCCGCGGGGCCCCTCCGCCATGGGCGCAGCCATCTTGGCAGCCGCCGCCGTGCGGGGCGCGGCCAATCAGCGGCGGGGGCTCCGCCCGGACTCGCCGCTCATTGGTCAGTTCGCAGGATGCGGCGGGGGCGCGGCGGGGGTGTGGCTGGCAGGAGAGGCCACGCCCACCGCGGTGGTTTAAAGGGCCAGTAGCGCCCGTTAGCCCGGAGCGTTCACCGCGAGCCGGATCCGTTTTTGCAGTTTTAACTGCGGAATGAAGGCTGTCCATGCAATCCCTGATCTCTTGGTGGAAGTGGATCTGCCTGATCACTACATAAAGAGGAAAAGCTCATGGTGCAGGCACACTTTCCAGCATCCCAGATTGATCCAAGCCCAGTGCGACCTGGCCTTGGACACTCCCAGGGATGGGGCAGGCACAGCTTCCCTGGGCACCCTGTGCCAGGATCTGCCCACCCTCACAGGGAGGAATTTCTCCCCAATATCCCATGTAACCCTGCCCCCTGTCAGTAGGAAGCCATTCCCCCTTGTCCCACCAGTTCCCAGAGGGGGGCAACAGGGATGCTCAGGGGATGCAGCAGCTCTGCTCTGCAGGCTGGGCGAGCTGGGGGTGTCCAGCTTGTGGAAGAGAAGCAGGAGGAGACCTTGGAGACCCTTGCAGTGCCTAAAGGAGCTCCGGGAGAGCTGGAGAGGGAGTTTGCACAAGGGATGGGGTTCAGGAGCCAGGATGGAGCGGGCACAGTGCAGGGATGGGCAGGGTTTGATATCAGTCCCCAAAAGCTGGTTCCAAACAGCACAGGGGGATCCCATCACCCCACAGTGGCCATGCATGAGTGGGGTTTGTGCCAGCCTGAGCCCTGGCACAGGGAAGCTCTGCCCGTGCCAGCAGGATCCCCTGGGCCTGCTGGGGACAGAGTCAGCCCAGGGTCACCCGGCCAAGCAGTTTCCTGCAGGAGGTTTGGACATAAAGCCGTGGCCATGGCTCACAGCCCTGCAGCAGGTCCTGCCCGTCCTGCTGGACCCCAGCCAGGGCGTGGGGCTGTCAAAGCCTTGGCTCTGCCGTGCCCCAGGGGACGGCCCTGCCCTGCTGCCCTGACGGCGATGACAAGCTCAGGAAAATGCAGCCCTGAAGCCCAAGGCTTTTTAAGGAAGGAGAGGGCGAGCGCGGGGCAGAATGACCCACGGGGAAGCCACGAGCAGCCCAGGAGGCTCCGGCCAGCGTGGGGCCGAGGTGGGAGGCACCAACCCCGAGGGAGCCGGGGCCACCTTCCTGCAGGTGGCTCCCTGAGCAAGGCAGAGACTGGGGTAGCACATCCGTGTCTGTCTGTCTGTCCGTGCCCGAGCTCTGTCGCGCTGTCTGGCGCTGCGGCTCCGAGGCAGCGCTGCCGCATCCCCAGGGAGCGCCCGCCAGTGACGGAGTCAGGATGCTTTCAGCATTTATGGTAATGTTTGGGTTTCTCATCGCTTTCCCAAACAGGAGAAGGGAAAGGAGAGCCGAGCCAAGGGCTGGGCGTGCTCCGCTCGTTCCCTGCCCCCGGCTGTGCACCTGCCTCGCCCTCCCCGCTCCCACCGTGCCGGGGTACCCCGGTGGGCTCCCACCAGGGCCGGGGGCTGCAGCGTTTGGGGATCGTGGCTCCATGGCAGGGCTGATCCGAGGGATGCAGGGGAGCTCTGCCCGCTCCCATTCCGGTGGGATGTCCCGACCTGCAGGAGAGAGGCACAGGGGGCTGGGACACCTGGTGGCAGCGCAAACTGGGACAGTGACTCGCCTGGAGCAGAGTGGGGAAACCTTGGGATGGAAACCCTTCCCGGGGCTCTGCAGGGACACAGAGCTGCCCACCGAGGTGCCCGACAGCCAGGCTGGGGTGGGACCCCTCCCCACAAAGACAGCCCCCAGTTAATGCACTTGCTGGAGATCTGGGGTGCACTGTGTAGTGCTGGCAGCACACGGGGTGTACTCCCCTTGTGAGTTCCCTGCCCTCCTCATCCTCACTGGGCACAGGCTCTGCTGCCATCAGGGACCCCCCGAGCCCTCCCTGAGGGCGCAGAGCCCGGCACGAGTGCGGCTCCCGCAGCCCTGCCCCGGGGCTGGCACCGAGCCCGGCCCCGGGGCTGCTGCATCACGGCTCCATCACCGAGCTGAGCTCACCCCGCGTTCCAGAAAATCTGCAGCCAGGGGACGCCTCAGCCCTCACCCAGAGCCCTTCTGGATTTATCTGGAAGCAGAGGGAGGCAGGGAGCATTGTGTGTGCCAGGATTGAGGGGTTCTCTGGAGCCTGGGGGGATTCCCGAGCCCCAGGGTCTCGCTCTGCCTCCCTTGATCCTTGGGCACATCCCGAGGGGATTTATGGAGTGTGGGTCCTGCTGGTGTCACTCCAGTGCTCCCAGTGCACTCCCAGTGTGTTCCCAGTGCTCCCAGTGTTCTCATGTGCTCCCTGTGTGTGCTCCCTGTGATCCCAGTGTGCTGCCAGCACTCCTAGTGTGTTCCCAGTGCTCCCAGTGCACTCCCAGTCTGTTCTCAGTGCTCCCAGTCTGTTCTCAGTGCTCCCAGTGTGCTCTCTGTGTTCCCAGTTGCTCCCAACGCTCCCAGTGCGCTTCCAGTGCTCCCAGTGTGCTCCCAGTGCTCCCAGTGTTCTCCCAGCATGTTACCAGTGCTCCCAGCACTCCCAGTGTGCTCCCAACGCTCCCAGTATGCTCCTTGTGTGCTCCCAGTCTGCTCTCCGTGTTCCCAGTGTGCTCCCAGCGTGCTCCCAGTCTGTTCTCAGTGCTCCCAGTGTGCTCCCAGTCTGTTCTCAGTGCTCCCAGTGTGCTCCCAGTGCTCCCAGTGTGCTCCCAGGTGCCTGAGCAGCGGGCACCATGCCCAGGGTGCCCTCCCCTGCAGATCTCAGGGCGTGTGGCAGCCCCCAGAGCCCGGGGCAGACAGCACGGTCCTGCCGGGCCCTGCCTCACCCCGGCTGCCCCCAGGACAGCCCTGCCCAGCCCGGGAGGGAACAATGGCTCATTGCGCCGCATCCGCTCCGGAAAATCCCCCGGCCCCGCTCGGGCTGCGCTCCAGCACGCTGTGGCTCACTCTTCCTCTGGCCTTGGAGGGGCAGCTGAAGGATCCCGCACACCCCGCGGGCAGGGAACACCCAAGGCTGCTGGGGAGAGCCCTCAGGAAGGAGCTGGAGCTGCAGGGAGGGAGCCCAGCCCTGTCCCCAGCAGCCACAGCTTCCATCATAGCGCTCACCCTGAGCAGGATCTCGCCGTGCTCCTGGAGGGCTCTGGATGGGAGCTGGGACATCTATCTCCTCCTGGAGCCCGGCCAGACAGCCCTGGGAAAGACAAGTCCTCTTCCATGGGAAAGTCGTGCAAGAAGGAATTCCTCCCTGGCCAGCCCAGCCCCACGGCTCCCCAGGGCCCTGGTGGGGCTGTGCCCTGCTCGCTGCCTCGTCCCAGTCAGCCCCCAGCTTCCCCCACCCCTCTCCACAGGGAACCTTCCAAAAATCCTCCAAAGGGATCCCCTGCAAGAGGGGCTCCCCCAAAGCCGGGCCTTTAGCCCGGGGCTAATCTCTAATTAGGCTTTCTTGCAGATGAGCCTAATGAACCATCCCGGGGGAGCCCTGCAGACACAGCCAGAGGAAGAGATCCCTGCAGGCAGGCCCAGGGAGTGATGCTGCATCCCCATCCCGGCTTCTCCTCCCTTCCTCGGCAGCAGGGAGCCGGAAAAGCCGGGTGAGAGGGAGCACAGGGCAGGGCTGCTCCTCCTGGCCGCTCCTCTGTGCAGCAGTGGCTTGGCAAGGGCTGGATGAGCATGGCTGGAACCACTCATTGTGCCCTGGGCAGCCCATGGCCAGACCCAACAGCCTGACCCGTCATCTGCCCCATTGTGTGCCCAGCCCTGTACCAATCATCTGCCCCATTGTGTGGGCAGTGCCCAGCCCTGGGTGAGTTCCCAGCTCTGGACCCATCTCTGCCCCATTTTGCGCCCAGCTCTGGACCCATCTCTGCCCCATTGTGTGGGTGAGTGCCCACCCAGCTCTAGACCCATCATCTGCCCAATTGTGTGGGTGAGTGCCCATCCCTGTACCCATCATCTGCCCCAAGAATGCCCATCCCCGGACCCATCTCTGCCCCATTGTGTGGGTGAGTTCCCAGCCCTGGGTGAGTGCCCAGCCCTGGACCCATCTCAGCCCCATTGTGTGGGTGAGTGCCCACCCAGCCCCGGACCCATCTGTGCCCCATTGTGTGGGCAGTGCCCAGCCCCGGGTGAGTGCCCAGCCCTGTCCCGCCGGCGCCAGCACAATGAGGCCATTTTCCGGCCGCCGCTGGGGGAGATGCACTCGGAAGTGCTCCCAAGGAAAAGAACTGTTTATAAATAACTCCTGGCTTCCCCCGGCCGCCCCATCAGCGCCCATCCCCAAATCCTGCCCTCCCTGCGTGCCTGCAGCGCTCCCAGGCTGGGACACGGACGTGACCAGCCCGGGTGTGAGCCGGGGCAGGACGTGGCTGTCACACCCTGTCCCAGGGCTGCACCTGCTCTGTGCCCGGGGCTCCTGCAGCCCCGGGATGTCCATGCAGTGACAGCCCTGGGAGGAGCAGAGCGCTCCTTCTCCCCGTGCCTTCCTTGGCTGTGGCTCTCAGCTGGATAAGGTTCTCGCAGGCGTGCCCCAGCTGTCCTTGTCCATCCACCCCGCATTCAGCTGCAGGGCAGGGAGCGAGGGAGCTGCGTGCAGGGAGGGACACGTTCCCCCTTGTCCCACCAGTGCCAGGGATGCTCAGGGGATGCAGCAGCTCTGCTCTGCAGACAGGCTGCGAGAGCTGAGGGTGTCCAGCTTGGGGAAGAGAAGCAGGAGGAGACCTTGGAGCCCCTTGCAGTGCCTAAAGGAGCTCCGGGAGAGCTGGAGAGGGAGTTTGCACAAGGGATGGGGTTCAGGAGCCAGGACACAGCCTTCCCTGTGAGCCACAATCCAGCCCTCAAAGCCAGCCCTGGAGTGCTGGGGTGCTGCTGGTGTCCCCTGCCAGCAGCAGCGCCGTCCCCAGGGCAGGATGCTGAGCTCTCTGTGCCCTGGGCTGGGTGACCCTTGCCAGCCCAGCTCCTTTTTGGGGCTTTGCCACCGCTCTGCATCCGCTGGGCCCCGGCCACCCCCGCACAGCTGCTCCAAAAGTCGCTCTCCTTTGTGACAGACATCCAGATGTCACCTTCCTTTCCCCCCCCTTCCCCACCCCACCTTCCTTCCCCCCTTCCGCTCCTGTTCTTCCTCTCTCCACCCTCCCGGCTCCTCCAGGCTCCCCTCCAGCCCCTCCTGAACAAAGGCCCCGTAGCCATGGTTAATAATCCCCTCAGAAAGGCCCTGCACAAGAGCAGAGGAAGGAGAGAGGAGACACAAAGGAGCTGCTGGGAGCCAAGCCCAGGAGGAAGGGGCTGGAAGGAGGCGTTTTCCTCCAGCTGAGGAGGACACACAACTCCAAGAGGGCTCCCAGGGGTGAACACAGACAGGGCAGGGGTACCCCAAAGTGACCTCACGGCACCCAGGGAGCAGAGAACCAAAGGCTGGGCAGCCCAGGAGGGTTCCTGTACTCAGCCCCGAGTGCAAAGCCCTGTGTAAGCTGCAGAGCCCCCCAAAATGCAGCAGCAGGGACTGGCAGGAGGTGCTCTGAGGGTGAGGGGAGCAGCTGGAGCTGCTGGGTGGTGTGGGAATACCCGGAGCTGGCCTGAATCCCATCCCTTCCCCAGGACAGGGCCCCTGGCGGCCCTGACGGTGTTGTGTGAGGAGGTGCAGGCCTGGCTGGACACAGCCAGAGGCTCTCACCCTGCACAGCTGCCCTGCATCCACCCAGAGACCTGCAGGGAGCTGGGCCAGCCCCCTACCCATGGGTACCAGAGCCCCCAGCCCATGGGAAATGGAGCTGGGCCAGCCCCCAGGCCATGGGCACCAGGGCCAGCCCCCAGCCCTGGGCACCATGGCCAGGCCAGGCCCCAGCCCATGGGCACCAGAGTGAGCTCATGGGCACCAGGGCCAGGTCCCAACCCCTGGGCACCAGAGCCAGCTCATGGGCACCAGAGTGAGCTCATGGGTACCAGGGCCAGATCATGGGCACCAGAGCCAGCTCATGGGCACCAGAGTGAGCTCAAGGGCACCAGGCCCAGCTCATGGGCACCAGGCCCAGATCATGGGCACCAGGGCCAGCCCCCAGCCCTGGGTACCATGGCCAGACCAGCCCCCAGCCCGTGGGCACCAGGGGCAGCCCCCAGTCCATGGGCACCAGGGCCCTCCCATGGGCACCAGAGCTGGGCCAGCCCATGGGCACTGCTGAGGGTTCACTGGAGCAGCTGGCACAGAGCACCCCAAGCACCCCCCAGAGCCCACCCCAGCCCCTCTGGGCTTGGCTGCAGGGCTCAGGGAAGGCACGGGGCCCCCGTCCCACCTGGGACACACGAGCTGCAGGTCAGGACAGGCACAGGCACAGCCCACGCTGGGCCAGCTCCCTCTGGCAGCGTCCCAAAGTCCCCACAGCAGCAGGGATCTGTCTGGGAGGGCAGGAGAAGGTGGTGGAAGAGCTGTGCTGTGTGTGTTGGGATGCACAGCCCCAGCCTGGCTCTGTGCTGGCCATCTCTCCCCTCTGGCTGCAGAGATCCAGGCCCAGCAGCAGCCAGAGGAGGCAAATGCAATCGCACACTTGCAGATCATTGCTGCAACCTGCGATGCTCAGATAAGGCCGGGAAATCAGCCCTGCCCTGGGCAGGGTCCTGTGCATCCCACATTTCCAGCAGCTGTGCCAGGGCCTGGCAAAGCCTCACCTCTGCCAGGGGCAGAACTGCCTGCCTGGGCATGGCCTCATCTGAGAGGTGGCAGGAGGAGAGCGCTGGGAGCTGTGGGGGCACCAACATCCCTGCAGTGCCAGGGAGTGGGAGCTGTGGGAGCTGCTCTGTGCCTCAGGTGGGGCCAGACCTCTGCTGCCTGGCTCCCCTCCCCAGCTGTGTGTGTGGGACTATGACACGGGAGCCTCCTGCACGGTGTGTGTGCGTCGCTGGGAGCGGGGACTGCAGCCAAATCCATTAAGGCAGCAAATAAACAAGCAGGCGTGAGATCAGGCAGCAGGGAGGGGAGTGGAGGTGGCCAGCCTGCCACGCTCCCCACGCAGCGTCCCCGAGCCCGCCGGGTGCCACACACAGCGTGGCAGGCTGATTTCATGCCATCTGTGCATGCCTTCATTTCCAATCCTGCCCCTCTTCCCCAGAATTATTCATTTATTAGGGGGAAAAAGCTCGAGTTTCCTTCAAAGTGGAAAGGACTTTCCACTTTCTGGAGGCAGAGCCGGGCAGGGGGCTGCCTGCCTGAGGGTGGCACGCTCCCCAGCCTGTTCTCCCCAGGGAGTGGCAGTGCCCTTTCCAACTGCTGGGAATTTTCTGCAGAGGTTTTCTTAGCAACGTTCTGCTTTATTTTTAACGCGGAATAAAAGTTATACCCAGAACAAAATGCACCAGGGGCGTGTCAGCTGAGCTCTCCCTCTTTGTTTGTTTGACTTTGGTGGATGCTTTCCTGTGGGCCTCCTTCCTTCATTTGAGGGGTGGCATTTCAGGGGTGTTTTGTGCCAAGTGGGAAATCCCTTTGCCTGCTCCAAGGACAGCAGAGCCTGAGGCTCCTCCGGTGCTGCGTCCTGCCCTTTGGAGGGAGGGAGAGAGTCAGAACGTTGTCGGGGAGTCCCTGAACTCCGGGTACCCACTCAGGGTGGATTTCCCCACCACAAACAGGGAGCTCCTGCCACGAGGTGTGACAGCATCCCAAAACTGAGGCTGTGAGGTGAGAGAGCAGCTCCTGAGCATCCCGTGGATGATGGCACAGCTCCCTTGCACTTGTTCTTCCCAGCAAAGGGAGGAGGCCTCCCGTGTCCAGCAGCAGCTCGAGGGCTCTCAGCCTTATCGCTGCCCAGCATTGCCATTTTAAGCAACTGATCTCCTGGGGGAAAAAACTTAATCATTTCCGATGAATCACTGAGTGTGTTTGGCTGGGAAAGTCTTGTGGGGGGGCGTGCTGGTCAGCCATGCAGAGGAGGAGGGCATGGGAAGGACCGCTGCATGGCACCAGGGGCCAGCACAGGGGGCTCAGGGCGGTGGGAAAGGTGCCTGGGCATTCCCAGGAGGAATTCTGTGCCTCAGGGGAACCTGCAGCCCGGCCCTGGAGAGGCTCAGGGGCATTCCCAGGAGGAATTCTGTGCCTCGGGGGAACCTGCAGCCCAGATGTGCCTCAAGGGAACCTGCAGCCCAGCTCTGGAGAGGCTCGGGGGCATTCCCAGGAGGAATTCTGTGCCTCAGAGGAACCTGCAGCCCAGCCCTGGAGAGGCTCAGGAAGGGTCGGAGGGATGCAGCCCCTGCTGCAGGGGGACGGGGATGCGGCAGGGACAGCAAATGGAGGAGAGAAAAGGATGTGCAAAAGTTCAGAGCGTCCGGGCTGGGAGCGGGAGGAGGGCACTGTCACTGCCCTGGGTCTGTCCCCATGTGTGAGCAATCTGAATCAGCGAGTTTCGGCTGTTCTGTGAATGGGGACGCGAAACGGCGTTGAGGGTGAAGAAAATCTTTGTCCTCCAATAGCCCCCTGGCTCTGATTGACCCGGGGAAACTGAGGCACGGAGCCAGGCTGTGACAGCACAGGGGCGCTGGGGCCGGGCGCGCTGTGTCGCTGCCTGCGGGCAACTCGCAGCACCTGGCGGGGTTTGTTGTGCTCCTCCCGCTCTGCCGCAGGGGCCGGGCTGGGTGATTACCCCTGGATAATGGGAGCCTTGTGCAGCTCGGCGAGTCCCCCGCCCCCGGGCCGGCCCCAGGCCAGGCTGCTGCCCCGGCCACCGCGGGAGCAGCTTCTGCACAGCCGCCCCATTCAGCAGCAGCTGCGCGGGGGCTCGGATGGCTGCGGGGCCCCGCCTCGGGGACAGCGCGGGGCTCCCGGCGGGGCTGGGGGACACCGAGACCCAGCAGGGCTGGGGTGACAACTCTGCACACCCTGGGGACCCGCTGGACACGAGCCTGCTCCGCCCCCAGCCCAAAGTCCCCCAGGTGTCCTTTGGAGCCCGGACAATGACAAAGAGTGTCCTGCCTGCCTGTTTTGAGCCTGTGCTTGTTTGGCGTGGGTTCTAAGGTGACCCCCCGGCTGTGCCGGCCTCTAGGGCACTGTGGGGCTGGGCAGGGCAGTAGGCCACTTGTGATTATCGGCACTGCTACCTGCACATTGCACTCTCAGGGACTGTCGCGCCGCCGGCATTCCCCAAACACTCTGAAAAACACATCCCACGCCTCGGCCCCCTGCTCTGGGTCTGTGAGCGATTCCACCTCCAGCGCCCGGCTGTCTGCCTGCCTCAGCCCGTGCACGCCCGGACAGGCAGGAGCTGGCAGGGCTGCGAGCCCCTCGGGCGGAGCTGGAGCTGGGGCCTGTCCGAGCGGGGCGGGGGCCGTGCCGTGCAGTGCCGTGCCGTGCCGTGCCGGGCTGGGGGCGGCCCGAGCTCTGCCCGCCGCCGTGCGGGGCCGGACACCGCTCTGCGGGGCTGGGCGGCGACGGCGCCCTCCCGGCTGCTGCTGGGGGTGATAAGCGGCTGCGGGCGGTGGGCAGGCACCGCGCCTTCCTCCTCCTCCTCCTCCTCCTCCTCTCCACCTCCTCCTCCTCCGCCTGACGTCAGCCCGCGGCCCCGCTCAGTCTCGGGCTGCCGGCGGCGGGCATGGCTGGGGGGCGGCGGCCGGCGGGGCTCGCCCTGGGCTGGGGCTGCTGCCTCCTGCTCTGCTGCGGTGAGTGGCCGCGGGAAGGGCCGGGCGCTGCGGGGCCGGGTGCGGGGCGGGCGGGGCGCGCACCTGCGGAGCGCCCCGGGGTCCCGCGGAGCGCTGGCGGGGCTGTGCCTGGCCCCGGCGGGCACCGGGCTGAAGCAGGGCTGCATTTGCCGCTGTGCAGCTCCGGAGGTGGCAGCCGGAGCGGTGTCCCCGCGGAGCCGCGGCGGGGCCGGCGCCGGGAGCGCTGCGCCCCTCGGGCGGTGCCTGGCGCGGCTCCGGGAATGCTCGGATCGCGGGGTCGGGGCAGCCCAGGTGGGATCGGCCCTTCCCAGCGTGTGTCCCGCCCGGACGGCCCCGCCATCCGCGGTGGGGCGGGTCTGCGTGCCCCGTCCCGCTTTTGGGGCCCCTCTGCAGCCCCCCCATGGCAGCGCAGGTTGAGGGGTGACCCACGTGCGTTCAGCGCATACCGGGGTGAGCTGGTTGCTGTTAGGAAGCATCCACCCCTTTCCTTCTAAGGAGTTTTCCCCTGAGCGCTGTGTTTCTCTTGGCTTTTTTCGCGCTTTCTTTTTTTATCCACTTTCCAGTCCATTTTCACCCTCGGGGGGTGGCTGCGCTTCCTGCCCTGCCCCGCTCCGCGCATCCCGCCCGCCCCTCGCCGGGAGCGCTCCCGGTGCGCTGGGGCTCCCGGCCCGGCTAAGCGGAGGTGGCCCCGGGGCTGGGAACCTGCCCAGGCCGAGGTGCTGGACCCAAATCAGGCTCAGAGCGGAGTCTGGAGCGGGCTGCTCCCACCCCCGTCCCGTGCCGGGATCCCCTTCCCACAGCCCGTGCGCCGAGCCAGGAGTCTCTCAATGGTTGGCGGCGTCGGTGCATTTGGAAGCCCAGACACGTGAAAGGCTTGATGCTTCCCAGAAGCACAAGGGGCCACGGCCAAGACATTCTCAGGCCAGCCAGAGCTGCTGGATCGGGGGGCTGAGCCCACCCCGGGGCTGCCTGAGCCGCCCCATCCCTTTGTGCCCCTCGGTCTGGCTGTTAGAGGGGTGTCTGCGTGCTGTCACCCGGCTGCGGGGTGGCGTTGAGAGTTTTGCCTCTCCAGCTGCACATGACAGGTCCTGACAGGGTGGCGGGGTTGGTTTGGGGCGCAAGGTGCTGGTCCCGGCCGCAGCAGGGCCCTGGTTTGTCCCCATCCCGGGCAGGGCGGAGGCCGCTGGTGTCAGGAGGTGTCGGGCACTGCTGGTGGTGCTGCTTCCTGAGGGGCTGGGGCTCTGCCTCTTTCTTCTCTCTGTGAGGAGCACAGGATGTGGGTGATGCTGTTTTGGGGCACCCCGGCTGGTGGATCTGTGCAGAATAGGAGGGGTAGCGTGTGTGGCTGTGCCGGCAGCAGGCGGGATCTGGCCGCAGCTGGTTTCCCTGAGAGGGGAACGCAAACCCACGGAAAGCTCAGGCGTGCCATGTGCGGCTCCAGCGCCCTGCGGTGCCTCTCGCTCCGGGCCGGGGGCTCTGTGTAGCTGCACTTCTCGCCTTCTCGCCGCACACCTCGGCTCTGCAGGAGGCTGGCGAGGGACTCTGCTGCTCCCCACCCCCTTCCCCGGCTCTAAAAGCAAATCTTTGTTCTTGCGGAGCCCTGGCTGCCGGCCGGCTGTCCGCCAGCCAGATGGAAAAGGCACGGGGGCTCTCCTTCCTCCTTCCCCGCTCGCTCCCTGCAGACGCCGCTCCACATCCCGAGGTCTCCGGCTGGAGCCGTGCCAGGCACTTGGGGTGGTTGGGGATGGTGCTGCAGCTGGGCTGCTCCACGCGTGGCTGATGGATGTGCCCAGGTTCCAGCGCCGAACCTGCAGCTGTGCCGGGCACAAGGGAGGATCGCCAAGTCCTCAGAGCCTGCTGTGCCAGGCTGGCTGTGCCCAGCGCCTCTTTAGCCTGCCCACGCACATAGCAAAAGGTCTTGGAGCTGTAGAAGCGAGCCTTGTGTCGCCAGGCTTGTGGGGGACCTTGTGAGTGTCCCCTTGTGTCCCTCTTCCAGCCTGTCCCGGAGGAGGTGGGGAGCAGTGAGCCCTCTTTCCAGGCGGGGTGGGGGCTGCAGAGCCCGTGTCAGCCTCCTCAAGGGCAGCGGATGGCTGGGAGGGCTGCGATCCTCATGCCAGCCCCGGATGCCAGCCATTCTCCAGCTGTGAGCTCATGGTTTCGGTTGCTCGCTGCCTGGTTGAGGGCTCTCATGCCGAGCGGGTCAGGGGGAGGGCCGGCTGCTCTCCAGGGGCTGCCTCTGCCTGGGGCCCTTGCCCGAGCTCTGAAAACGATGGAGAGGCAAAGTCTGGCCTGGCTGCCTGCAATCCCGAGTGCCAGGGCACACCCCAGCCCCAGGGTTGCCCATTTGTGCAGGTGCCCTCCTGCAGCAGGCAGCCAGGTCGGGGCTGTGCAGGCGGGCAGTTCCTCCTGTGCAAAGTTATCTTTTTCTTTGTACTCTCAGCCAGTTTCCTGTCCCTGCTGCGTGCTTATCTCTGGGACTTTCACCTGTTTTTCCAGCACCTTCTTTGCCGTGCTGTGATTTGCTCATCTCCTTGTGCCAACTGTGCTACGCTGAGGGGATGGGCGAGGGCCAAGCCCTGGCTGTTGGGAGTTCTGAGGGGTTGGTCCTGCGTGTCGGGGCCTTTGCTGTGGCAGGAGGGCTCCTGGCTGCGTTTTGGCTTTGTGCCACCACGTACCCACTGCAAACAAAGAGCATTTTGTGGGCACGGCGCTGCCCTTTGAAGTCGCCCGCGGCGGCTGTTGCGGAGCGGGCGCTATCAAGGGAGATGTTGACACAGCTGCTTCCTCCAAGCCTCTTGTCCCCAGCTCCCATACCTGGCCTGGCTCTGTTGCTTGGGGACAGTTTGTTGTCCCCTCTGCAGGGCCGTGTGCCAGCCCAGGGCGTGCAGAGCCCCCTTTGCTTTGGCAGAGATGGTGGCAGTGACGCTCCCAGCTTTGCTGTGGTGCCACCCTGGTCTCTGCTGTGCCCAACCCCTTGGGCAGCTGCTCCGTGCCCTGTCCTGGATCAATAGCCATTACCTTCCCATCCTCCCTGGAGCGGGGCCAGCAGCTCCATTACTGCTGTGGGCGGCTGGGCAGGGAGGGAGGTGGGGTGCAGGGATGGGCCCTGTGCAGTGGCTGGGCAGAGCTGGGCAGGGAGCAGGAGAAGCCTTGGCAGTGCTGCAGGCATGGATGCTTTCACTGCTGGGGCAGCAGGGTCCGAGCTTGTGGAGGGACCTGGGAGTGCCAAGGCCGTGGTGGCTGGGGACGTGCTGCCTCCCAACGGTGTCCTGGGGACACAGCTGGTGGGGGCACGACATGCCATGTCCCCCCTTTGGGTACAGGATCGCTGGCCTGAGCCCAAGGGCTCCCTGGGGATGCTGAAGGCAGTGAGGTCCTGGCTGTCATTCCTGCTGGGACACTGAGTAGAGCACAAGGCACAGATCTTTTGGGGGATGGAGATGGGGACAGGCTGTGCTTGTACAGCCCGTTATTCCCCATTCGTCCTGCCCCTGACAGCAAATTCTGTCCCACAGCTGCAGCCAGCAAGCTGGAGATCTCCATGCCGCCTGAGGTGGAAGTGGAGCTGGGGGGCACAGCCAGGATCGAGTGCAACTTCTACATCCCTGAGAATGCCTCCTACACCTACATCGACTGGTTCTACGTGAGTGCTGGCCTGGGACAGCAGCTCTGGCTGCTGGGCTGGGGGGGAACCAGCCCAGGGCTTCCTGCAGGGCCCCCAGGCCAGCCCTGCCCCTCACCTTGCAGGTGGACCGCAACAACAGGCAGGTGAGGCTGTACCACATCACGGCCAACGGCATCCTGGAGGATGAAACCGACTACAGGAAGCGTCTGTCACTGGGGGAGGACAAGGCCCTGTCCATCAGCGAGGTGACACTGCAGGACCCCAAGGTCTTCATATGCCAGGTTGGAGCTGGCAGCTACGGCATGGGCGAGAACAGCACCGAGCTCAGCGTCTACAGTGAGTGACTCCCCCTGGGCAGCTGCTCTGGGGGCTGGCGGGGATCCCATCCCAACCCATCCCTCCTAACATGCGTGGGGTTCTCTTTCCAGAGCTCCCCACCACCCCCGAGATTAAGCCCTACGCAGGAGGCATCTCTGTGCACAGCAGTGACATCCCAGAGGTGAGGACACGCACAGGGGACGGCGAGGCTGCCGGCCAGCCCTGCCCTGTGCTCACGGCCCTCTCTGCCACCACAGATTGCCAGGTGCGTGAGCAAAAACAGCCTCCCAGCTCCCAACATCACGTGGCACAAGAACGGGGAGCAGCTGCACGCCGGGGAGAACAGTGAGTGGGGACGGGGATGGGGATGGGGATGGGCAGCCAGGCCAGCCAGGGAACCCCAGGGAGCCAATGGCGGGGGGGTGGTCCTAGGATGAGGGAAGAGATGAGAATCTTGACCTGTGATTTATTATTATGTGATATATAAAGATATTTAAAATCTCTTTTAATATATATTTATTAAAAAACATAATTATATATATATAATTATATAAATAAACATATATAATACAATTATATATATAATAATATATATTATGTATATATAATTATATATATAATATATAATATACATATATATTATTAAAAATCACCATTTGTATCGTGATATATATAGCTTAAAAGACATATTAAAAGAAAATGATCTGTTGCAACTATACTAAAAGATATAGTATGTCTTTTAGTATATATATACTATATATATTTTATATATATATTTTATATATATATATAAAATATATTTATATATATATTATCTATATATATCTTCTAATATATAGATTACAAGATATATATAGACAAAATATATATTTAAAGAAAATGATCTATTAAGACTATACTAAAAGATATAGTCTATCTATATATAAAGATATATATAGATAAAATATGTATTAAAAGAAAAGGATTTATTAAGACAATACTAAAAGAATAGAAGATTTCATTAGAAAGCTAGCAAGGAAAAGAAAATAATAAATATAAGAATAATAAAAATATAATATATAAAATATAATAATAAATATAATAAATAAAATATGAATATAATATAATAATGATAATAATGATAATGATAATAATAAAATAATAATAATAAATACAATAATAATAAAATCTTGTGACTGCTCACAGCCTCGCCACAGGTGGCTGTCATTACTCATCAAGTAAAAACAATTTCACATGCTGGGTAAACAATTCTCCAAATCACATTCCAAAGCAACAAAACACGGAGAAGCCGAAGCTCCTCAGCTTCCCAAGAGAAAAAAACCCTAACAAAAAAAGATTTTTCATGAAACACATCCATGACAAGCCCTCTGTGTCCCGCAGACGTGGTGATGCCGTCGACGGTGATCCGCGAGTCCAGCGGGCTGTTCACGGTGAGCAGCACGCTGCTGGCGCCCGTCACGCGCGACGACCGCCACTCCCGCTACCACTGCTCCGTGCACTACCTGCTGCAGGGCCAGCCGCGCACCCTGGACTCGCAGCCCATCCAGGTCAACGTTTTCTGTGAGTCCGGGCCCGGGGGGCCGCGCTGGGGCCCTGCAGAGGGGCTGCCGGGCACTGACCCTGCCCGTCCCTGCACCCAGACCCCTCCGAGAACCTGAATCTGAAGGTGATGCCGTCCTCGACGCTGGTGAAGGAAGGGGACAATGTGACGCTGGTCTGCGAGGCTGATGGGAACCCACCGCCTGTCTTCAGCTTCTTTAAGAAAAACGTGAGGCTGGAGGGGCACCAGGGCACCAAACATCTCCTGGTTGCTCCTTGTGCCCTGCCCAGAGGGTCCTGGGGAGGGGATGCAGTGGTTGGGAGGGGGCCTGTGTGGGGTTAAGGACTCTGCAATGACCGTGTTCACAGGGGTCTGAGGATGAGGGGAGAAATGAGGATCTGACTCCATGTTTCAGAAGGCTGATTTATTATTTCATGATATGTATTATATTAAAACTATACCGAAAGAATAGAAGATTTCATCAGAAGGCTGGCTAAGAATAGAAAAAGAAAAAATGATAACAAAAGCTTGTGTCTCGGACAGAGAGTCTGAGCCAGCTGACTGTGATTGGCCATTAATTAGAAACAACCACATGAGACCAATCCCAGATGCACCTGTTGCATTCCACAGCAGCAGATAACCATTGTTTCCATTTTGTTCCTGAGGCCTCTTAGCTTCTCCGGAGGAAAACTCCTAAAGAAAAGATTTTTCATAAAATCTGTCTCACTCTGCTTTGTGCCCGCTGTCTGCAGCTGGATGTGTGGCAGGATGTGACCTCGCTGGCAGAGCCCGACAGCGGCGTCCTGAGGCTGCACGATGTGAACAAAACCAGCAATGGCACGTACAGGTGCCAGTCCCTGGACCTGGATGACATGTCACAGATAGAGGAGGACGTGGATCTCGTTGTGAACTGTAAGAGAGAGGGGAATGGACCCTGTGGACCTCGTGGTGGGTGCTCTGTCCCTCCTGCTCACCCTGCCCTGCTCTCCATCTCTCTCCCAGACATTGAAGGGGTCCATGTGAAGATGGAGCCGTCCTCCGCCCTTCGTGAAGGGGACAGTGTGATGCTGAGCTGTGACGCCTACAGCCCCGTGGGCCTGAAATACCAGTGGAGGGATGACAAGGTGAGTAAACATCCCAGTCCTGTCGTGCTCAGGCTCAGCCTGGGCTTTGCAGCAAATCAGGCAGAGTTGGGATCTTGCTCTGTCTCTCCTGAGAGGCCAGGGGGAGGATTCCCTCTTTCATGGACCTGCATTGTCCACTCAATATTGTCACCTCCTGGCCAGAACGGCAGGGAGCTCCTGTGCTTGCAGGCTCCCTTGCTGTGCTTTGGGACATGGGCACAGAGGGTCATTGCTGGGGACATTCCTTCCCAACAGGGCAAGAAGCTGGTGGAAGGGAACCAGCTCCTGGTGAAGAACGTCACCTTTGAAAAGTCCAACACCTTCAGCTGCAAGGTGATGGCCCCGAGCGTGCCTGGGCTGGAGCAGAGCAAAAAGGTGTCCGTGGCTGTCGAGGGTAAGATATGGCCTGGGTGCAGAGTGGCCCCTGGGTGCAGAGTGACCCCTGGGTGCCCAGGACCCATTCCATGGGAGCTGTGGGTGCTGACGTCCCCTGCTTGCCTTGTACCCGTTCCATTGAGAGCTGTGGGTGCAGGGTGACCCCTGGGTGCCCAGCACCCATCCCCTGAGAGCTGTGGCTGCTGATGTCCCCTGTCTGCCCAGCACCCATTTTCCTGCAAGCTGTGGGTGCAGAATGACCCCTGGGTGTCCAGCACTCATTCCCTGGGAGCTGTGGGTGCTGATGTCCCCTGCTTGCCTTCTACCTGTTCCATTGAGAGCTGTGGGTGCAGAGTGACCCCTGCCCACCCTGTACCCATTCCCTGGGAGCTGTGGGTGCTGGGTGCCCCCTCCCTGCCCAGCACCCATTTTCCTGCAAGCTGTGGGTGCAGAGTGACCCCTGGGTGCAGAGTGACCCCTGCCCACCCTGTACCCATTCCCTGAGAGCTGTGGGTGCGGGGTGACCTCCTGGGTGCCCAGGACCCATTCCCTGGGAGCTGTGGGTGCAGGGTGACCCCTGGGTGCAGGGTGACCCCTGGCAGCTGTGGGTGCTGATGTCCCCTGCCTGCCCCCAGGCAAGCCGCGCATCGTGGCCATCAGCTCCCCGCTGTACGTGCGCCAGGACCAGGTGATCAACCTGACGTGCAAGGCCATCGCCTTCCCCCCGCCCACCGTCCAGTGGAGCATCAACGGCACGGTGAGAGCTGGGAGGGGCCAGCCTGGCGTGCCCCAGGGGCTGCCCAGGCACTGAGCCCTGCCCTGCCTGCCCTGCCCAGGCCCACGAGTACGTGGACAACCGGCACATTGCCAGCAACCTGACGGTGCGCGTGAGCCACGAGCTGCTGCGGGCAGGAGCCATGTGCCGCGCGTTCAACGGGCTGGGGTCCAGTGAGGAGCACATCCAGCTGCTGGTGGGTGAGTGTCAGGCCCTGCTCTCTGTCCCAGAGCCCCCCCAGCAGTGTCAGCCCCCCCTGGTCCAGGCGCCGGCTGTGCCGTGCTGCCCTGGGGGGGCTGAGCTCGGTGTCTTCCCCTCCCTTCCTGCTCTTCCAGATGGTTCCATCAGGAAAGGTCAGTCTGCTGCTGGTGTCCATCAGGACATGAGTTATGCTCACCTCTAGGCTGGGGAGGGAGCTTGGGCTGCTGGCTCTGCACTGCTTCTCTTGCTGCTTCTCTCCCTGCCGAGCCAGGCAGGAGGCTGAGGCTCTGACTCTTTGTCCTCAGCGAGGCCACCAAGTGCAGCTTCTTGCAGCCCAAACCTGCTGGGCAAGGAAGCAGAGTGGATTGGCCTGATGCCTTGCAGGAATTCCTGTTATCCACCCTCCTGTGGCACATGGGGCATGTGAGCCCAGAGCAGAATTTCTGCATTCCTACAGAAACTGCCCCAGCAGAGCATTTCTGTACTGAAATCTGCATCCTGCAGGCAGCTGGGGAAGCACTGGAGCTTCTTTGGGAGAAGGAGCCTTTTCCTAACACACAAGGGAACCTGGAGGGTGTCATGGTGGAACAGGCATTAATTTCTTCCTCTCCCTGTTGTGTTTAGATCAAAAGTCAACAGCAGAGAGCCAAGGGGTGATCATCGTGGCCATCATCGTGGCCATCCTCGTGGTGGCTGTGCTGGGCGCTGTCATCTACTTCCTGCACAAGAAAGGCAAGATCCCGTGTGGCCGTGCCGGGAAGCAGGACATGTAAGCACTGCCACCTGTCCCCAGGGGCCTGTGGGGCTGGGGGTGCCTGATATCACTCATGCTTCCCATCCCATCTCACCGCTCCAGCTCTCCCTGCCCGGGCGGGAGCGCGGCCTCGGGGGCTCTGCAGCTTTTCCAGCTTCCCACAGGGAGGAGACAGCAGAGTGGTAGAGCAGCCAAGGGCCCCCTTTGGGGCAGCCCAAAGCTTTCTGTGAGCTGGAGTCTCTTTGGGACAGCCCAAAGCTTTCTGTGAGCTGGAGTCTCTTTGGGGCAGCCCAAAGGTTTCTGTGAGCTGGAGTCTCTTTGGGGCAGCCCAAAGCTTTCTGTGAGCTGGAGTCTCTTTGGGGCAGCCCAAAGGTTTCTGAGAGCTGGAGTCTCTTTGGGGCAGCCCAAAGGTTTCTGTGAGCTGGATTGACCCCAGCGCTGTGATCCCCCGAGATGGAGCCCCGGGGCTCGGCCAGCCACGCGCCCTCCTGGGTATCGCCAACGCGTCTCAAAAATTGTCACCTCCCTCCCCTAGCACAAAGCCAGAGGCCCGTAAAGACAAGATTGTAGTTGAAGTTAAGTCAGATAAACTTCCCGAAGAGGCGGGGCTCCTGCAGGGCGCCAACGGCGAGAGGAGAGCTGCAGCTGACCAGGTAGGACCGAGCGCGGCGCCGCCCCAGGGCTGCACCAGGTGAAGCTTTGCTGCCCTCCCTGGCACTGCCCACCCTGCACGGGCTCCATCATCCATCAGCAGCACTCGGGGGGGGCATGGGAGGGAGGGGAGGGGACAATTCTGGGCGGTGACAAAGCCGTGCCCTGCTTGGCTCTGCCCCCTCCGTGGAGCAGCAGCCAGGCGGCCCAGGGGAGAAGGAGCTAAAATAGAAAGATGTCTAA
The DNA here is from genome assembly GCF_028769735.1 of Zonotrichia leucophrys gambelii. Taxonomy (NCBI): domain Eukaryota; kingdom Metazoa; phylum Chordata; class Aves; order Passeriformes; family Passerellidae; genus Zonotrichia; species Zonotrichia leucophrys. The sequence continues at coordinate 1,945,447 of NC_088193.1, read as the reverse complement.
AAGTCAGAGCAGAGGCTGCAGGAGTGATTCCTCTGAGCCAGAGATCTTGGGAGGAGTCTTTTGGGACATGTGTGTGCCCTCACCTGGGATGGAGCAGCTTTTCAGTGTCACTGCTGGGCACCACTGGCCATGCCAGCCACAAGATGCAGCCTCTGAGCCCACTGTGGCTTTATTTGCCTTGGGCCCCTGCCTGGCTCTACACAGCTCACACTCCCCTCCCCTCAGGGTTGGTGCCACCCCGGGGTGCCCCAGCTGTCCCCACCCTCTGTGTGTGTCACTGCCCCCCCTGCAGCAGAGGGTTGGCTTTGTGTTCCTCCCTAACTTGGTGTTTTCCCCTCTCCCTTTCTCTTCTGGCGGAATGAAGAGCGAGAAATACATCGATCTGAGAAACTAGAGAGGAAACCTCCCAAGTGCTTTCTTCCTTCAAACCTTTCCTGCTCTTGGATTGCCTTCTCCCACCCCTGCTCCAGCCCCTGGGGAGCACGGCCAGAGAGCAGCCGAGTGTCACCGCGCTGGGGACACCTCCCTGAGCCGCCTGGCCACTACCTCAGCCCTGGGCTCGCAGGTGTTGCCTTAGCAGCAAAGCTGGACTCGCTTTACTACTCCAGAGAAGCCACAGCAATATTAGGAAGAATTCTATCCCATTAACCCCTACTTGGTGGAAGGATTTGAGGCTCTTTCAGGTAATCTGTTCTGTACATGTTGTGGGAAGGTTTTGACACATTCTTTTTTCCCTGAGCTTGCTCAGAGAGGCTGGTGGAATTCAGTTTTTGGGATGTCTGAGGCACCTTGGCTGTAGTGGGTGCAGGTTGGAGGAGAGGGGAGTGGAAGGGGGGAGTGTTAGAGAGGGTTTGAGTGCTTGGCTTTGCCTTTGAACGGTTCCTGGGTCAGTTTATCCCAGCGGTGCTGTGATCCCACAGGAGGAGAGGCCCTGGCAGAGCGAGGAAGGGGTGCCCATCTCCAGGAAGGTTTGGGGGTTCTGTTTGCAGCTGTGCTGACCCGAGGGCAGGGCTCTCTCTCCCCTCTGAATTTGGTTCATTGTAGGAGCCAGAGCTCCCCCAGGTTTCAATTCAAGATCGGACAGGGCCAGTCAGTGACGTCTCAGGGTTTTTTGTGCTCAGCCATTGCCAGCCCCAGGTCCAACTCCTCTCTGTGCTTCACTCCCACCTCTGGCTCCACGAGGAGGAGAGAAGGGCAAGAACCTTCCATGAGCTTCTGTGCCACCTCCCCTGCCTCCCCCCAGCGGGCTCAGCCCCTCCTGCCCCTCTGCTGCCCACAAGGCTTCGTCCCCTGCCCCACACAGGGGCCCTGTCCCCGCCTGCTCCACGTGGTGTCCGAGCAAAAGCTTTGGTTTATATATATATTTTTGTTGGATTGTGTGTACATTTCCAGGAGTTTTATTTCTCTTTTTTTTGTTTTTTTTTTGGTTGTCCGATACTTGTAAGGGTTTTTTTTTTTTTTTATATATGTGAAAATAAAGTACGGATTCAAAGCTGAGTGGTGGAGTTTGTTCCCACAGGCACAAGGGTGGGAAGGGCATTCCACAATCCCATGGAGATTCCAACAGGATCCATTTACGCCCCTCTGGCTGCTAATAATACACTAATTATTATAAATGCTAATAAATCTCTCCATTCTAATAATAAAAAACAATATTTATAATATAATAAAATAATAAAATTAAATATAATAATAAAATTTAAAAAATAATAATAACAATAATAAAAATAATATAATAATAAAAATATAATAATAAAAAATTTAAAATTACATAATCCTAGTTTTAGGCTGCAATGGGTGATTATACCACTCGATCTTAAAAAATAATATTGTAAATAAAATTTACTGTTAGAATTTATTGATAGTTTAATTAATAGCTGATACCAATACTGTAGATGTTAATGCATACAGGAGATGGTAATAAACACTAATAAACTATCACTGCTAATTAATAAAAAAATATTAATAAAGCTAATAACTACCCTGAGAGGACAGAGGGCACATGATGGGTGACACCAAACTGTCCCTTCGCCTTTGAATTAATAAGAATTAATTCCTGTGTCCTCATCTGAGCCCTTGATTAATTAATGGGGACTCAAATGACCTAAAGTAACCCCTATGACCTAAAGTAACCCCAATGAAGACCTCAAATGACCTCGAACGACCTCAATGACCTCAAGTAACCCCCATGGGGGCCTCAAATGACCTAAAGTAACCCCTGGAAAACCAAAAAATTTTCAAATGACCTAAAGTAACCCCTGTGACCTCAAATGACCCCTATGACCTAAAGTAACCCCAAATTTGACCTCGATTGACCCCAATGACCGGAAGTAACCCCGAATATAGACTCAAATGACCTCAGGTAACCTCATATCTTCATTTCGCCCCAATTGCCCTCATTTCAGCCCTCAGTGGTTTCTGTGAGAGGTTTTTTGTTCCAGGTTTTTCCAGGTCACCCTCCCTGACCCCTCTGAGGGTTCCCCTGTGACCTCAGTGTCCCCCTTTGTCCCCTGCTGTCCCCTGGACCAGCGGGTCCCTGTTTGCTCCATGTCTGGGCCCCTCTGGAATGTTGGAGTGTGGCAGAACCCGGATTTATTATATTAATTTTATATGTAAAATATTCATATATTGATAGATATGAATAGATATCAATGAGTATTCAATTAATGGATTCGAATACATATAATTATTTTCCTATTTTCATTAATAATACACTCTAATAACTCTATTCTAGGATTGTAATTCATATATATATAATTCTAGAACTGTGTGAGATATCAATTTTTTTATTTCTATAATTTCCATGCAATAACTTGAAAATCTGCAGAATATTCCCTTGGATTCTCTTCCTGGGTGGTAACTTCATGTTCTTCTTCATCCTGATGGTTACAGCCTTTCTTCATTGAATCTCTCAGAATATATTTAATTACCATAATCTTTAAATAAAGCTTTCCTGGCCAGAATATAAATTTGAATTTACCAGATAATTGTGGTGATAATTACAAAATAACTCCAAAGTCAGTCTGCAAAGGATCCAGAAGATTGAAATCCTAAAATTTTCTTTTTCCAGCATTTACAGAAGCACCACAACACACACACACCATCTGCTACAACAAAGGAAATTTTATTTAAAAATAAAACTTTGTTTTGTTTTCTTTCTTACTGACACAGGTGAATGAAATCCCAAACAAAGAAGCTCTTAGTGGGCAGCATACAAGGATGGAAACAATTAATAAATAACATTAGTATAACCTCTAAACATTAACAATGCATCTGCAAACAAAATGAGGACTTTAAACCAAGTGAACCTTAAAGCTCAGCTACTCTCTGTAAGAATATTTACCTTCTGTTTTTCCTTATTCTTTACAGATCTGAAAGGATTAAATACTGCTATTATAATTTTATATTAATGACACTATTATACTTTTTTTTTTAAAATATCTCGTGAAAATCTCAACATTTTTTAACACTGATATTTTACAAATTGGTATTTGTCATCCATGAGGAAGAACAACAGTAACAGCAGTTCTTCCTCCACTGGGAATTTCAAACAAAAAAGATTTCTAGGAGGAACTTTAAAAATAAAATGTCCTTATTCCCCACTAATCTTTAAAGTGGCACCTCTGAGAAGGTGCCCTGGGAGTTGCATTTTTTCTTGCTCAACTGAAAAAAAAAAAAATAAAATAAAACGAACAAAAACCCCAACAAACCAATCAATCAAACCACATTTACAGCAAGGAGCCTGCCTCAGGATGAGCTCCAGAAATGTCACCAGTCTGGTGCAGGAGCCACATGCTGGGCCCTGGGAGGGCTGGGGGTAAGGACATGCACAAAAAAGGGGGAAATTTGGGATTCCTGATGGGCTCTGGACACAGGAAATCACCTGGGAACTGCTCAGGGGGCACCTCCTGCTTCCCACAGCTGCTGCTGGGAGTGTCCCCACTCTTTATGGGAGTGTTCCCATCCTGTTGGGAGTGTTCTCTGCTCCTTTTGGGAGAGTTCTGCACTCCTTTGAGAGTGTTCCTCACTCTTTTGGGAGAGTTCATTCCTTTGGGAGTGTTCCCCACTCTTTTGGGAGTGTTTCCCACTCTTTTGGGAGTGTTTCCCCCTCCTTTTGGGAGTGTTCCCCATTCTTTTTGGGAATGTTCCCCATTCTTTTTGAGAGTGTTTCCCACTCCTTTGGGAGAGATCTCCACTCCTTTGAGAGTGGTACCCAATCCTGTTGGAAGTGAGAGTGTTCCCCACTCTTCTGGGAGAGTTCCCCACTCTTTTTGGGAGTGTTCCCCACTTTTTGAGAGTGTTCCCCACTCCTTTTGGGAGTGTTCCCCCTTCTTTTTGAGAGTGTTTCCCACTCCTTTGGGAGAGATCTCCACTCCTTTGAGAGTGTTCCCCACTCTTCTGGGAGAGTTCCCCACTCCTTTTGGGAGTGTTCACCACTCTTTGAGAGTGTTCCCCACTCCTTTTGGGAGTGTTCACCACTCTTTTTGAGAGTGTTTCCCACTCCTTTAAAGGGGAATGTTCCCCACTCCTTTTAGGGACAGCTGCAGGACACCCCCAGCATTTTTTCCCCCACCCCACGATCCTGACCTGGCCCCAAGCTCCAGTCCAGACACGGAAGCTCCACGGCTGAAATGCTACAAAACACAGTGTCAGAGTCCAAGTGAGCATTGCCCATCTCTCCTGCTCCTCTTTGCACCCTTCCCAAAGCACTTTGGTGCTGCTTGTCCAGCTCTGCTCGTTTCCCCACAGGGGTGGATCCTCAGATCCAGCCTGGCCATGCAGCATCCCCTTAAGAAAGGCACTAGACATTTGGGTTGGTTTTCCTTTTTAAAGTAGCATCAGAAAGGTAATTTTCTTAAGAAAAAAGAATGGGGAGGTGAAAGGAAAGAAGAGCAATCAATCTTGGGCTTAGAAAGAACAAGAGAAATCCACTGGGCAGTGCCTGGATGGAGCTGGCAGAGCACAGCCACAAGACATGGCCAGGACTCTGCTGCCCTCAGTGGAATCAGCAAATTCTTAACGTGTCTAAGGAAGAAAAGGCAAGACTTAAGTTTCTTAAATCAGTTTGAGACATAAACAAGTGCACAGAAAGGACACATGCAGAGAAATCAGCGCTACATGCCACAAAGATTGCTCTCTCTAATCTCTAATACCCAGAACAACACCCACAGGAACATCTCTTGGCACATAGACCCCAAAGACAGGCCTGGATCAGCTCTGCCAAGCAGGATTTCATGGAAATTACAGCCAGCCTGCCCTGAGGGGCATGGAGGGCACAGGGAATCGCTGGTGCCACACACACTGGGCAGGACAGGAGTTAAGGCTTTGGAGCTGGCTGGGTCAGCCTGGCTCAGCCATGGCAGGAGTCACACTGAGCTCACACAGCAGGACAGACACCCAACGGCTCCAAACCCACACAGAGCCCAGCGGGAGTGCGGAAAAGAGAGAAATAAACCCCTCACCAAAGGGTTTGCACCTGGATCTGCAGGACAAGGGACTGTCTGGCTGCTCAGGCTGCCCAGTGTGACACAACAGCCACGGCTGTCCCCTGCTGTCCCCTCTCCTGCCTCAGTGCTGGCCTTGCCCCTGCACAGGCTCCCCCATCCCACAGAGAGCAGGGCTGGCAGCCCTGGCAGCTGCACTGGGGGCACAGCAGCAAGAGCAGCTCTTCCTCCCCTCCTTCCTTTGCCAGGCACTGAGCCCAGGGCTGTGCCCTGCAGGGCACCCTGCCCACACCAGACCTGGCCAGTGCCAGCCCTGAGCCCAGACCAGCCAAAGGTGGGGACAGGGAGCATGGAAGGAGATCTCCCCACGCTGTCTGAGTGTGTTCTCCTCTACAGAGAGGAGAGGAGTAAATAGAGACACCTCAGCCTGCCTGGAAGCCCCTGCAGCAATTCAGAAAGCTTTAGGTCTAGAGAGAAACCTCAGCTTGAATCAAAATCCACTTTCTGCTCTGCTAACACCACTCATGAAGGCCTCCCTGCCACTGCAGCCATCTGGCCCAGCCCCTGGATTCCTCAAAAGGCCAGACTGCACCCCAGTGCCAGAATCACTCCAGCAATATTCCACTGCAGCCCTTAGCCCAGTGACCTCTGCTGACCTCAGGGAGATGCAAATAATGCTGGACATGCTCCAAAGGCCAAGAGCCTCTCAGGCTGACAGGCTGTGATCTGTCCGTGCCTCCTGGATCTAAATCTTCTCCAAAGGAACCATCCACTCCTCTAATAAGAACAGAGTTAAGTAGCTGAGTAGGCAAGTCAGGTTTTTCCAATGCAACAGCTGAGTTCTGACCTTTAAAACCATGTGATCACTTCACAAATACAGAATTTCTTCCCCAGGTCTGCTTTAACACCAGACCTGGCAATACTTTAGAGAAATGGAAATGGAAAGGAGAGCCCCCATGTTGTTTGGACAGCCATGCAGAGAACTGCTGCACTTCTGGGACTGCAAAGCAGGTGAAATTCCAACAAACACATCAGCTGCATCTACCAATTCCACAAAACACCCCGGCACGACGATGGCTCCTGCAAAAGCTCTCTGGAGGAATGTGTGTGAAGGCCACTAGTCTGCAACAGCCACCATGCAATGAAGATAAATAAAACATCCTATTCACCAGGTGCAACATTCCTAGGGAAGAGCAATGGGAGTGTCCAGTGACGGCTGCTCCAGCCCAGCAGGGCCACAAATCAAAATTTGAGCACTGAAGCACAAAATGCTCAAGGCTAAGAGAGGAGAAGCAGCAGCCCCAGTTCTTTGCTCTTGCTCAAATTCTTTCTCCCTTCTCCCACCCCTCAAAACCACACCAAGCTCCTCCAGCTGCTGGAATCTGGTGCTGCCAGTGCAAGAGCACACACACAAGAGAGAAATCAACTGGATCAAAATCCCTGACAGAAATTCATCCTGCTATCTCCAGGCAGCAAGGGAGGACTGGAGTCAGAAGCAATAACTGCTATTGTTACAGGCAAGAGGGACACACCACGGCCAACAGGAAGCAATCAAAGGATCCTTCCAAGGTCTCCTATAAATTCCCAGCAGAAAGTGACCTCCCAGCTTCTCTAAAAAGCCTGAGCCAGACACACAGCAGCGAACAGATCCAAACCTAGTACCATGAACCACAGGACACACCACACCGACCTCGAGACTTTGTTTCTCTGAGCATCCACTTAAAATTCACAGCACAAAACAACTCCCCCAGCCTCCAGGGCATGGCCTCGGGGATCCCTTGTCACGATACCTTTCTCTAGCAACACCCTGGAAATAAATCTGTTCTCTCAGACAAGAGGTAGGGGTAAAGGACTCCAAGACATACACTGTATAAAACACCGCTCCGCTCCATCGCACTGCTTTGAAATCTGGAACCACGAAAACCTGATAACTGATTCTCTTCGAGAGGCAGGACTGACCTCAGCACGAAGTCTCTAAAGGAACCCCCTTCCCCTTTGGTGCACAGCTGGGCAGCAGCTGCCCAGGCAGTTGGTCCACAGCAGCTCAGGTGTGGAGGTGCCCGTGTGCTATGTGGCCACGTGCGCCGGGGAGGAGATGGACACGAACTCCCGCAGAATATTCTTGGCCATCTCAATATTGTTATGTGCAATGACCAGAGCTTTCTGAATGTCCTGATATGAGTAGCCTTGGCTCATGAGGTTCTCGATCTCGCTGGAGAGGTGCAGGGAGGAGCTGGCCCCGCTGCTGGCTGCTCCCGCCTGGCAGCTGCCGGCTTTGCGCTCCGAGTTTATCCGCCGGGGCAGCGGCTTGGGCGGCCGCTCGGGGACCTGGGAGCCGTCCGAAAAACCTGCCGGGAGAAACGAGTGCATCACTTCAACGGAGACATGTGGAAAGTTTGCTTGGAACGAAGCTGAGATGACAGCAGGGAGATAAATGGCACTTCAAAAAGCTGTTACTGAGCTCTGCTGCTTTCTCCAGCCCTTTTATCTCCTTCCCAAGCTGCTCAGCTTCCCCAGCTGGGTGCAAAAACAGCTGGGGAGGTTTTGCTTAATTAGCAAGGCTCATCAGGCTCATTTAGTAAGATAAAACCACATAAAAAATGGCATAGCATCTATGTGTGTCAGCAGAGCTCAGATATCAGCCTTGGAATCAGAAAAAATGACACAGTGAATATCCAATGCACCAGACATCCCATTTCCTTCCAGAATCAGACAGAACTCCCGGTTTAACTGTCCAGAGGCTGCTCCCTCATCTCTGTGTGCACAAACTCAGCCCCAACTCAGCCACCACAATTGCTTCAGCAACTGAATTATGCTCTCTGAAGGGTCAGCAACTGAATTATGTTCTCCTCTTCCTCTGCTGAAGCTCTGCCTGCCTAATGGCAGATCAATAAAGCTCAGCCCGTTGTGCTTTTCCCTGAGTCACTCTGATGTGACACTGCCCTGCAGCCACATCATGCACTGCTGGGAAGAGGAAACAACAGCCAATAAACCAAACAAGTCACCAGACTCTCCAAGGAAAAAACACATTGTTTAATGTGCTTACCCAGCATCTGACTGTTTCTGAGTTTTAACCTCCTGTATCATTGCAGAAAGCATTTTCTGCCAATCACAGGAAACTTTTCTACATGGATGTTTGACATCACCTTAAAGAAAGATTTATTTGTCTCCTGGAAAAAGTCCTCAGGGCACTGCACAGAGTTTTCTGGCAGAGAACTGGAGTACAACAGACAAATCACGTCCACACAATTCCTTTCTAAGCGTGAGCACTGCAGCTTGCTCAGAGCAGCAGCATTGTGGGGTCTTTCTGAAAAACTTGCACCAAAAGCCCTGAGACAGAGAAGGCTCTTTGGGAACCAGATTCTCTGAAGCTTCCTCACCAACCACAGCTCCCTCATCTTCAGAACTGAAGTTTCTCACACATAAAAAGCTTTTTGTACATGTGAGAAGAAGGTCTGCCCCCTCCCCTGCCCCAGACTGCCTTCTGGAATTGCTGTTTCAGCTTGAGCTGGATCAAGTTTCAGAGACCATGGGTCAGTCTGAAAGGACAACTGCTAAGACAGTTATTTTGGTAAATCATTAATTAAAACTGCAGGGTCCAGCTCCTGAGAGCATAAAGCTGCCAAGATGAATCCCACAGCAGTCAGGCTTGCCTGCACCACTGCCTTGCTTCCCACAGCAGTAACAATCAGCATTTTCCACATTTTCCATTTTCCTAGCCCCAAAGCAGGACAACAGCAGTTTTATTTCAGGGCTGTAGAAACAGAGTGTCAATGATTAAACTCAGTACTTCATCTGGGAGGGGGGTGGGACTTGCTCTGTTTCTTTTTTATCCCTTTCAGCCAAATTCTACAGACACAGAGACATTTACAAAGTGAAAAATGGAGGTGGGGCAAAACTAATGAACTTTTCTGCACTAGGAAACTCTTCTCTGTGCTAAAGAAGGTCAGGGAAGTGGAATGGGGAAGAGGAAAAGAGAAGACTCACTGGGGGAAGGGGCTCTGGGTACAGGAGGTTCTGTTTGCAGAAGGAACAAGAAACTCATTCCTCCTCCTTGGCAAATCACCAGCACATTCAGACTGAAAACCCCCAACAAAAAGAGTTTCAGAGCTTCCTTAAGAGCTGCTGAGCAGGGAATAAGTCAATCATTATTCAGAAAGGCTCTTGGAGACACGAGGCTTTCGTTTTTCCCTCAGAGAATGTGCCTTGCAGCCAGAAGGACACCATGTCCTCCATTCCCCAGGGACAAAAAGCTGACCTTGCTGAGCCACTGGTCCCTGCTCAGAGGAGCTGAGAGCATCAGGAGCTGTGTGCAGAACTCTTGTGCCATCTGCAGGCACTGGCAGTGCCACAAACCCTGGCAGTGCCAGGCCAACCCCGCATCTCCACTTGGCACAGGGACACAATCCCTGAATGCTCTGGGTTGGAAGGGCCCTCAAAGCTCCTTCCACCCCCTGCCATGGGCAGGGACATGTTGTAGTGTGTTGTTAAGTTTCTTGTGTTATTCCCCAATTTATGTATTGTTCTCCCCTATTATGTGTAAAATGGTTTCGTTCCCCCAGTTTTTCCCGCCACTGCTAGCCTGTCAGCTAAGTTGCTATAGTAACCGCTATTCATAGTTGCCGATATGTAATTGCTCCTCCCTGGTTTCCCTTATAAGTGAAAGTTGTTTCCTCCCTAGGTCCAGTCAATCACCCCCTTTCTCCTCCCAGGTTTCGAGAACCTTCTCCTCTTTGGAGATGGTGGTTGGCTGGGGTCCCAGGACACCTCCTTTACCTTTTGATTATTGGTCTCCATGGAGTGTCAGTTCTGTGAAGTTCATCCCCTCACCTTTCCCGATTGGTTCCGCCTGTACCCACCCCCCCTCCTTTATAATCCTGTTTCACCCCCTATGAAAAAACTTTTTCCCGGTTGGTTTCCCCGCGTTTGGATCCCGCTACACCTTCAATAAACCGATGTTTAACCCCCGGGAAATGGTCAGCTCCGTTCCTCCCCTATACCAGCGGTGTGAGCCAGTCCGCAGCCAGCACAGCCCGAGGCCCTCAGACGCCGAAGGGTGCTGGCCAGGAATTGCAGAGGAGCGTCGGCCTTTTGCCCTCAGCTAGCCGGACTCTAAACTTCGGGCCACATATGCCCCCCTCTGCAGAGACACCTTCCACTACCTCAGGGACACCTTCCACTACCTCACCTTCCAACCCCAAATCCAACCTGGCCTTGGGCACTTCCAGAGATGGGAAATCCTGTCTCACACCCCGGTACACCATGGTACAAAACCAGTCTATGCTCTGCAGGAAGCAGTGGTGTAAGGAATATGCTTGAAGCTGAAAAAACCTTTTCCTAACTGAGATTTTGGTGTGATTTGCAAGCTTGGGGATTAAATGACCAAGGCAGCACATTCCAAGCTATAAATTGAACAAAAGCTAAAATAAATCAAACAAAACACCTAAGAACCAATTCTGCCTCACAAACCTGATTTTACACCTTCCATCCAAAACCTTCAGTGAATAACACAAGTTTCAAAGATGCAGAGGCAGGCAGCAGCAGCGGGAAGAGGGAGGAGAGCTCTCTGACCTGTGACAGGGTCGCTTTCCAAGGACATTCGGCTGAAGGCAGGAGTGGCATTGGAGATATCAGACAGCGTGCGGCGAGCGACGGCCACGGGCAGCGGCGCCTTGGGGACATCGTAGCCATCCTCCTCATTCTCTGACTCCTCAGGGCCATTGCTGGCAGTGGCTGCTGCCACGTTCCCTTCATCTGCAGGAGGAGGCACCTTCTGAGCCCTGGGGCTGAGCTGTCTCTCAAGGCAGACTCCACTCCCCCATTTTCCACATGCTGACAGGACACCGAACTAAAGTTTTGCTGTTAAAACCTCACAATTAATGGCAGCTCTTTCCAGAAGGGAAAATTAAAGCACTGGAATGCTCTTCCCAGGGAGGTGGTGGAATCACCATCTCTGGATGTGTTTAAAAACAGACTGGACATGGCACTGGGTGCTACAGTCTGGTTGAGGTGTTAGGGCACAGGTTGGACTCGATGATGTTAGAGGTCTCTTCCAACCTCATTATTCTGTGATTCTGTGTCTCTGTGATTCTGATTCTGTAATTCTGTGATTCTGTGACTCTGTGATTCTGATTCTGTGATTCTGTGATTCTGTGTCTCTGTGATTCTGATTCTGTGATTCTGTGATTCTGTGAGTCTGTGATTCAGTGATTCTGTGACTGTGATTCTGTGATTCAGTGATTCTGTGTCTCTGTGATTCTGATTCTGTAATTCTGTGATTCTGTGTCTCTGTGATTCTGATTCTGTGATTCTGTGTCTCTCTGATTCTGCAGTTCAGTGATTCTGTGAGTCAGTGATTCTGTGATTCTGTGATTCAGTGATTCTGTGTCTCTGTGATTCTGATTCTGTGTCTCTCTGATTCTGCGATTCTGCAATTCAGTGATTCTGTGAGTCTGTGATTCTGCAATTCTGTGACTCTGTGATTCTGTGATTCAGTGATTCTGTGACTCTGTGATTCTGATTCTGTAATTCTGTGATTCTGTCTCTCTCTGACTGCGATTCTGCAATTCAGTGATTCTATGACTCTGTGATTCTGTGATTAGGTTAAAAACACTTGATAGATTCAGTGTGCATGCCCAGACTCATACTTCCACATACATCCCAGCTATTTTAACAACAAAACCAAATGTAATTCCTTTCATTCAGCCTAAAATGCTGCTCCACTGGGAGCCATTCATTGTAGGCCAGTTCCTCAGCTGTTCTTTAGCACACCCACTCACCAGAAGTGTTGACAGCCTCGAAAGCAGAGGATGCTGCTTGGGAGTGAATGTTGTACATTGCTTCATACATGGAGCCCTCGGGCTGCTGGTCACAGTCCAGAACTCTGAGGGAGAGAAGACATTCCCCATCACACAGGTGACAGTGGCCACCACCTCCTCCCTGTCTCTGTGACAGAGTTTGTGCACACATTCAAGGTGAAATCATCACTGCTCTGTGAAATATTTGTTCTAGAAAATGCTCTATTAATGTTTATAGCAACAGAGTACCTCAGCTTAAAAGAGTTAAAATGATACCACCAAAACTGATACCACTGAAAATTCCATTTTAGCAAGAGTTTTGAATTTCAGTAAAATTACATTTTAGTAAGAGTTTTGAATTTCTGCTCCCAAAAGGTTCTTGGCAGAGAGAGTGGGAAGGAAGGAGATATCTGAGTCCTTTAATACTGTACAAGGACTCTGCAAAGAGCAGTGGTCACATTTCCTTTATTGCTATTTCAGGCAAGATCTGGTGAATATCACTGGGGGAATTCAGAAATCTGAGCAAGCAAAATTCCCACCCTGATGTCCCAAATGTGCTGCCCCAGAGCTGGGAGGGGGAAATGCAAAACCAGAATCTCACCGTAAACTCTGAGTCATTTCCAAAGGCATTTTGAGCTCTGGTTTTTGCACAGCAGGACCTGGAGGCACCACAGGCAGAGAGGATGGTGACATGTATTCAGTGTCCTCATCGCTCTCAGACTGCTCCCCAGGAGGCAGTTTTGGTACAGGCAGTGGTCTGGAGGCAGGAGAAACAAGATATAAAACATTTACACCAAATCTAATTAATACCAAGGTGCCCTTTAAATCCACAGTCACCTCACAGCAAGTGTGTCTAAAGAAATAATTTGGTTTTCAGGATGCAACCCACAAGGTCACACCAGCACAAGGTCATGATGCAAAAGGAAGAGACAATATCATGCACATTTATATCACACAAAGCCCCACTCAAAAGTGAATTTATTAAAGAGCTGATGGCAACTGCCACAGCCCAGGGGAACTCCCACCACTCCCCACAGCTCTGATTTCAGCTGCTTTCTCTTAATTGTGTTTTGAATCTATCAGGGTTTAAAATGAAGACTGGAAGAGTTGTGCCAGTTCTGTTCCTGGCACCAGCACCCTGCAATTCCCACTCTGGAAGGTATAAAAAATCCCAACAGACCTGGCAGCTAAGGAGTAGATGGCATTGGCAGATGAGGAGGGTTTGATTTTGGGGTGCTCACACTCTGAGGTTGCTGCTGGACCACTGGTGGAGCTCTGGAAGACAAAATTCCAAACCAGGAATCAGAAATCAGAAACACCTCATGGCCCAGTGTAGCTGCAAAGCCACTCCTTTAACAGCCTCTGTGGGAATGGAGCATCCTCATTTCTTCCACAGAATTTACTGACACCTCAGAAATCCAGGAATTCCCTGACAGCTTTCCCTCACTGCAGGAACTTTCCTGCAGGAAGAATTTCACTTTTTGAGGTTCCAGTGGCCTTGGCAAATTCAGCTGAAACAGGCTGAAATGGGAGCCAAGAGGAAAAGGATGCAGACAAACATACACAATTGGAAACAAGATAAAAACTGTGCACGTGCCATTTTCTTAGAAAATCTGGCTAAAAATGTGCTTGCTTTCAATTTAAGAAAGCTGGAAGCATTAGAAGGAAAAATTAAGGAAATGGAATCGAGGAAAACAAAACTGCCTGTAATTTTTTAGATTACAAAATATTGGACTAATCAGTTCACTGCTAACAGTGTCCTGCAGGTGAACAGACCCAAACTGAACTCAGGTTTTATCCAGTAAAACTCCTCACAGCTGATGTGGTAGTTTTCTCAGGGCTGAAAAGCCAGCAGAGTAAATCAGATTTTTTCAGAGAATGTGGTGGTGTTCTCAGGGGTCCCAGGACGAGGGAAGAGATGAGAATCTTGACTCTATGTTTCAGAAGGTTGATTTATTATTTTATTATATATATTATATTAAAAAATGAGATATTAAAACTATACTAAAGAATAGAAGAAAAAATTTCATCAGAAAGCTAGCAAAGAAAAGAATAAAATGATAATAAAATCTTGGGACTGACTAGAGAGTCTGAGACAGCTAGACTGTGATTAGCTATTAATTAAAAACAACCACATGAGACTAATCAAAGATACACCTCTGCATTCCACAGCACCAGATAATTATTGTTTACATCTCATTTTTGAGGCCTCTCAGCTTCTCAAGAGAAAATATCTTAGCAAAAAGATTTTTCATAAAATACATCCTTGACAAGAGAACAACAGAAAACATTCTCAGCTTTTCAGCACTGGAAGGTGAACAATAACCAGGCAATTGAGATTTCAACCTTGTTCCCAGAAGGCATGAAAGCATCTCCCTCCACTGGAACACACCAATTCCTTTCCATCTTTCCCATGACAAAATCCCACTCCTCAGTGTGAGAAGAAGGTGCCTTTTCTCCCTTTTCTCCCAGATTACCTCTCCAGGTTCCCTCCAGAGCTACTCACTGCAGGGATTTCAACTGGGATTTCAATCTTGTTCCCAAAAGGAACAAAAGCATCTCCCTTGCCTGGAATTCACCAATTCCTTTCCATCTTTCCCATGACAAAATCCCACTCCTCAGCACGACAAGAAGGTGCCTTTTACCTCTCCCAGATCACCTCCAGAGCTACTCACCACGGGGTTTTCAACCTTATTCCCGAAAGGCATGAAAGCATCTCTTTTGGCTGGAACACACCAATTTCTTTCCATCTTTCCCATGACAAAACCCCAGTCCTCAGCACAACAAGAAGGTGCCTTGACATCTCCCAGGCTCCCTGCAGGGTCACTCACCACGGGGTTTTTAACCTTATTCCCAAAAGGCATGAAAGCATCTCCTTTGGCTGGAACGCACCAATTCCTTTCCATCTTTCCCATGACAAAACCCCACTCCTCAGTGTGAGAAGAAGATACCTTTTCTCCCTTTTCTCCCAGATTACCTCTCCAGGTTCCCTCCAGAGCTACTCACTGCAGGGATTTCAACTGGGATTTCAACCTTATTCCCGAAAGGCATGAAAGCATCTCCTTTGCTTGGAACACACCAATTCCTTTCCATCTTTCCCATGACAAAACCCCAGTCCCCAGCACGACAAGAAGGAGTGCCATGTCCCAGGCTCCCCGCAGGGTCACTCACCGCGGGGCTGTCCAGGCTGAGCGCGCTGCCCAGCGCTCTGGATTCCAGCTGCGAGGGCAGCGAGAAGGGCAGCGAGTGCCGGTTGGACAGCTCCCTGCCGGCCCAGGGCTCTGCCGGGGCTTTGGGCATGGGCCTGCCCGGCCAGGGCTCGCCCTGGCGGTTGGAGGGCAGCGGCGGTGGCTTGTCCCTGTCGCCAGGGGTGCAGGGCAGGGGCCGGCGCTGCGGGCGGCTCTCGGGGCCCAGCGGGTGCGGGCGGTCCGGGGGTGGCGGCGGGGGCAGGTCCCGGAGCGTGGGGGGGATTGGCAGAGGTTTGTCCTTGTGCAGAGCACCTGGAGCAGCCTGGGAGGAGGAGGGAGAGAAATTGTGCTTAGCACAGGCAGCCCAGGCAGAGGAGATAAACAGCAGGGAGTTTGGGGGTGGTTTATCTGTTGATATTAATACACCATCGCCAAGAATGTGGAGATATCTCTGCACCTTCTGCACAGGCCTGAGGAGATAACACAGGAACCACGTGCACTCCAGCCAGGCTCTGAACACCCTGGATTGTCGCCCTGATTTTTTAAGATTTTCTAAGCTTTCTGATGTTGACATTCTTGTAGCAAACTTTCTCACACACTTTTTGTAAATAACTCATTGTTTTGCATTCCTTTATGGAAGAAGAGAAAGTTGATAGACTGCTGGTTTGTCCAGTGCCATTGGAGAGGTGGCACTGTCACCCTCCAATCCATTGTCACTCTTAGGAAACAATAAATGTTGGAGTCAAAAAATAAACTTCACTTTTTTCTTCACCTTGAGAACAGCGGTGTGTGCTTGTGTTCTTTTGTGTCCTATAGTGACACCCAGATTCCTCTTCTTGAGGGAGAACATGAGCTTACAGCAGCCTTGGATTGGAATCCAAGCAGAGCCTCCCCATTATTTTAAAAATGATTCAATTGTGGGTTCTTTGTACAAGTTAACATTCATTGGTCAGTGATAAGTATTTCCCTCTTCTTGAGGGAGAACGTGAGCTTAAAGCAGCCTTAGATTGGAATCCAAACAGAGCTTCCCCATTATTTTAAAAATGATTCAATTGTGGGTTATTTGTACAAGTTAACATTCATCAGTCAGTGATGAGTATTCACAGAAATAGGAATTTTCTTCTGCCTGAACTTCCCTAATTTCATTATTTCATCTGAACCAGATGAAGAAATGCTGCTGCATCTCAAGAACCATTAACTTAATGCCACCAAGATCATCCTCCTGCCTTCTGCTGATCAATCAGAAAGCCAACTCATTTCTCCCAGTCACATACATTGAATTCCTTCCTTCATTTTCTATGTAAAAAATGCTTGATGGAGAAATGAGCGCAGAAAAGATGGGGGAGAGAAATATGATACTTTCTGTATCAGCTAGAACAAAATATGAGGAAAATGCAAAGGGTGCAGGGAGCAGGGATTGAGGAGGAAAACGGAGAATGTGACAGCAGTAATAATAATTTGGTAGCTCAGGATGCAGGACAGAAAAAGAAGAAAGATGTCAGAGAGAACATGTTGGGGTGCCCAGATTGCTGTGCCCCACTGAAGGGGGAGCTGGGTCTGACCTTGGACGCGGTGCCAGGGCTGGAGGCCCCAGGGGGGTTGGCCACTCTCTGCTGCAGCAGGTCCAGCCGGGGCGGCACAGGGGGCAGGGCGGCCTGAGGAGCCACGGAGAACGGAGAGGGAGGGCGTTCCACCTGGGAGAGAGACAGAGAGACACGGGACACCAGCTCAGGGCTCAGCACAGCAACTGCTGCCCTCTGGAGAGCCCCTCAGCTGCAAACTGCTCTGTGAGGAACAACAATGCCAGCTGAGCAGGGAGACACCACTGAGAAACACAACCCAGGGCGTCCTGATGGAGTAATGGAAATGCAACTTAGAACCACAAACCAAACTGCTCTCATGGAATAACAAAAATTCAACTTAGAAACACAAATCAAGGTGTCCTGATGGAGTAACAAAAATGCAACTTAGAACCACAAACCAAACTGCTCTCATGGAATAACAAAAATTCAACTTAGAAACACAACCCAAGGTGTCCTGATGGAGTAATGGAAATGCAACTTAGAAACATGAAGCAAGCTGGCTGATGGAGTAACAAAAATGCAACTTAGAAACACAAACTAAGTTGTCTGACAGAGTAACGAAAATGCAACATAGAAACACAAACCAAGCTGGCTGATGGAGTAACAAAAATGCAACTTAGAAACATGAATCAAGCTGCTCTCATGGAGTAACAAAAATGCAATTTAGAAACACAAATCAAGCTGCTCTCATGGAGTAACAAAAATTCAACTTCGAAACACAAATCAAGGTGTCCTGATGGAGTAACAAAAATATAACTTAGAAACACAAACCAAGCTGTCTGACAGAGTAAAAAAATGCAATTTAGAAATCCAAACCGAGCTGCTCTAATGGAGTGACAAAGCTGCCTCAGTGGGCCCTGAGCAGGGCCAAGCTGCTTTTCAACACCAGAGGGCACGATCTGCTGCAAAGCTCCTGTCCCTGTGCAAACTGCTTTCACTCCAGAGCACTGGTGTGCACCAAACCCTCCATTTTTATCTCTGGAAAGCTGGGTTTCCACTTAAAGCAGCACAGTGCCTGTTATTCTCTTTGTTTTCTCTTTTTTTGCAATCAAAGTTAGTGCTGTTGAATTTTGAAATGCTACACGTATGTTTGAGCTCACTAAAATCAACAAAATTCTAACACTGACAGGATGTCACACCAAGAAAATTGCTTTGATTCCCCAAAATATTTTAAAAAAGCCCTCCAGGAATAGTGCTTACTGATTATTACATTATTTCATAGAATGAAAGATAAAGGGGAAAAAAGACTCCAGGTAAACCAGAGGTGAAGACTTTTTCTGACTAGGAAATGCAGCTTATTTTAGTTGATTCAGCTATTAAAAATTAACCAAATTCAAACCCACTTCCCTATGCAATAAAAAAAAAAAATGCAAGAGCAGCAATGAGGTTTTGAAATGAGAAATGAAAATGGAATTAAAAAGCCATGCAGGGATGCACAAAGAATGCCTGCACACAACTCCTGCAGGGAAGCAGAGTTATCACACCTTTATTGGACAGATTTATCAGCCACCATATAAAAAGATGACAGGAGTTCCTGAGCAGAACAGCCTGCCCTCCACCCTGTTATTTATCAGCACCTTGGCAAGGCTGTATCCATCACTGGGGAAAAATGGATGAATTTCTGCTGATCTGGGTGAATTCCGGCTAGGAAATCAAAATCTAACACACAGAGGAGTGTTCCAAACCCAGACCTTCCCTTCCAACAGGTCAGGCCAGCTTTTTCACCCCTCTGGGGATTCCTCCAAGACAACACACAAATATCAAAGGCTTCAAAGTGTGATCCCAAAGTGGCAGTGTGAAATGAGCTCACAAAGCTGGAGCTAAATTCCTGTTTTCCATAGGGAGCAGGATGTTTATGGCTACACAGTCTGACAAACCTCACGGGCACAAATCACTGAGAGAAAACTGCTGCAGAAAAGGCATTTTATAATTTATCATTTAGGAGCTTACTTTGGTACCAGCAAGTTCTTTCATCATGAAGAGGGAATCATCAGCTTTGTCATCATCATCATCATCATAATTGGGAGAGGGGGTTCCTTCTGCCCCTTGCCTGGACAATCCTCCTCCTCCTCTGGGATCGAAGGGATCCACCACGATGGGCTCGGTGCCTTTGATCTCACAGCGACAGAAGGGACAGCCCTGGCCCTCGGATTCCTGCAGGGGACACAGAGATCTGTCACAGCAGCCTCTGGGGGGCACAATTATCACCTGCTCCACAAACAAGCAGCTTGTAACCTGCTTTTTGGCAGCTGAGAGGAACACAAAGGCAAACTGGGTTAGAAATATGGAATATTTTCTCCTTGAAGTAGAAAAACAGCACTTTAAGAAGGATTCACAGTTTTTTCTTATTCCATATTAAGAGATCAGGCTAAAACAGCTTCTGATGCTGTGACATAATGAGACAATGCTTCTGCTATATTCTCTCCACACCTGAACAGTTGTGAGAAGAGAATATCTGTAAAAGACACTCTGTAAGATATCTGTACAAGAATACCTGTAAAAGATCAAGCAGCTGCCCTCAGAGAGATAAAGAAGAGACAGATAAAGAAGAGGCCAAGGCTCACCTGCCAGGCTGTGAGACACGAGGTGCACATCAGGTGCCCACAAGGTTCAATCTTCACGTCCTTGTCGTTCTCAGCACAGATTTTACACAGCTGGAACGTGGAGCCCATCTCACAGTACAGCTCATATTGTTCCTGAGGGAAAAGCCAGCATAAATCACAGTATCAATGTAAAGATTTCACCATCGTTTTACGTGCTAGATGCATCTGTCAAGCTCTGAGAAAAGTGGAATTCAAATTATCCAATAATTTTCATTTAAGCATCCCAAGAAAAGCAGGGCTCAAGACATGTTGATGTTGAATGGCACAAAAGCATCAATGTTGGCAGAACATTCTAAAAATAAACCCTTAAAATCTGTTTTTGCAATCTCATCTGCCCATCCCTATCACACAAAGAGCTCTGAATTTTGTAAAATACTGCAGCACTAAAAACAGGTCTGACAGAACTGGGTGAATACCTAAGGAGGGTGGAAATCAGGGAGAAAGACAGAGAGTTGCATGGAATGGAATATTTTATGGAATATTTTCCTCACCTGTGTAACTTTAATGTGGTCCTGAGGTGTGGGCTCACACAAGCCAGTCAAGTCAGGATTCTGATTCCGGCCATCAGGAAATAAATAACTGGAAGAAGTTGGGAGAAAAAATATCTCTAAATGCCTGTACACAGATCTAAGGTTTCTTTGGGAAGAGGGAAGGAGGGAAGAGGGAAGAGGGAGAGGAAGAGGGAAGAGGGAAGAGGAAGGAAAGGGAAGAGGGAAGAGGGAAGAGGGAAGGGAAGGGAAGGGAAGGGAAGGGAAGGGAAGGGAAGGGAAGGGAAGGGAAGGGAAGGGAAGGGAAGGGAAGGGAAGGGAAGGGAAGGGAAGGGAAGGGAAGGGAAGGGAAGGGAGGGAAGGGAAGGGAAGGAAGGGAAGGGAAGGGAAGGGAAGGAAGGGAAGGGAGAAGGGAAGGGAAGGGAAGGGAAGGGAAGGGAAGGGAAGGGAGAATGAAGGGCAGAAGGAAGGGGTGGGAAGTCAAGGTATTCTGAATTCTAAAATTCTGGAGGAATTTTATTCCAGAAATTCTAAAATTAAACATGTTATTCTTAAAAGTATTGGTTCAAATTAAAGGTTTGACCAAAAAAAGAGGGATTTATGAGAAGGGAAACCCTGGTGCACATTTATCATCTGCTCCTGCACAGCTCTGCAGTGCAAAGACAGCTGTCAGTAATTCCTGAGTGCCAAAATAGTTCAGCAATGACTTATTCCACTGACAGCAATGGTGTTATTCAAATTTTAACTGCTTTGTTGTCCTAATTTTTATGAAGTTACTTACAAGCCTTCCCTGAAGCCGTCAATGAGTGCTTGGAAAAGAGGTTTGTTATGGGGGATTGTCTGGAGAATGTTCCCATCTGCAGTGACGTAGCCGATGGCCCACTGACCCAGGCGGGTACAGCTCAGTCGGAAAATGTAACTAAAAACACACAAAGGAAAAGAAAGCTCAGCTTGGAACTGACTGAAAACAGTCAATGACAAGTAGGCAGCCTTTGTCTGGCCATATCAAGACAGCAAATTAAATTAGTAGGAATAACTTGATGATTTGTAGCAGCTTTCCTCAAGTGAGGCCCAGGCAGTTCAAAGGGGAACTTTGCAATATGATACAAAATGGGAAAAGAACCCAACTGGCCTCCAGGTGAAATTAAACCCAGAATCCAAAGCAAGAGAAGTTAACATCCTTAAAACCATTTGTTTCAAATCAACTTTGAAAAAGCCAACAAACAAACAGACTGGAGGAGGTTTCCATGTTTCAAAGCAGCGCAGAAGTGACCACACAGGCTGCAGAAAGGAGCACAGAGAATCTGTCAGCCCTGCTGCCATCAGTGGTGGCAGGCAGACCCTCCCTGCTGGCTGAGCCCTCTCTCACCTGCCAGGCTTGTGAATGAATTTCTGCAGTCTGGCCTTCACCTCGTCATAGGTGAGGAATGCCATATAGCCAGGGTGAGTCACTGCCAGGCTGTTCCAGTTCCTCAGCAAAGATGACCAGGGCTGGGGAATGACCAAAGAAACCAATTAACCACACACTTCTGCAAAGGGTTAATGTTCCTGAACCAAAGGGTTCTGCAGTTAGAGAAACATGGTTCTGTTCCACCACAAATCCAGCAGAGAAACCAAAACATTTATTCCTATGCAGCACTTGGCATTTGAATTTGTTGCTTGTTGGGGATAAAATTATCACCTAAGACAGACCTTAATCAAAACTGCTTTAATAAATATAAAAGGAGAAGTCACTGAGGTCAGAGCTTAAGAATAGCCATCAATTGTGCTGCTTCTGCAGAGAGAATGAGTCATTCCCCAGACAGGGATAAAGGCAGGAGTTTAATGAGATTATGCAGAGCCCAGGAACCATGACTGCTCCCTCCCCAACACCGACTTCCTGCATGGCCTGGGGACAGTGACCTCCCCTCTGTGTCTCAGTTTCACTGTCTGTAACTTGTGACTGTTCCTCACCACCCCAACCTCACCAGGGTGTGGCAAGGACTGTGGCTGGTCTCAGATCTGAATGAAGAAACCAGCACACACATCTCAAATATTGCTTAAAATGATGCCCCAAAAGTCATAACAACCATCTGAAATCTCTAATCCTGAGAAAAGCTTGGGTGTGTAAACCTCACCTGATTTTTCCAAGTTTTTTAACTTGTCTACAGGAAGGTATCAGCACTCCCTGGAATGTGCAGCAGCTCTTGACTTGTTCTTTATGTACAACACTTGGAAAAAGTGCTGAATGAGATCAGCTACATTGCAACACCAAACATGGGAATTTTTCATCTAGACATATCTTAATTACAACCCACCCCATCACATGGGAAAAGGCAAGGCAGAGCCAAAGAAGTAAGTGATTGTTCTTGTAAATACCCAATTGTACCATCAGAAGCTGTGTTTTTGAATTTAGCACTATTAGAGACTGTGGGGAAGAATTTTACCTACTGTTAATATCCCTTCAGTGATACAGAGATTTCTCACACACACACACAGACACGTTCACAACATCCTGGCTGGGGCAGTTCAAAAGATAGGAAACCCAAATTTCCATGCTTGGAAACAACCCCGTCCATGGAAAATAAATCTGACAATAAAGAAAGGGATGAGGGAAGAGTGATGAACTAAGCTTCACATTTCCTGCCTTGCAGAAGCTGTGTCAGAGCTCCAGTCTCAAAGTGACCTTTGAAAGAGAAAACCTGATTCATGGCAGGATGCTGAATCTGCCTGGGAGTTGCAGTGTATATTTAGGGATTTTTTTGATTCTACAGCCAGAAATATTACTCACATTTACTGCAATGTAAAACTCTTGAAGGGATGGAAAGCAAATCCCATACAGCACGAATAATGAGTGTAAAATATTGGATAAAGAAGTGATAAAACCCTTGAAGTGATTCCCACTGCTCAGTTCCCACCTGGAAGAGGCGTGTGAAGATGTCAAACTCAAACACTGAGATGTAATCATTGCAGGTCAGGTCAATGGTTGATTTGAGGGCCATGGCCTCCAGGCCAGAGCTGATGGGATGCACCTCGTGCAGGGCCTGCCGAAAACTCTTCCAAGGAACAATGGTCCTGGGGAAAGCAGGGGAAGGCAAAGGGCTGAGCACCAGCACCATCAACACACCCACGTTGTGATAACAGAGGAAAATCAAAAACAGCCACACGAGATTTATTCGTGTCACACAAAAAGCAGATTTCTTGGTACTGCAGGAAATCAGCAGCCAAATGAAATTATGGTAATTTTCTCTGCACATGCAAAATTTTGGAATTAGAAGCTCTCCTCTGGTTTCTCTTTTCCATCTTTCTGCAGTCCTACCATAGCATCATTATTGATAATAATTTCACAGTGTTGCAGCTGGCAGAGAAGAAGTTAAATTTAGATGGTTAAAAAAAACCTGCAACCAACTCTCTAAAGAAGGATTAACTGGAGAAGGAAGATAATCAGAAGCCAAAGCACAGGCTCCTGTTTAAAGGAATATTTTCCTTTTTTTAATAAATCAAGTGGCATAGAAACACAGAAAGCAAATGCCTCACTTCAGACAACTGTGCTATTCATGAGTAAATACATTATGGCTTTTTGTTCTGACAGCTACTAATTAAACTCTTTAGGTGAAGTACCTCAGCTCCCTCAGTTTGAAAGCAGTACCCAATCCATTAACTTTAATCCCCAAACATTGCTGTGAACACCTCCATGGTTCATTTAGCCAGTGTTTCATTAGCTACAGAAATTAAACCTGACATTTCAGCAGTCTGCACACAAAGACTGCTGCATTTCCCCTTCCCCTTCACTCCTAGCAAAGACATTTTGCAAACAGAAATTCAGAGAAGAAGAGAGGTGAGTAAATGATTGGAAAGACTAATTGGAGGGAAGATGAAAAGAATATAATATTAGGTTTAGCTAAAGAACAACCCATGTTGGGGGCAAGGTAACCTTTGGAAGAAGAAAGGATTATTTTGCATAGCTTGTAGAGCTTACTGAAAAGTTAAAGAATTAAATCAAGGAGAGGAAAATTTAAGCTGAATAATCAAGGAAAACACTGTGACAATACAAGAGTCTCCTGGGGAAACTGGGGAAAGATTCATCACTTGAAACATTTAAAACCAGACAGGACAAAACCTGGGAAATTTAATGTAGGAATGATCAGTAGATCTCTCCCAGCATTTATTTGAACCTGACAAAGCCCTTCCTGAAGGGCCAAACAGAATTCTTAAAAAACACTGGGTGCAATTTGCCCCCACACCTGTTTTGAAGCACAATTAGAAACTTACTTTTCACCAAAAGCCTTCCTCCAAAATTCTGCAGCATCTGCCTTGGTGATCCGGAACGTGTCCCCCTGGAAGAGGCCACTGGGGAAAATCCCTTTGAGTTCTGCCAGCATGTGGCTGAATATCAGGGACAGTTTGGTCAGGTTCCTCCTGCAAAGGACCACAAAAATTGTTTATTTTAGGAAAAAAAAAAGAGTTTAGTATTCCAAGAAAAGCAGAATCAACATTAATTGCAATTCAAGAATGATCCCAGCATGCAAAACTCTGATTTGGGGCTTTCTTTCAAGTGTTTCCTCAGCATTTAGAACATCCAAAACATGGGAACTATCAGCAAGGTCTGTGTTTTTCAAGACATTTTCCACAATGTCAAACTCTGTATAATCTCTTCAAGGTGAGCAGGCAAAAATCTTCCCATGGAAAAACACATTCACAGAAAATGTGCAAAACCAACACTCAGACCTCACCTACTTTATTGAAGACAAAAACTCATCAGGTTTGAGTCTGAAAATTCCTTTTGAGAGCACACGAAGCTGCTCCTGCCCCAGACAATGGGAGCTGAATGTCCCTGCAGGTCTCCAGAGGCTCCCAACACAATAGATTTGCTCAGGGAATCTCTATTTGATCTAACAGACCCAAGCTCCCAAGGGAACGCAAAAACACCTGCAGGTTCTTCCTAAAATGGTCACAACTTACACACAAAAGCTCTCAAACGTTGTGTTTAATTATCCAATTTGAATTACAGCTGGGACCTCAAGTCCCTTCTCTGCCTGGTGCCACTGAGACATCAGGAGTGCTCCATCCCACAGGAAATGCCCTTTTTTAAGCTGGAAAAATATATTTATTTTCAGCTATCCTATTCACCAGAGACACCTCTCTCTCAAAATAAATATTCCAAATATTCTCCTCCACTCCACTAGGAAAAGTTCCTGAAAAGTCACAGGGATATTTCCAGGCCAGAGGGGTTTTTTTCACCCCCACATCATGTGCTGGAATGTAAAAGAAGGAACTGGCATCATGTGGGGAAGAACAACTTGTGAGCAGTGCCCAGCACACCAGAGCTGCTCAGAAACCACCCAGGCATGGCACAGACTCACTTGTGGCACTGAATATTTAAATATTGAACCACACAGGGAGGCAACATCCGCAACACATTGGATTTGCTTCTTTTCCCATCTCTCTCCCTGAGTTTGCAGAACGTTTGTGTTTGGCAGCAAATTCCACTGCCCCAGGCTCCAGCCTTTCACCAATTTCTGGTGTTCTGGTTGGAGTGGCTCCTTTTCACTTTATCTTGGATATTTTTCAGATATCACTTGCCCCAAACATGATTTTGCCAATTGAAGGACTTATCCTGTAAATGTGCCCGATTGCAGAACTGACCTCCGGCCTTTCCACCAAAATTCCCTGGATATTTGGGACATTTCCCACATTTTCACAGGGTCTAGACTCAACTAGAAGTGACCACATTGCTTGATAAATATTCCAGTATTCCCTCAGCCCCTCATGGGCCCTTCCTCCATACCCTGAAGTCTGGGTAGATCAGAAGGGCCCAAAACTCTGAATTTTCTCTGACAGCAGTTCTTTCTCACCCTCCTTTATTCAGCTACATTTTCATTAGTGTGCAGCAATGAAAGCTGCTCCAAGTGTTTATGGAAAACACCAGCTACACAAAGAATTCTGCTTTTTCTCATTTCTAACGTGTCCAACCACAGCAGGTGCTTGGGATTAACACAAGGAAAAGCCCCCAGCTGCTCCTCCCTGAGCTGTCCCATTCCCCAGCTGTCTCTGGATGTGTCACACACTCAAACTGGGGATTTTCAAGCAGTTTTACAGTCTGGGTTTGGCAGGGTAAGTAATTCAAAGCTGTGTATTTCTCTTTGCATTTCTGGGCAAGGTTCAGATTCTGAGCTTGTGGTACAGGGAAAATGATTTAACTGGGAGACTCCCACCATGTCTCTGCAATGCCTTTTTATGATAAACACTAGAAAAACTGTAAATCAGAGGTGTGGAATTCTGAAAGCACTCACTCATAAAAAGGCCAAATAAAAAGAGGACAGTTTGATTTAGTGCAAGAAGAAAAAGCAAACACCAGGCTGTTATCAATCACTTAATCTACAACCCAAGCAAAAAATGATGGGCTTTTTATAACTGAGTTTATAAAAACAGGGGCTTTAATAAACATGCTAATGATTGCATACTCGCCTTTTGCTGCCCGGCACAATGTGGGGAAATTTGCGTATGACAGAAAAGCTCACTCTGATGAATTTCTGACCCTGAACAAGTGCATGGTTTAAACAAAACACTGCAAGAAGCCAGGGAATATTCCTGTTTATCTCTTGTGCCTCAGCTGAGCTCCAGGAAGTGCCTGCCCTCAGCTGAGCACATCAGTTAATGGGAGAAATAAGAACTTCCTCAGGCTTAAGGATGGATAAACAAACGGTTGTACACGCACACATTGAAGGACTTGGTTTCCAAAACCAGCTGAACGTTTTAAATTCTCAAGGTTATCATATTTTTTATAAATATCCAGCTATACTGTGAGTAAATAACAGGAAAAACCACAGGAAGTGAACATAAAGAGCAGCAAATTGCAAAATAGTTTGTGTTACTGGCTCTTACATACAGCAGTTACCAATCCTGTGCTAAAAGGACAAATATTTCCTTTATTTTAACAATTTACATATTTGTAAATTTACACAGACCAAATAAACACTTGCAATTCTAGAGAATATTTTTATTAGCATGTCAAAGCTTACTGATGATTGTGCTTTATTTTTAGTAACATCAGAACTGTCCTTATTGCTATTGCTTCAACAAAGCAGATGTGAATGTACTCTCAGAAAAAAGGACACACATTCAAAAAAAATTTATGGTTTTTAGACTGGAGATTCTCACACAGTTTTGACCACAGACCTCCAGCAATGTCCCATTTTTTTAAAATTTAACCTAAACACAGTAATGCACACAAAACTGTCATTGAGGGCTCCACCAGAGACAAGTTATGAGTTAAAGAACTAAATCTTACGAGTTCAAATTAAATCTTCCAAGAATGAATTAAAATGAAATCTCCCAAGCCCAGCTTGGGAAGAGCTGAGTGCAGCACCTAAATCCTGCTGTGGAATTTAAACACCTGCCAGTGTTTAAATGCTGCAAACGTTACCCAGGGAGCTGAGGCCACATCAGAGCTGTCCCCAGAGCGTGCAGGCAGCTGCAGGAACACCTGGGCCAGCCTCAAAGAGCCAGAGCTGACTGTTCTGGGCTCACAGCACCAGCTGAGGTGGGATCTCACAGCCCTGAGGGTTTTCACACGTACGTGCAAAGCTCTCGGTTTATTATGGTTGGAAATAACGAATCAACATGTGAAAACGTCAAAAGATAAATATTTTTTTTCCACTGTGTACAGTAGCCAAGTGTTTGACACATGGTGAGGAACACCTGCAGCTGGAGCACGGAGGGATCGGGGTTTGTGCACACGGAGTGAGTGAGAATTGCTGTGGAACCAGGCAGGCCCAGCTCAGCCCCTGCATCCACCAAGCTCTGAATTTGGGGAACCAAAAGCAGCGTGAAGCAAGAGTGTTCCTTCAGTTCCCCCCTCCCTCCTGCCCTGAGCCCCCTCTGCCCTTCCTTCCTGCCCCGGGTGGGTTTGGGTTTGCTCCACACCTTTCTGTCACAGACACTTCCAGCTGGGGGCTCTGCTGGTGTTGTCTCCCTCGCCCAGACCCTCAGCAGATCCTTCTTTCCCAGTTTCCTCTATGGGCTCCATCTTGGAAAGCCATTAAAGGTTTGGTTTAATCAGGGATGTGTCTCTCAGCAAGGCTGACACAATTAATTAAATTAATGTGCTTTGTGACTAAATGGCTTTTCCCCGCAAGGCAATGTTAGCGTGGCACATCCGTTTCTGCCACTGCCAGCTATGATTTTTGCATTTTCTTCCAGTATTTCTCCCCTCCCTCAGAAGCACCCAGCTGACACAATATAATTTAGTTCCTCACACGTAGCAAGGATCAGCTCCACAGGCTGACTGAGTCACAATATTGTGCTCACATGCCAGCATTTGACATGCACACACTGTCTGTAAAGCTCATTCTGCTGAAGGCACGCTACAAACACAGAGGAATTATAAAGAAACCAACCTCAAAATGCTTCACTCTCTGTAATTATTGTCCTCATTTCTTACTCTTACAGATTCTGTTTAGGTGACACAGTTAGCATCCAGTTAGTGCAAGCTCCACTACTTATGAAAACACCAACCACAAACCCACAGGTTTTTTTCCTATAACTGCACCTTACAATTTTATACTTGAAGAGCTAAAAAAAAAAAATTAAAAAAAAAAGAAACCCAAACAGTCTTTTAACGACTCCAACGAGTAAAATGCACCTTTCAGAAACCACAAAGATGTGAGGTTCTCATGTCACAGGGGCTTTCAGATGCACCAGGCATGAGCAGATTGATTTCAGCAGAGAGTTTGATATGCCTGCCTTCAAAAAGAAGAATTTCAGGAGTTTTCTGAGTGCTCGTGTTCACAGAAGCAGTGAGTGGAAACGCTCGAGGTGATCCCAAGCTGTCTTTTGTAACCCTGAGGCAGCTCAGGCTCCTCTGATCAGGGTAAAAATAGAAACAGCGGAACTACTTTCAACAAAACTTGCAACACAGGAAGTGAATGAAATTCCACTTAACTATTGCTGGCTCAACAGAAGGCACCTTACACAGCCAGGCTCTGCAACACTCACAGGATTTCCTCAGAGTAACTAAAAGAATGGATTAATATTACATTTATTGCTTGTTCTATAGAATTTTTCACCATCAGCTCCTTCTTTTTCAGTGCTTTCGGTATTACAGAGCAGTTTCCTTATGCTCTGCTGAACCCTGGCACTTTTCAGGTCACATAAATATATTTTAACACCTTTAATTCTGTGAGCAGAGCCTGCTCATCACTTCAAAAGTAACACAAAACACATAAACCACCCAAAACCATCATAATATTCCTATCAGCATGCAAATGGCTGTGCCTGATGGGAAGCAGAAAGGACACCAGGCCACTGTGCTGACCACAAGGACCAAACCCACCGACCTTTAAAGGATCTGGAATTATTATTTTTGGCACAAGTGTTGGTATTACATTATTTTTTCACTGTTAAGAAGCTAAAAATCCAGTTGTAAAATTTAAATTTTAGGGATTATGCTTTCAAGAGAGGAATACATTTGGTATTAATAATGGCCTTTAAAAAGCTCAGCACATATTCAGAGGAGTGACAAGGTAAAGGATAAAACTCTCACTTAGGTAACAGATTCATTTATTTTACCAAATTCAGGGGATTGTACACTTCTCATTATACCTAATTTTGTCCTCTGTGCACTGGAATAAAAATTTGTATTTCAGGGGCTATTTGCAGTAGTTAAAGACAAAAACAGAGCACAAAAGCCCTGACTCCAAATCAAGAAACATTCCATATTTCATGATTCATCTTCACCATCTCAAAACTGGATATCAAGTGGTATCAGGACAAGGAGCTGGGGCAGCTTCAGAGTAGATATTAACAATATCTTTATTCTAAGGAAAAATATTCTTTATTTCAGGGTCCTGGCACAGCTGCCATCCCTGGGAGTGCCCAAAGAACAACCTGGGACAGTGGGAGGTGTCCCTGCCCATGGCAGGGCTGGGATGGGCTGAAATCCAACCCCAGAAATCCCAAATGAGGAATCCCAGCCCTGAACACCCAAGAGACACGATAAAGTTGCCAAGTAGCAGCAGCAGCAGATTTTTGCCAGCCAGCATGGAGAAATCCATCACATTCCCAATGATAATTACTACAAATGAACCAATGCTTGTAATTCCACCCACAACAGCAAATCCACAGCCTCCCATAAAACTCCACAGTTTTATAGGCTCTGAGAGGAAAGAAGAATGAAAATCTTCCTTCCTTATTATGCAATCATCTGAAATCTTGCATTTGTCCACAAATTGATTTTCAAGACGGTTGGTCCAATTTTAGACAGAAAGAAAACGAGAATGAATGCAGGCTTAAGCCAATTATGCTAAGTGTTACTTAAGTTCCAAAACTATCACCTAAACTGCAATTTAAAACCAAATTAGAAAGAAATAATTCACATTCCTCCCCTCCAACAACATTTGCATGATAATGAATTTCTTCTTGGGTAATAAGCAGTTAGTTAGTGTTCATATGCTGGAGCCTGGCAAGGAAACCTTTCTTGTGGGCAGCTTTGGAGCCTGTTCTTTTCTTTAAGATGTTCTAATTTAAATGCAGATGTAGACTTCACACTAGTGGGTTTTGTTTAAAAAAAAAAAAAAAAAAAAAAAAAAAAGGGCTGTGCTGCTGTTTTAGAAGGAAGTGCCAGAAAGAGGACTCACACACACCATTCCACCATTCTGAGCCCCACATTTTGCACCATCTCCTTTTCCCTGGGCAGGAATGTGTGCAAGAGGTCTCAAAGATGAGATTAGAGAATCAACCCCCCTTCTCCCAGAGGGTTTTCTGGTTCAGGGTTTAACACAAATGTTTTCCAACTTTTTCCTCTTTAAATTCCAACCTTTTTCTTTTTCTCTTTTTTTTTTTTTTTTTTTTTCTCCAAGTCATTCTTCATGCACTTCCTTCCCCTTCAGAGATATGCACGGTCATTTCCAGGAGACATTAAACACTGGGAGCTTTTTCCTGTGTAAATTAGTGACTCCTAACATTGGAGCAGAATATGAAATCCTGCTGAGCCAGCATCCCCAAGCTCTTGTCAGAAGAACAATTAAACATGGACCAGCTTCCCAAAGCTTTTTTTCACCTCCATGCTCTATGGAAAAAGTTTATTGTATTCCTTGCTTAACCCCATTTTCTTTACAGATATATTTTTATTTTAACTAGCTTTATTAACAATTTGTTTCCCACAGCTGAAGCAGAAAAATATCTTGTGCCACTCCTTAAACATCCAGTCCACATCCTGAAAAATTATTTCTCCTCACTCACCCTGCAGCTTCCAGAGCTGTGCTCTAATGTGGAAACATTTGCAGTGCTCTGATTTTATTTAGAAAATAACCTCTCTGAATTTTCCCTCCTTATAAACTGGTTTAACATAATTAGTAAATTTGATTCTTTGGTGAAAAATGGACTCTTCAGCCTAATTAATCCCTTCCCAAGGAACAGACAATTCCTCTACCTGTCCACTGACCAACAAGCTATTTTTCACTCCTGCCATGTCAAGTATAATCCATTTACACAACTGCAAAACCACTGCTGCAAGAAGTAATTTATGTAGTGTGGAAAGCTGACAAATTGCAGCTCTTCTGTGCAAGCAAGAGGGCTGAGAAGTAAAAGCTTCCTGCAATGGAAACAGAAAAAAAAATAGTCCAGCAAAACCACCAAGCCTCTAAATGAAACTGAAATCGAGACCTGAGGCAGGTTCAGCATGTTCAGAGTAGGAACAGCACTGCCAAGCAATGCAGCCATCACATTGCAGGGAAAATATATTTATTTCATCTTTTTGTTGTTGTTAAAAAGGAAACTGAAAAAGTTCACAATGGAGAAGTCACTTATTTACCCCTAAAGGAAGCAGCAGCACTGGAAATGTGCTCAGCCTCAATAATTCCTAATAACTGCACACAGCCAACAAATCATTGGATCTTTTGCCTTTACCTTCTTACAATCATACAAGAAAATATCCAAAATTATTAAGTAGAAACACTACTTGTTTCCAAGCCTGCAGATGTT
Organism: Zonotrichia leucophrys gambelii; assembly: GCF_028769735.1. NCBI lineage: Eukaryota > Metazoa > Chordata > Aves > Passeriformes > Passerellidae > Zonotrichia > Zonotrichia leucophrys. The sequence continues at coordinate 1,913,383 of NC_088193.1, read as the reverse complement.
ACTTTTAGCTGTCAAAACTCAGTGGAGCAACACAGTATCTCTAATAAAAACCCCCAAGTCACCAAGTTGCATTTGATCTCCTCGCTAAAATTCAGTTTTAAACAGTAGCCAGAAGTTACTGCTCCTACCTATCAGTCAGGAAATGCACCCAGAGCTTTAAAAGCACCCTCAGCAGCATGAATTTTTAAACAGACATGGAAGTGAGCTACAGCAGAATTTAAATAGCATCTTGAAAGCTCTCCTAACAAAACAAGCGAGCTCTCCTCACAAAACTCACAGCGTGAGTTTAAGGCAGGAGAGCTACAACCATGGTTAATTTATATATTTATAGTCTGAAGCACTGTACACCAAAACCACAGAGCTACAGAGACCTCCCAAATGTCTGAGGGGAAGCACAGAGAGGGCAAGTGGGAAAGAACAGGAATAGAGGGTGATGCTCAAGGGATCAGGGCAGTTCTGATCCCACCTCAGGCATTTTCATGGGCTGGAGGAGCAAACTGCACCTTCACACTGCTGATGGAAATGGCAAAATTGTGCCTTTTGCTCTACACCACGAGCCATCTGGGGGAGAAAATAAGGGCATACACAACAGGCTGCAAAATGAATGCAAAGTCTGGAGGAGAGGAGGAAAAAAGCTTCAAACACAGGGACAAAAAAGTTAGAAATTTCAAAATAACAAATCTGTTAAAACTTTAAAGTCCTGCTCTCAAAACACTGCAGAATAATGGCCACAAGCATGCACGAGATCAAGAGCAAATTAGATTTTTTATATATACATATATATATATATATATACACACACATATACAAACTGCCATGAGTACATTCCCAGTGAACACCAGACTCAGTTTCTATTTATTTGCTTTACAGACTACTGGCCATCTTCCATAAAGCTTCTCCCACACCTGGAGTATTTGAATTTATTAATGTATTAATAAATTATTATTTATTTTGAATTTATCAATTCTTATTTAAAAAGATTCATCTTTTTCTTCAGCTCCTAGCAAGGTGAGAAAATTTCAGTTTCTTCATTTTCGATTAGTATATATATATATATATATATACACTAATTATATATATACAATATATATTATATATATACTAATTATATATATTATATATTATATATTATATATTATATATTATATATTATATATTATATATTATATATAGAGAGATATAAAATATAATATATATTTTATATATAAAATATATATTATATATAAAAATCTATATTTTATATAAATAGGTATAGATATAAATTTCTGCATTTCTAGTATACACATTCTATATCTACAGGTGCATTTATAGCAGAAATTCATTTAATTTAATTAACAAATAGCACTGAAGTATTGGGTTCCAAGAGCTCCCACAACCATGGAATCTGGCACTGGCAGTGCAGCATTTAACAGAATCCCCAAAACCAAAATGCTCATTCTTTGTGTAGGTATCTCTTGAACTGGTACACAAATCACAGGCACTGGCTGCTCCTCTCTTGTCCTTTTTTGTGACAAATTAAAGAATTGAGAATGTTCCCAAGGCCAGCAGCAGAAGAAGATGCCATGAGAGCGGCCAGGATGTGATGCTGCTTTAATGCTCGTGTTTAACACAAGTCTCCCCACAGTTCCTTCCCTGCTAAAGCTGTTTATTCATAAATGGGACAATCAGCAATTCCCCCAGGACTCCTGTGCCTGCTGTGAGAGCAGCAGCCTCTGCTGCAGCCCTGCCATTGCCATCCATCAATCTGCATTTCCCCTGCTCCCTCCAGTCAATTAGCTGGATTACAAACCAGCTAGGATGATTAACCCCCTGGAATTACTTCTCTCTGCTCCTCTCTGAAAAACCAAGGCGCTGGAGGTGGGATTTTGGATTCATGACTGACACAGCCACCATTTACCCATCAGATTTATGACAGATCACAATACACACACCGTTAACAGCACTCCAGGTAGAAATTTCCATTTTTTAAACCATTCTTCAATCCAAGCAGCACCAGCAATGCCTTCTGGAGCCACTGTCAGCCTTTGGTTGGAGCTCAATATCATGGAATATGCTACACAGAGTTCAATATTAAACCAGAAACATGTGCCAACACTTTTCCCCCTCCAGTACTTCCAAGCTGTTGCCAGGCCGTTAACCACATTCTCCCCAGGGCAATTATGTACAGCCACTGGGTGGTTTTCACATTTTTTCCACCTTTTTTTTTTTATTTAATTCAACATCTACTCCAAAAACCTGAAATGAGTTCAGTGTTACAAATGTATGCCTTGCATATCTCTGCACAAATGTGTAAGATTCATCTTTCCCAGAGCTTTACTCTACTCTTCATTCATTTTGTCTTTTCCTAAAGCTGGATGAGGAAACACCTTCTCAGGTACACTAAGTTAATATTATTTTGCTCAAGAGAGCCTGATATTCAGTTTCTACCTCCACCTACCCCTTTTTTAATGCTGCTCAACCTGAAGGTGCCCCTTGACCTCAGCTATGCCTTTGTACAAAACGAAAGGAGCTGACAACAGATCTACCTTAACGCAAAGCTTCCAACGCATTTAATTCCTCCAACAAACACCTGAACCCATTTCTCTCCATTACCTAGGCTGGGAGTTCTCCTCGTACATCCTCTCCTTCCCTTCCTTGAAGAGGCTGATGGTCTGCTTGGTTTTCTTCATCAGGTTCTCCATGAAGACCCTGAAGTACTCGTTGTCGCCCAGGGTCTCCATCTTGCCCTCGTAGCGGGACAGGATGGTGCGCAGGTGCTGGTAGGTGTCGGGCAGCAGGTCCAGGATGTAGGGAGGGCTGTTCTTCAGGGCCAGCTTGGGGTTTTGGCACAGACGTACCACCTGTGGCATTGCAGAAAGCAGCTCTGTGAAAACTCCACGAGAGGAGCACGAGCAGGGGTTAAACACAAGTCACGCGTTTGGTGTAATTTGTTGGGCAAGTCCAGATGGGAGCACAGAATCCCAGAATCACTGAGGCTGGAAAAAACCTCAGAGATCGAGTCCAACCTGGTCCCCACCTCGCCAATCAGAGCAGAGCATTCCTTGGATACCTCCACCACCTCCCCTTCCAAAGCCTGACCATCCTTTCCATGGAGAAACCCCTCCTGATGTCCCACCAGAACCTTCCCTGGTGCAGCTTGAAGTCCTTTCCTTGTCCTGGGAGCAGAGCCCAACCCCAGCTCACCACAACTTTCAGGGAGTTTTAGAGTGCTCAGGTCTCCCCTGAGCCTCCTTTTCTCCAGATACTGAGCCCAGCCACCATAAAAGAATGCAATTTCTGGGCTGAAGTGCATGTGGACTGATGAAACTCATGATAATAAATTGATGTGACAGGGGAGGGGAAAGGAAGCCACTTCACCATCCGCCATAGCCAAATGTTTCCATTATCTAAGCTGAGAATTAAAGGGAGAGTCCATGGCAAAGCAGCCACTTGAAAAAAGTATAAACTTTCAGTTCTATAAAGGGCTGGAGTTAGAGCTGTGAGGTCAGTTTTGGATCAAGTGCACAAGGTAAGAAGCAGCAATCTGACACTTCTATATTCTGTGATTTCCAGCAAACCTGAGCACAAAATGTAGCCACACTTTGCTAAAGTTCTTCCCTATAATGAACTTTATGTGGCTGCTTAACATCCAGCATATAAATGAGGTCTAAACTCATGACACTGAGGGAATTACAGATATCAAACAGTGCAGAATGCAAAACTTCAGTAAAGTGGATAAGAAAAAGCAAAAGAACAGTTTAACATCCTTTTGCAGCATTTCATTCCCACAAAACCTTGTGAAACCTTCAAGAGGAATTGAGCAGTTCCCTACAGTGCAGGCTTAAATACCTACTTCCTTTAAATATAGATGGTAAACAGAGTCATTCCTCCTGAAACACTGCTTTAGCTTTTCACTTTGCCATTTAGGGTATGTGCAAAAAGCAACCTTGGGAAGCGACACCTCCAATTTTATCTGACTTACAGCAGTGCCTGTACCAAGAGCTGACCTGAGAAAGGTTCAATTCCAGCCAAGAGAAAGGCACACAGTGTATCCAAACTCCAACCAGAAAAATCAGACTGCTGGCAAAAAAAAATAAACACCTAAAAAAGCTTCTGCAAGAATACATGGGAAAAACAAACGACTAAAACTTTCCCTCCATTTTGAGGAGGCTGCCAAGGCCTTGAGATAAAGAGATGGTTGGCCAGACAGCTGATTTAGTCAATTGATGCTGATGCCTCAACTGCTGCTTCCTTGGAGCCTGTGAACATTGCACACTGAACCATATCAACAAATTGAGTCAACACATTTGCCCCCTGAAAAAAAATAAAAATAGTTTCACTATGAGCATGAAGAGGTTCTAAATCTGCTCCTCAGGCCCAGCTGAGCTGTGCTCTGGGCAGCAAAAGCTTTTCAGCAGAAATTGTTTATTGTACAGTGGGTTGAAAACGTTAACAAACACAGTCAGCTCTGAGGAGGAAGCACATGAAGCAAGCAGAGCCTGCACTTCCCTCATCTTGCTGGAAATAGAGAACAATTTGGCTGCCACACTCTGAAATTACCCAGCTATGGGAGCAGCAGACCTGCTGCATTTCAGACTTTGATATCAATTAAAACAATTCCCCCACAGCAGCAGAGAGTTCTGCAAACTGCTCATTCTCAGAGCCCCTGTAAAATGCTTCCCAAGAAGCAGATTCCTCAAACAGTTAACTGAAAGGTCAAAACTTGCTGGTATTTTATTATCAAATCAGCTTCTTTATTTACCAAGCAGACCAAAATTAGCTAAGATGAGCAGTTAAACAAAACTGCATAACAAAGAACTGCTGCCTCATGAGCAAACTTGGGGTTTTTACACCACAGCAGCAACAAGAGCATTTTGTGGCATTTTCCTTGTTTCTCTACGTGTGCACTTGCAGCATCATGACAACATCCAAAGGAATGTTCCCAGCCCTGGGAACAGCTGCCCCTCAGCAGCCTTCCACAGGGACCAGCAACGTGGAAGGAAATTGAGCAAAAAAGCAGAAAAATATTTTTTTTGTTTAGGTGTGATGGCAACAAACAGAAGCAATCCACGGGTTTAAATTATCATCCAAAATGTGCCTGGCTCATGTTGTGTTCTCTGAGGAACAAACCATTTAGGGAGATGGTTTTGGGTTTTCAGACACACCAATAAAGCTCAGCATGAAGAGAGGTGGGCCTGTGAAGAACCTGAAAATTGACTTCACCCATTTCCATTTTCCAAATGCAAGTCAAAAATCAATTTTCCCAACTGAGTTTTGAGGAAAGAATCTGTTATGTACTCATTCTAGGAAAAATAATCTCATCTACATTTTTGAGGCCTGGAATTGAATCTTTCCCCTCAACAATCTGCAGCTTGCCTTGACTAATTCTGGATTTAAGAGTCCCAGGCCTGATGAGCATCCAGGGGCTACTCCCAGGTATGATTTTCCCTCTCAGGGCAGTTCTGAAAACTCATTTTTTCCTTCCTTTACTGCACTGAGATCACTCCTCATTCCAGTGCAACACAACAAAACCTACTCAAACATCTCTTATCTCTTGCTAGACTTGTGTTTGGCCTTTCTTCTCCTCACAATGAAGGTGACCCGCAGTGGCACTTCTCTATATCAGTTCTAGGAACTGAATGGTATCAGGAAACCCTTTAGGGAAGCTTTATCTCAAAGCTCCTCTTCCTCCTCCGTGCCTTCCCACATTTATTGCACTCTGCTCCATCCCAAGCAGCTCATGACTAACCCACCTATTCCTCAAATACCACCCACAGCAGGAACTCCAGGGGGCTGCATTTCATCTCTGTTCTGCACAGAAATGCAGAAATGTCACCTCATTCAGCTGAAGGGGAACATCCAGCAGGGATGGGAAGGGATATTTAATGTCCATGCTCTGTGTGACCACGTGTAGCTGTGGGAGGAATGGCACTGACAAAAAAATTAGGGCTTCAAATGAAAGAATCTGAAAGACATAAATATGTCAGGCAGCTTATGGAGAGCATTACAGGGAAAATATTTGGACAAGAATCAACTTGCATAGGAAATTCATCAGTCACATCCCAAAGCAGAGATGCACGAATGCTTTGACAACAGCAGCTAATTATGCAGACTAACAAATGAGGTCGTGAGTGTGGTGTACCCACACAGACACAGCACGCAGCTCTGAGAGGCAAAAACATCATTTATTAAACATGCACACAGGCAGGTTTTTATCTGCACCTGGAATTTCATCTTCCTGGCCCAGAAATCTCACCCATTCTCAACACCTTCCATTCATTTATCACTCCTCACCGTGAGCTTCGCTGGGTTTTTGCTACACCACGAAAGAGATTTTAATTCAGATGTGTTCTTTGAGTGTGCATAAGTACAGCTGAAATCTAACTGAAATCTGAAAGGCTTTTCAGAGCCAGAATTCTCCTTTTGTACAAATCAGACTGAGCAAGGCTTCAAGCCTGAGAGCTTCTGCATGCTGCCTATGAGTAAACCTGGAGTAAAAGAGCTTGATGTAACTTGTGACAAATACAGCAGCAGCCCTGGCTTTTCTGTCAGTGGAGAGAGAACACACCCAACCTGCTATAAACACCTAAAGCTGTGAAATTACCCCCAAAAAACACCCTGCTCCATTTTAAAACGCCACAATAATCAGCTTTTTATTCAGGCTAATCTTTTCCTTCGAGCAGAGCGGGCCATGAGCTCAAACACAAGCTGCCATCTCTATCCACACATTCTGTAGATGAAAGTGTGCATTCTTACAGGTTACACTTATTTAGGGTCCTGTTTCCATGCCCCAGCTGCCTTTGCTACACCAGCACTTGGCCCTCAGAGTGTGTAACAGAGCCAATGGCACCTCTCAAAGGGGTTTTTTGCTCTGCCCCAGTCTCTGTAGGTGATCAAAGCTCATCCCAGGCACAGCAAGGCACAACCATAAACCCTGCCTTTTGTGGGGCCAGCCAACACAGAGTGATTTCTTGGCAGGAACAGCATTTAATACTCCTTTAAAGAAGTCATTTGCTCTGCCTGCTTTTAGCACTTACTGCAGGAGGCTCAGCCACTGCATGGATAAACAATGCAGGGGAAAGGGAAGGGAAATGCACAAGCCTGAGGGGCAGTTGGATGAGGGATGCCCAAAATCCCTGCCTGCTCTGCTCCCAGAGGGGAGGGAGGTGGCCAGGTGACAGTCCCCAAGGCCTGGGGGCAACTTGGGTGATGCTCTCACTCTACACCATTTGTAGGGCCCTAAACTCAGTGCCATAAACTGCACTGCACATTTCAGACTGCAGCATGCCAAGCCCAGCCTTGATTTCAGGGCTGAACAGTAATTATCAATCAAAATTCCACAAAAACGTTCCATTTTTTATTTTGTGCCTATTTCTGTGTGCCTGCTTTCACTCACTTGACCATTCCCTGACAACCCCCCAGCATTTCTGGGAACCCTGGACTGAGCAGCACACCTAGCCAGGCCAGTAAATCAAATATCCCATCACACCAACAGGCCAAAAGGTCTGGTGTCCTGCCCCCGGCAAGAGCCATTTCCTGGCATTTGAAAAGGAGGAGGAGGAGGAGTGGAGAGTCTTAATGACCCCAGAGAGCCCCTCCTGAAGGTGTGGGGCTGGAAGAAGGCCTTTCCAGCTCCCACGCCACAAGTTTTTCTTGTTAAACATGACTTGATACTTTATCTTCCTCTAACTACTGATTGCACAAGGGTTTATTCAGGCTTTTACAGTTTTCCCTCAGTTTTAAGGAAAAGGTTTTGTCCTGAGTGCAGCCACACATTCCAAAAGGAATAACCTGGCCTGCCACAAAGCTTCACCATCCATTACCCACACACCAGGCTCTATTTGCTTCCAAGGAGCAAATCCTGGATTTCTCCCTTGTCCTGCTGCTGTCACCACCTGCAGCTCCCCATCCCATTCCCAGCACCACCAGTGCCCACCCCAGCACCTACAGGACTGGAATTATCTATCCATGTATATGATTAATACAGATATTATTCTACAGGCTTGGAAGGGACCCACGAGGATCATCCTGGCCCTGCACAGGACACCCCAACAATCCCACTCTGTGCCCAAATGCTGAGCTCTGGCAGCCTTAGGGCTGTGACCACTGCCCTGGGGAAGGACCCCAGATCCTCTCAGGCACTTCCAAATCCTCCATTCCAAACTGCCCCCTCTTCCTCCACCTTGTTCCTGGCAGAGCTGCTGATCTCTCTTCGTGCCTTCCCATGCTGGCATCCCATTCTGGTGCTGCCTCCCCTCCATGGCTCACCTCTCCATCAGGCTCCACACGGAATCACAGCATGGTTGGGGTTGGAAGGACCTTAAAGCCCATCTTGTCCTGGCAGGGACACCTTCCACCACCCCAGGGTGCTCCCAGCCCTGTCCGGCCTGGCCTTGGGCACTGCCAGGGGCAGCCACAGCTTCTCTGGGCACCCTGTGCCAGGGCTGCCCACCCTGCCAGGGCACAATTCCTAACTCCCAATATCCCACCAGTGCCAAGCCATTCCCCCTTGTGCTGTCACTCCATGCTCACCACATCCTTCCCCCAAAGCTCTGCCCCCCATTCTGTGCCCAGGCACCCCTGAACCCCCCAAATATCCCCCCTGGAGCCCCCGATGTCCCCCTGGAGCCCCAGCCCCTTCCCTCCCAGCCACCTCCACGATTCCAGGCTCATCCCAGATCCCCCCCTGACCCCAGAGCCCCGAACCCCCCAGGCCTGCCCTGTGCCACAGCCACCCCTCCCCACCTTATCCATGAGCTTCCAGCACTTCTCCACCATCTTCTTGTCCACGGCGCCGGGCTGGTGCGGCCCGAGGTGGTGGTGGTGCGGCTGGAACGCGTCCTTCATCAGCCCGATGAGCCCGCCGGGGCCCTTCTTCAGCGGCGCCGACATGGGGGCGCCCACAGCCGGCCCGTGGGGCCCGTCCGGCACCGGGGCCGCGGCCCTGGAGGGGACCGGGCTGAGGGCGCTCCGGGCCGGGCCGGGCCGGGCAGGGCGGCGGCGGCGGCGGCCGTGGGCGGTGGCGGCGGCGGCGGCGCCCGGTTCCAGCGAGGCCCCGCCCTCTTCGCCGGCGCTGATTGGTCGCTCTCCCCCCCGCGCGCCCGGACACGCCCCCTCCTCCGGGGTGGAGCCGGCGCTGATTGGTCGCGGAGAGACGCGCATGCGCAATGTGGCGGCGTGAGGGCGGAGCGGCGGCCATGCTTGGTGCGGGCGGGGCGGGGCGGGGCGCGGTCGCCATGGGAACGCGGGGGCCGCGCTCGCCCCGCCGCCTCCGGGACGGACCCGCGGCCTTCGCGGCCCTTCCCGTGCCCGCCTTGCGAAACCGCAGCGCTTCCGCTTTCCCGGACACGCGTTCCCTTTTCTAAGAATGGCCCCGACGCGGGGAAGCGGGGCTGCACGCCCCCTCTCCCGCAGAAGGATGTGCCCGAGGCTGGAGCGGCACCGGCAGCGGCAGGGAGGGGATGGGAACGGGAGAGCGTCCGGTGCACCTGGCAGGTACCTGAGGCCTCTCCTCGCAAAGCAGGGGAGGCAGAGCCCACCGGGGCTGAGTCCCCGTTCCCGGCATCCCGGCTCCAACCGGAGAAGGAGCAGGAGCCCGGCAGTGAGAGCAACAAGGAGAGAAAAGGGGAGCAGGGAGAGAAAAGGGACTAGGGGGAGAAAAGAGAACCAGGGGGTCAAAAGGAGGCAAGGGAGAGAAAAGGGAACCAGAGGGAGAAAAGAAGACTGGGGAGAGAAAAGAGGACCCAGGAGAGAAAAGAGAACCAGGGGTCAAAAGGAGGCAATGCAGAAAAAAGGGAACCAGGGAGTGAAAAGGGACCAGGGAGAGAAGAGGGGAGCAGGGAATCTAAAGGGAACCAGGGAGTTTGTCAGAGCTGACACCACTAAACCTTTAAAAAAATTACAACATGGGCTTGAGAGTCAGTTGAGTTCTGTTTCTTTGCTGCCTTCAGATCCTCTTTTCATCTCCTTTCCAGGCAGAAGAACACATCCTTTTGCACAAACCAGCTGTGGCTGCTACCACAGGGGCTGTGACAGGAAACCAGGCAAAGGCAAACTGTGGGTTTGCCCTCATCAGTTTGGGGAACACGAGCACCCCAAACTAGGGCCTGGAGGTTGGACAGCACAGCCCCAGCCCCTGGATCAGCCTCCTTCAGGGAGCTTTGTGGCACCCACTTGCTGAGGAGCCAAATGGACAGCAAGGCAGGAAGCTGCACTAAACACAACAAGGGAGCCCAGCATGGATTGGTTATAAAACTCCCTGCCTTCATTTTATTGCCTTTGGTAAAGCTTGGTAAATATTTCTGGGACAGGCAACTCCTTGTCTGGCTTTAATTACCTGGGCAAATTTTCCTAAGGATTATATTGACCTCAAATATGTCAACATTTATTGAGGCCGTGTTCCTGAGGCTTTTCCCATTAGGTGCTAATGGATTCTGGCTAATAGTCAAGCAGGATTGACCACCAGCAGGTGCCCTGGCCAGCTCCACACTACCACAACTACCTGGGGAGAGAACTGGGGAGGGCAACACCGCCTTTGTGAGAGCCAAGTACAAAAATCTCCATGGCTCTGATCCAAAGAGATCAGGGAACACGCTTGAGTAATTGCATTCCTGACTATCTGCTTCTCTGGGCATGATTCACCCCGAGCTGGGCTGTGAGATTTCAAGCAAAGGTTGATTTTGCTGGGGACTGTTGTGACTGTCTCACTTGGGACTTTTGGGAGGGTTTCACTTGGGATTATTGGGGCTGATGCAGGGACCCCACACCTTGGTGCTGCTGGGGGCTCCCAGCCAAGCTTTTCCCACCTCTCCCAGCCTGCCCTGCTCCTTCCTGGGCTGTCAGCTCCCAAAATTTCTGGACAAGGACTTTTTGCCCCCCAGCTGCCTGCACTGAGCCCAGAGGACACAAGGCAGGGACTCCAGTGTGGCGCTTCCGTTCTCGCTCGAGAAGGGGCCGAGGTAAAACCTCAGCCAGAGGTTTGTGGTTCTTGGCCACATGCAAAACTCTGTGCTCGTTTTCACTCTCCCACGCTCGGCAGAGAGGTGAAATTTCCCCTCTGGGATCCCCCCCTTGGGCCCCCTCCCCCAGCATTGTCACCACCCTGGTGACAATGGGCAGGAACGGATGTGTCACCTGCAAGGGGAACCCTTGGCATGTTCCTGATGTGTCACCTGCAAGGGGAACCCTCAGGATGCTCCTGATGTGTCACCCTCAGGATGCTCCTGATGTGTCACCTGCAAGGGGAACCCTCAGGATGCTCCTGATGTGTCACCTGCAAGGGGAACCCTTGGGATGCTCCTGATGTGTCACCTGCAAGGGGAACCCTCAGGATGCTCCTGATGTGTCACCCTCAGGATGCTCCTGATGTGTCACCTGCAAGGGGAATCCTCAGGAACAGCCCTTGCTGTGGAGCACAGGGGATGCCTGCAGGAGTTTGCTGTCAATTCCTGCAGGTGCAATGCCCAGGGGCTCTCAGCCCCCACCCTCCCAGCAGCACACCTGGACAGCTCCCCACATCCACTGTCCAGCTCCAGGCTTGGGAAGAGAGGATGGATCTGGCCCTGGGATGTGCTGCCCATAACATCACCCACACAAACAGCAGCGTGGATTTGTCCTTTAATCACCCCAAAAGGGTGGTGCAGGAGCAGGGTGGTGCTGGCTGGCGGGCACTCAGTGCCCACAGGTTCAGGGAGAGGAGCAGCACAGGAGAGATGTCCATGCACGTGCAGATGTGAGCCAGCCCTCGAGTCCCCTGGCTCATGGTGCAGAGGGCAGCACCCCAGCTCTCCTGGGAACTCCCAGAGCCTGGAGCTGGGCAAGGCCTTCAGTGCAATGTCCTGAGCAATCCCTGGAGGTAGCTGGGCAGGCAAAGACACAGCTCTGTGGTCAGGGTAGGAGGAGCTGCCAGTGTGGTTGGTACAAGCTCTGAGGCAGCCTGGGTGGGCAGAGATGAGTCCCTGGGAGGGTCATGCTGTGAGCCAGGCACGGAGACGCAGGAGCTGCGTGTGCAGGGTCCATGCTGAGCAGTGCTGAGCCCGAGGGCTGCCCGTGGCCTGGGTGGAGGTGCTGTGTGGGAGAGCCTGTCCAGAGGCTCCTGGGCTGTTAGAATGCCTGGCACAGCTTTGTGTGCTCCTCCTGGCGCTGGCTCTGTGGGGACACAGGTTGGAGGGGTCTTTCTGCCTGGCCCCTGTGGCCAGGGGAGCACACAGCCTCCTCCTGGCAGCACCACAGGTGCCAGGAAATGTTGGGATGGGTGGAACAGGAGGGTGGCAGCACTCAGAGCCCTGCCAGGCTGTGAGCACTGCCCTGAGCAGTTACCTGTATGATCTCTATGCTGTTGGCAGCAGCCATCAGCCAGGACACAGGTCCCTTGGGTGCCACCTCAACGTCACAGGGTGCAGGGGAGCCACTTCGAGAAGGCAGGGAGGGCGTGCAGGAGCCTGAGGCGGGGTCGCTGTCCTCAAAGAACTGCAGGGGGGACAGCCCGATCTGGAAGAGCAGAAGAGGGATGGACACACAGCCCCTGTGGGGGACACCCATCCCATTGTGCAGCCCCACAGCACCCCAGGGCTCCCCAGCCAGAGCAGGAGCGTGGCCCCAGGACCTACCGAGTGGTAGAACTCGTCCCCAGCGGGGTCGATGACCAGCAGCGTCACCTGATCCTCCCGGGCGCGGATCCTGTGCACGGTCTGCTCGTGGTCCAGCCCCTCGATGCTCTCCCCGTTCACGGCCAGCACTCGGTCCCCTTCCCTCATCCCTGCCTGCTCTGCTGGCAGCCCCACATCCACATCCCACAGGAACTGGCCTGCCACAGCACAGGGAGGGCGCAGCGGCTCACAGAGGGGAACTGGCTCTGCTGACCCCCGTGTGCAGGTGTATATACAGGGTAGAGAGCTGTCAGCTCTTCCCAACCCTCAGAAACGCCTTGCTCAGGTACAAACTGCCCCTCTCAGGGTGGGGACAGGTCCCATTGCAGGCACAGAGCTGTCAGCTCTTCCCAACCCTCAGAAACGCCTTGCTGTCATACAAACTGCCCTTCTCACCTACTCCTCCCGAGCTGCAATCATCCTCCTTGAGCAGGAACCCATAGCCAACAGGACCCTTCACCAGGTGCAGGTGGGGACAGGTCCCATTGCAGGCACAGAGCTGTCAGCTCTTCCCAACCCTCAGAAACGCCTCGCTCAGGCACAAACTGCCCCTCTGAGCCCTCTCACCTACTCCTCCTGAGCTGCAGTCATCCTCCTTGAGCAGGAACCCGTAGCCAGCAGGACCCTTCACCAGATGCAGCTCCCGGACCTTGAAGGGCAGCCTGGAGGTGTCAGCCAGGGCAGCCGTGACCCGCAGGCCCCGCAGGCGGTAGAACTCCTCCACAGCGCTGGATGCCACCAGCAGCGTCACCTTGTTGCCGCTCTGCTTGAGCTGCACGGGAAGCACAGGTGACATTCTCAGTGACATTCTCAGCCCCATCTCTCACCCCCCATGGCAGGAGCAGGCACCTTTCTGGTGAGCTGGGTGTGGGAGTAGCTCTTGACGCTGTCCCCGTTGAGCTCCAGCAGCCAGCAGCCCGGTGGCACCCCCGCTCTGTCCGCTGGCCCGTCCTGCAGCACCGACAGCTGGAAGGTGCCCTTGGTGCCTGCAGGAGGAGCAGAAGGGACACTTTGGGGTGGGTGAGGTGCTACACTGGGGAGGCTCGTGGTGGCAGCATCTTGTTTTACCTTCTGGACACGACACGCTGAAGCCAAAGCCGCTTTTGTCCCTGGTGACGTGGCAGAGGCGCGGGCGGATGTCCTCGGGCAGCATCTGGGACAGGTCCCTGCCCAGGGCTTTGGCTGCTTCGTAGGAGTCACCATCCAGCACTGCCAGCAGGACCTGGTTCCCGCTGGCCTTGATCTTCTGCACCACCTGGAAGGACCCAGGAACCCTGAGCAGGCATCCTGTGATGGGGTGGGGTCCCTGGGGTCAGCAGGGCTCGTGCATGTGGTGGTGTTTGCAGGGTCCCAGGATGGGGGGAGAGATGAGGATCTGACTCCAGGTTTCAGAAGGCTGATTTATTATTTTATTATATGTATTATATTAAAACTATACTAAAAGAATAAAGGATTTCATCAGAAGGCTAGCAAGCAAGAAGAATGAAATGAATAACAAAAGCTTGTGTCTGACCGAGAGTCCAAGACAGCCGGACTGTGATTGGCCATTAATTAGAAACAATCACATGAGACCAATCTCAGATGCACCTGTTGCATTCCACAGCAGCAGATAACCATTATTTACATTTTGCTCCTGAGGCCTCTCAGATTCTCTGGAGAAAAAATCCTAGGGAAAGGATTTTTTAAAACATATCTGTGACATATCACCTTTTTTATCTTAATTAAATTAAAAAGAAAAGTGTATGTCATTTCATCTGCTGGGCCCATGCAGAGGAAAGAACAAACACTTGACAGGTTATCTGTTGCCAATCAAAACCTCAATCAAGTGCTGATGTGGAATGATCAGGGAAATTCTTCACCTGTAGAACATCAAATTCTATCAAATCACTAAAACAATCTTACAATATAAGAAAATGCAAAAAAAATGCAAAGAGAGTTCATTGCTTCAAGTCCAAACAGCTGAGTCAGGCATCCTCAGTGCCCCGGGCTGGGCAGGACCCAGGCATTCCCATGGGGATCAGGAATAAGGGATTCCAGGGACCAGGCCTTCCCATGGGGATCAGGAATCAGGGATCCCAGGGGTTCCCATGGGAATCAGGGATCGGGAATTAGGGATCCCAGGGATTCCCATGGGAATCAGGGATCAGGGATCCCAAGGATGCAGGTGTTCCCATGGGAATCAGGGATCAGGAATCAGGGATCCCAGGTGTTCCCATGGGAATCAGGAATCAGGGATCCCAGGCATTCCCATGGGAATCAGGGATCAGGGATCCCAGGGACTTAGGGATGCTCATGGGAATCAGGGATCAGGAATCAGGGATCGCAGAGACCCAGGGATTCCCATGGGAATCAGGAATCCTCATGGGAATCAGGAATCAGGGATCCTAGGGACCCAGGGATTCCCATGGGAATCAGGGATCCAGGGGTTCCCATGGGGATCAGGAATCAGGGATCCCAGGGATTCCCATGGGAATCAGGAATCAGGGATCCCAGGGATTCCCATGGGAATCAGGGATCAGGAATCAGGGATTCCCATGGGAATCAGGGATCCCAGGGACCCAGGCGTTGCCATGGGATGCTCCCAGCTTACCCTGAGGTGGTCCATGTGGTCCACGAAGTGGCCATTGACCTGGAGCAGGCGGTCCCCGTCCTGCAGGCCCCTGCGCTGGGCCACCCCCCCCAGCTCGATCTGCCGGATGACGTGGCCCTGGCAGCCCAGCTCCTCGTGCAGGCAGAAGCCGAAGGTCTCGGTGCTCTCCTTGGTCAGCAGGTAGAAGCGGGGCTCCCCCACGCCCTCACCGTCTGTGTGGGGGCACAGCCCGTGAGCAGGGCCCTGCAGGGATCCTCACACAAGTTCTGCACCCCACACTGGGCTGGGGAGCTGCTCATCCCTCCTGTGGTCACCTCCCACAGGTCCCCAGTGGGACAGAGAGCTCAGGACCCCAGCAGTGCCCAGGTGCCACAGCCCCCTGCACAGACAGGGACAGACAGGTGCCACAGCCCTGTGCAGACACAGGGACACCCAGGTGTCACAGCCCTGTGCACAGACAGGGACACACAGGTGTCACAGCCCTGTGCAGACACAAGGACACCCTGGTGCCACAGCCCTGTGCACAGACAGAGACATCCAGGTGCCACATCCCTGTTCAGACACAGGGACACCAAGGTGCCACAGCCCTGTGCACAGACAGGGACACCCAGGTGTCACATCCCTGTGCACAGACAGGGACACCAAGGTGCCACAGCCCCCTATACAGACACAAGGACACCCAGGTGTCACATCCCCCTGCAGACACAGGGACACCCAGGTGTCACAGCCCTGTGCACAGACAGGGACACCCAGGTGTCACATCCCCCTGCAGACACAGGGACAACCCAGGTGTCCCATCCCTGTGCACAGACAGGGACACCAAGGTGCCACAGCCCCCTATACAGACACAAGGACACCCAGGTGTCACAGCCCCCTATACAGACACAAGGACACCCAGGTGTCACATCCCCCTGCAGACACAGGGACAACAAGGTGCCACAGCCCCCTGCACAGACAGAAGGACACCCAGGTGTCACAGCCCCTTGCAGACACAGGGACAGACAGGTGTCACAGCCCCCTGCACAGACAGAAGGACACCCAGGTGTCACAGCCCCTTGCAGACACAAGGACACCCTGGGAGATGAGGGCGTGTATTTACCCGTGTCCTCAGTCAGGGTCAAGGCTGGGTTGTCGATCCCAACTTTGGGGTTAAATTCAAATTTTCTGAAATGATAAAGGGCAGGAGAGGCCACATTAGTGCAGGGTGGCCTTGCCCCTGCCTCCCCCAGCCTTGGGGAGCTTGTTCCTTCTAGAAAAGGCCAACTGGGGCCTGTGCCTCCTTTTCCTTGGGGAAAGCCAGAGGGGATTTCCCTCTTGGACCATTCCCCACGTCTCTCCTGAGCCCCAGAAAGCCCCTGGTCAAGGGGAGATCAGCACTTACATGATGGACATCTTGTCTCCCTCGAGGCCTGCAGGGGGAGAGGAGAGGTCAGCACAGGAGGGGGTGGGCTGGGAGCAGACCCCACGCTCGAGCGCTCCCAGGCTGAGCCTGCCATCCATGTGAGGGGGCTTGCCAAGCCCACACAGCCCCCAGGCCCCTCTGTCTCTCAGCACAGGTTGTTCCTTGGCCCTGTCACACTGTCCTCCTGCCTTCCCAACAGCAGGGTCTGCTGCTCAGGTCCCATGGGCAAAGCAGGGCCGAGCAGATGGGGCCAGTCCTGGGGGTTACAGGGCTCTGCAGTGAGGGCTGAGAAGGTTCACCAGGACCCCAGCGAGCTGCTGGAGCCAGGAGAAGGAAACAGAGACCTTCCAAGGCACACACCCCCCCATAAAACCCCTCCACACCTCTTTGGGCACAAGGACCCCCAACCCCAGGGAGAGGGGATGCCTCCCCAGCATCCCCACAAGGTGACATTTCCCTGCACGCCTCTGGCTCCTTGCACGGGCTGCCTGGGCTCTGACAGTGCCTTGCTGCACCTGGCAGCAGGGCCTGTGTGCGTGGGGAAGGGTCTGCAGAGGATTCCCCGGCAGGCACATACCTTTTGTTTGCTTCATGGCTGCAGGGATTGCCAGAGGGAGCAAGGTACAGGGTGAAGTGGCAGGGAAGTGTCCCCGCCTCTCCCAAGACGCCCCAGGTTTAATGGTTAAACAGCCCTGAGTTTCCCCTGCCCTCCCAGCCCCTGGCACTGCCAGCCAGAGCTGGGAGCAGGGAGCAGCACCCCGGGACACCCAGCTTGGGGACAGCTCCTGGTGGCTTCCAGGGGACACCCAGTGAGGGGAGAATGACTGGTTCAGCACTGGAGCAGAGGTGGGCTGCTCCCTGCCAGTGCTGAGAGGAGGGGAAAGGCAGAACCCTCCACTCCAGCTGCTGCAATTCCTCCCCAGGAAGGGCCCCAAGAGGAGATCAAGTCTTGGTACTAGTGTGCTTCAGTGGAAATAGAGAGGTGCACTTTAATGCTCCCAAAAGCTTCACAGACAAGCCCCAATCCTGCTCCCTGCCAGCACTCTGGCCAGGCTGCAGGGGCTGGCTTTCCACAGGCCCAGAAGAACAAGTCCCATTTGCTCCTGGCCTGGTTTCTGTGCCATTCCCACACTCGAGCCTCGCCTGCAGATGAGGCTGAGCCCCGCACACCCAGCCCCTGTGACAGCACCATCCACCCAGCATCTCCAGGTGGGTGAGGGCACAGGGAACGTGCTGCTGGGCACACTCCACTGCCCCACCCTGGCTGGTGGATGGGCAGCAGGTCAGAGGCTCCCATCCTGCAGTTCCCCCAGCATTTTCTTGACCTCGCTCTCGACTCGCAGGAATTTGGCTTTCCTCCAGGGGTTGGCAGTCTGGCTGCGGCTGCTCTCCAGATCCTGCAGGAGGAGGGCGAGGTGCTGCCGGACCCGCTCGCGATCCCAGAAGGGCAGGTTCCTCTGCACCACGTTCAGGATGTGGGACCAGTAATCGGAGACGTCGGTGCCCGCCGTGAGGAAAACCAGAGCCCTGACGCCGTCCCGGTCCATGCGCAGGGAGTCGAGAGCCCTCTTGCCATCCTCGCTGATGTCGTTGAAGTAGAGACTGGGAAAGCAGCAGGAGGCACTGGTGAGGGCTGAGGGGAAGGACAGGGGCACACAGGGCAGGGATGCTGTGTGGGTAAAAGGGCGGGGATGCAGCAGAGCGGACTCACTGCACTTTGTCCAGCGTCTCGTGCCTCTTGGCCACCTCCACCACGCGCAGCGCCGCCGCGTCCGTCAGGGAGTTGTAGCCCAGGTTGAGCTCCTGCAGGTGCTGGTTCTGGGCCAGGTGTTCAGCGATGGCCTCGGCGCCGGGGTCCCCCAGCGAGGTGTGCAGCAGGGACAGCTGGGTCAGAGAGCGGTTGCCGGCCAGCGCCTCGGCCAGGTAGCGAGCGCCCTGCTCGCCCACGGGGTTGTTGGCCAGCCTGTGGGACACGGAGCTCAGGGAGTGCCCAGGCACGTGGGGGGACAGCAGTGGCAGTGTCATGCAGGGCAGGGGCCGTACTCACCGCAGGCTGCTCACCGCACACTTGTCATGCAGGAGCAGGTCACGGATCTCCTTGCAGGCGTCGGAGCCCAGGCTGTTGAGCTGCAGACTGGTGCAGAGCAAGGCACGGGGGTGACAGGAACAAAATGGCTGTTACCTGGGAGCCTGGCAGCCCTGCCCGCTCCGTTTTGCCCATCACCATCCTCCCTGGGCTCCCCAAACTAGGCCACTCCAGGTTTCTTCTCCCAAAGGGAGTGCGGTCACACCACACCCGAGCATGAGCCAGCAGAGCCAGTGCCAGCAGGAGCGGGGCAAGGGGAAGGGGATGGCGGAATCTTCAGGAGGTGGGTGAAGGTCAGAGGAGGGATCAGGGCTCCATCAAGCCCTCCTGAGCATCTGGAGGCAGGAAGTGCGGCACAGCCCAGCTGCACAGCCCGATCCATCTGTGCTGAGCACGTCTCGCCACCACCTGGGCGGCAGGAAGACCTGCAGCTCCACAAACGTTCTGGAATGTCTGTGGGAACATCTGCACAGCCCAGACTCCCACCTCTGGGACTGCAAACTCCTCACAGAGCGAACGACGCGGGGATGGCGGGTAACTTCCCGTAGGGACTCGGGTCTGCCAGGACAGCTGGCAGCCCGCCCAGCCCGTACCAGCTGCAGGGAACTTCCCAAAAATTCCTGCGGGAGTGCGAGCTGAGACTGCAAATCCCAGCATGCAGTGCCCTAGAAGGGCTGCTCAAGGAGTGTTGCATGTTGGAAGCTGTAGTTCCCTAGGAATGCACTGGGATAAACATGCCCTTTCCTAAATTTTCCGTACTTGGGCTTCCTAAAGCATCCCTGTGATGGGCAGAGGTGAGAAAAAACCCGATTTTTGAGCAGGAGGAGGTGGTACTCACTGGAGAGCCTTGCATCGCAGCAGGACGGGGAAGAGGGTCCTCAAGCTGCCGCTGTCCAGGTTGCAGGAGGTCAGGTTCAGCTCCTCCACCTCGTGACTCGTGGTGCTCATGACAGACGCCAGCACGGAGCACTTGAGAGGGGTCATCTTGACGGAGGAGAGGTTGACAGCACGGAGGGAGAGGATGGCCTCGGCCGTGAAGCGCTCGTTCTGGAACTCGTGCAGGAAGAACAGGTAGTCCATGAGCTCCGAGGGGGGCAGGCCCCGGCGGCCCTTCCTGATCACCGTCTTCTTCATGGCCTTGGCGATCTCGAAGGCTGCCAGGTTCTTGATGGAGCAGCCCAGCTGCTCCAGGATGGCGCGGTTGCGGCGGGACAGGATCCCGCCCATGAAAATGGGGAAGAGCTCAAAGACCTCGTCATCCGGGGCCTCATCGGGGTGGCGCATGGGGCCCTCCACGCCCAGGATGCTGGAGTTGATCTGGTCCAAGACGTCGTCGTTGTAGTAGTCCTCCTCCTTGAACAGCTCCTCTGCCATGGTGTGGGCAATGGTGTCCCTGTCCTTGCCGCCCACCCGGGAGAAGTAGCGAGGGAAGATCTTGAGCAGGTTGAAGAGCACGGGGAGGAAGCGCAGGGGCAGCACCTTGGAGATGATGTTCACAACCACGGCCACGTCTTCGCTCACCTTCCCCAGGACCTCTGACAGCTCCTTCCCCACTCTCTGCACCAGGGTCTTCTTCTCGCCCAGCACCACGTACAGGGCTGCCAGGTACTCCTGCATGGCGGGGATGGTGAAGACAAAGGTGTGCTCCTTGCCCGGCTGCACACACGGGCTCAGGAAGAAACGAAAGACATCGCTGCGGAAAACCTCCAGGAGGTTGAGCTCGCTTTCAGTCTTCATCTCCACCTCGAAGCACTGCCTCAGGTCCTCCTCTGAGAAGCAGGTCTTGCGGGACATCACCCCCTCGTAGGCCAGCTTGCCCACTGTCTTGGCCACGTACTTCATCATGGAGATGTGGGTGGGGTCGCTGCTGTCCAGCACCTCCCCGCTGAAGTTGAGCCTCAGGAAGCTGGTGTAGATACCAGTGAGGGTCTGGCTGGGAGGAACCGTCCTGGTGAAGTAGAGGAAGTGCAGGGTGGTGCACACCAGCCAGCAGTAGGAGGGCAAGAAGCAGGCGGCCGTGATTTGGTTGTGGCGCTCCAAGTTCCTCGACAGCATCTCCACCAGGTTCTCCTGCTCCGCTGAGCGGCGCTCCTGGCTCTCCTCCCCGGAGCAGCCGGGCTGGCTGAGGCGCATCTGGAAGTAGAGCTTCTGCAGGTTGGTGTCGGAGAAGCCGCAGATCTCGGCGTAGCGCCCCACGTACTTGCCGGGGATGCGGCGCACGGCCGAGGGGCGCGTGGTGACGATGATGCTGGCCTGGGGACACAGGGCTGGATGAGCCTGGGGCTGCCCAGCAGGGTGAAACCCACTGAGGGGTGCATAAGGATCACCCCATCCACAGGGTGGGGCTCACAGAGAGGGCTGGATCAAACCCGGCCCAGGCAGAGGGGACAGAAGAACTTTCTCCATTCCCTCCTAGACATAAAGTCTGGAAGATCACAGCCTTTATTACCTTACCAGGCTGTCACAGACGTGGTTTATGAAAAACCCTTTCCTTAGGATTTTTCCTTCTGAGAAGCTGAGAGGCCTCAGGAGCAAAATGTAAATAATGGTTATCTGCTGCTGTGAAATGCAACAGGTGCATCTGGGATTGGTCTCATGTGGTTGTTTCCAATTAATGGCCAATCACAGCCCAGCTGGCTCGGACTCTCTGTCTGAGCCACAAACCTTTGTTATCATTCTTTCTTTTTCTAGTCTTAGCCAGCCTTCTGATGAAATCCTTTCTTCTATTCTTTTAGTATAGTTTTAATATAATATATATCATAAAATAATAAATCAAGCCTTCTGAAACATGGAGTCAGATCCTCGCCTCTTCCCTCTTCCTTGGACTCCTGTGAACACAGTCACACCAGGCCTCCAAGACATAAATAAAATCTGGAGGATCACAGCCTTCATTACCTTACCAGACTTCCTAGACATAAATAAAATCTGGAAGATCACAGCCTTTATTACCTTACCAGGTCCACCCAAAGATCCCACCAGTGACATGAGCCCACCTTAGCAAGTCCCTCCAGACACAGAGGCTGCCTGCTTTCCCCCAGCCAAGCTGGACAGCAAATAATGACCACAACAGCCCTGTGACACCTCAGGGCTCGCCCCCAACCTCCCCCCAGCAGCACCCACCTCGGGCAGGAGGTATTTCCGCAGCAGGTTGACCACAATGGCAGAGGGAGGCACGGGCTCGTTGGGGTCACAGCACAGCTCCGTGCCAGCCAGGCGGAAGTCCAGGTTGAGGCGCTCCAGGCCGTTGAGGATGAAGAGCACGCTGAGGTTGGAGGCCTCCAGCACGGGCACCACGTCCCGGAGGTGCTGGTACTTCTTGGTGACGAGGCGCCGCAGGGACACGTGGGCATGGCTGTGGGACAGGTCCTCGCAGGAGAAGGGGATGACCAGCTGGAAGCGGGGCAGGCGGCCGTGGCACCAGTCCACCACCATCTTCTTGATGAGGGTGCTCTTGCCCGTGCCCACGGTGCCGTAGAGCACCACGTTCTTCACCTGCCGCCCGCAGGCGTCCACGTCAA
Source organism: Zonotrichia leucophrys gambelii (assembly GCF_028769735.1). Taxonomy (NCBI): domain Eukaryota; kingdom Metazoa; phylum Chordata; class Aves; order Passeriformes; family Passerellidae; genus Zonotrichia; species Zonotrichia leucophrys. The sequence continues at coordinate 1,891,161 of NC_088193.1, read as the reverse complement.
ACAGGCTGTGCAGGCTGATAACCTTCCTGGAGGGCTGCTGGAGCTGGTTCTGGATGGTTAAACCAGGGGAGGGCTTCAGAATCTCCTCCAGGGAGCTCTCCCGGATCACTGGGTCCACGTGGACGGCGTCCAGAGAGAAGGAAGGGCCAAACTGCCTCTCCTCATTGGGCTGGTGGCTGAACCACGCAGACAGGCTCTTCTGGTGCTTCTTGATGGCACCTGCAGGGAGGAAGGTGCTGGGCATGACAAGGGTTGTGCAATGGCAGGGCACTGGGGAGGCTGCCTGCCCCAGGCCACTGCAGAGAGGGGACAGCACCCAGTTATGGGGAACCCTCACACTGCCCAGGACAGCAGCCGCCCTCACCCCACTGTGTAGGACCCTCCCTCCAGAGCAGGGCTGCAATCTCACCAGAAAAGGCCACTTTCCTCAGCTGGGACTGAGCATGGTGAGAGGAGCTGGGCTGGGCAGAGTTCTCCTGGGAGTCTCCCTGGTAGCGAACACAGCCCCTGCAGGAGGAGGGGGAGTCACAGGGAGCAGCTCCAAACCCCACCTGGGTCAGGGTGGGCAGATCCTGAGCGAGGCTGTGGAAGTGCTGAGAGGAGCCAGCTCAGCCCTTCCTTCCCCACACCACGGCAGGGAGCAGGGCCAGGGCAGGGCACGGCTGGGAGGTGAAGGCAGGTCAGGCTGTGAATTCCCAAAAAACCCATGGAGAGGCAGGGGAGGGGGCTGGAGTCAGAGGGTCTGGGTGTTTGTTTGGAAGCAAAGCAGCGTGCAAGGTGCCAGAGCAGCCAGCTCAGCCAGCTGTGCTGTGACAAAGAGCCCCGGCCGTGTGACACTGCCTGTACCTGGGCAGGGAGATGCTGCTCGTGCCAAGGATCCTCCTGAGGAAACTCCTGCCTGCACCACCTGCTGGGGAGGGGGAATGCACATGGTCAGGGACCCCTCCAGCCCAGCAGGGTAACCCCACACCCCTGCCCAGCCAGGGGACGCAGGGCTGAGCGCCCGAGCACAGAGCCCAGCTCACCTGGCACGGCAGCAGCGCACACGGACACGCTGCGGGTCCCCCTTGTCCCTGGCAGGCACCAAGGCAGCCGTGCCCATCTGCGCCAGGGCAGGCAGCCCTGGCACTGCATGGCCCGGGACATCCTGCACCTGAAACACAGGGGGTGGGAGGCGGGTGAGGGGCCCCGGGGGCTCAGCAGAGCGCGGAGGCTGCGGGATGGGGTGCACAGAGCCCTGCCCAGCCTTACCTGCCCCAGCGTGGTCCAGCCCGGCAGAACCGGCTGGGCTGGCGCTGACTCAGGCTCCCGCCCCAGCAGGGCTCAGCAGGGCGATCCTTCAGGAACCCGGGCGGTGCTCACAGCCCCCAGCATCCCGGGAAACTGAGGCACGGGGGAGAAAGATATAAGCAATCCCAGCCGAGAGGAAGCAATGAACAGGGGCACAACTTCACTCACTCACTCACTCACTCACTCACTCACTCACTCACTCACTCACTCACTCACTCACACCTCGCACGACCCACGCTGTTTACAGCCCCTTTTTATGTGATCCAGGTGGAGAAACTGAGGCACAGGGGCGGGGGCAGAGGGGCTGACCTTGAGCACAGGTGTCCCGACCTCGGTGCCCCTGCAGGAAACAACCCCGCGCTGTCCCATGCCCGGCTCCCAGCCCCTGGGCCGAGCCGAGGGCCCCGAGCTGCCCTCCTGCTGCTGAGCCCTTCCAGAGACCCCCCTCGGGACCCCCGTGTCCCGGTGGCCCCCGTGCCCTCCTCGCTGCACGGCGAGGCCGTGGCCGGGCAGGGACCGGAGCCCGGGGCTGGCACCGGAGCCCGGGGCTGCCCCCGAGCGAGCCAGGGGTTACCTCGTCCTGCAGGATTCCAGCCGGGATCTGCCCGTGCTCGATCTGCCGGGCTCACGGAGCGCAGCCCCGAGCTGCCCATCCGCCTGTCCCGGGCACGGCTCCGCTGCGGAGGCGGCAGCTCCGCGGGCAGAACTTCCTGCAACGCCATCCTGCCCTGTCCCGCCCCGCTCCGCCGCTGCCAGCTCCGGAGCACGATTGGAGCCTGGCAGGAACACCCGCACCCATCACTGCCAGCTCCCCGAGCACGATTGGAGAGCGGCTGCAGGCTTGGAGGAACACCCGCACAGGGCTCTGCCAGCTCCCCGAGAAGGACTGGAAAGCGACTGAAGGCTGGCAGGAACACTCGGAGCACCGGCACCGGGCACTGCCAGCTCCCCGAGCAGGATGAGACAGTGTCCGGAGGCTGCAGGACCACCCGCCCTCCCCACGGCCTCCCAAACACGGGCAGGACTGCGGGAGCCGCGCTCTTACCAGATGTGCAGCCAGGCGGGGATGTCCTCCGGACACATCTGGCGGCTCTGCATCCCCAGCTGCTGCCCGGCCGTGCAACCGGAGCCGGCAGGACGCGTTCTGCTGCGGAGAGGATCCCTCCCCAGCGGGGGAAGGAGCCGGGGGAGGCTGTGCCTGGTGAACACACACAAACACGCACACCTGTAACCTGTACCTGCCCTCTGGCTGCCGGCAGAGCCGCTCTGGCCACCCAGCGAGTGACAGCTGTGTCACCGAGGCCACACACAGCCCCTGGATGCTGTCCTGAGAGATGCCAGCCCACCCAGGGGTGCTGAGACTGAGGGGTCACACCTGTGTATTTATTTACATCCCAAATTCAATGCTCCCCATCACCCGTGTGCCCCCGAGGCTCTCAGGAAAGGAGACACGCAGGCAGTACACTATAAATATAAGTTTTATTGATGTGTGAAACCCAACAAGTACAGCTGGCATCTCGGAAACACCGACACAAAGCAGAGCATCTCCTCCTGCCCAACAGCTCCCGGCACCCTCTGGGCGAGCAGCAAGCTGGCACCTGGCACCCCGGCCCTGCGGGGCACTTACCTGCGTGTGCAGCCCAGCCTGGAGAGCCCAGGGCCTCACTCCACCCTGCCTGGTTCCTGCCAGGCTGCAGCTGTGGGCAGCAGTGCCCTGCTCCTGCCTCACAGCCGCCTCCCAGCAGGGCAGAACCACCTGGGCAAATGCCCCCGGAGCAGCTGGCACAACAGAGCTGTGCCAGGAGACTGCCTCGGCCTCTGAGCTGGTACCTGCCCCTTATTTTGGTAGGAAGGTAGCTCACACCTGTGGTTGTGTGGAAATGTGAGTTTCAATGCCTGCACTTCTCTGTGTGGTGCCCCCCTGGATCACACGTGCCCCACATTGTCCAGCCTGGTGCCCTGACACAGCAAAAGCTGGAAAATCACAGGGCCCAGCATGGCAGGGACACACACAGAGAGCCCAGGGCAGGGGGACAGGACAAACGGTGTCCACACACACACAGTGAGAAGGAAACACTGTTTTATTGCCTGATTTGGGAGAAGCCCCATCCCCTCCCTGTTCTAGCCCAGCCTCCCCTCCAGCAGACCCCAGCCAGGTGATGAAGCGTTTGCTCTTCTTGTGCGTGTGACAGAGGTGGCCTGGACATGCATGGAGGTGAGTGGCCATGCCCTGCCTGCCTGCCTGCCATCAGAGCCCCCGTGAGAGGCAGAGCCTGCCACAGCCATGGGCCGAAGGGGCTGCAGCAGTTTGTGGTGGCTTGAGGCTCAGCTGGCGTTCCCAGGGAGCCAGAGCCACAGCTTGAACCCCACCCTATCCACCCAAAGTGCATCACAAGGGAGGGCAGGGGCAGGAGAGGAGCTGTGGGGGAAGAAGCCTGCTCTCCTCCATCACGCTCCTCCTGATTATCCGGACGCGTTCCCTTGTGGCGTTCCTGCAGCCAGGAGCACCCACAGCTCTGCTCCCTGCTCTGATAAAGTGCATCCTTGCTGCTTCCCTCAGGGTCCCCTGGAGCAGGACGGCTGCACCCCATCCCTCTGCCATGCCTGGGCAGAGAAAACCCCAGGAACAGGGCAGGGAGCACCCAGGCAATGAACCCGGGGTGCTCAGCCCAGCCCCGCCAGCCTGGGGGCTCAGTGCAAACGCGCTTCTCCTCCTCGCCTTTCCCTGCACCTTCCACACCTCCGGGGCTGTCCTTGAACACAGGGAAAGCACAGTGACACCTTGGCTCAGCTCCTCAGGCAGCACTGAGGGTGCCTTTGCCCTGTGCCCCATCCCTCACCCATCAGCCCCTTCATACCCACACATTCACTTGTGTCCTGCTGCCCCGGGCTCTGCCCCATCACCCTCAGTCCCCTTACCCTGCTTGGGGACAGCCATCCTGCAGCTCCAGGCTTTGTCCTGGCCCTCTGCCCCGCAGTGGCCATGTACCTGATGGGCACAGGGGGCACAGGCTGTGCTGAGCCCTCCTGGACACCCCAGGGTGCTGCCCCAGCCCAGGCAGGCTGGGCCCAGCAGCGGGAACCACCTGCCCTGGCAGTGCCTGTTCCGTGGGGTTTCACTGCAAACTGCAGAGCCTGCTCAGCAAAGCCTTCCATGGGCGTGGGGGACACGGCCAGTGGCTGTCCCTGGTGCCTGCTGGTGGCCCCTTTGCTCCAACACCAGTCCTCCTTGTCCTGGTGCTCCTGGGACAGTGGTGGCCCTGGCTGTGATGGCACAGGGCTGTCCAGGTGTGCTGGGTGCTGGGGACAGCACTGGGGACAGCAGCACCCCCAGGGTGCAGAAGACAGGACCCACCAGGAGAGCCCCAAATGCCAGGGGGGAAGCAGGAGCTGTGCAGAGCTGCCCCACGGACACCTCCTGCATGTCAGGATCCACCCAGGGAAAAGCCTCAGCCCAGCAGAGCAGGGACTGGTCCCAGCCCACCAAGAGCAGGACAGAAGCCAGGCATCATCCCACCAGCTCCAGGGACAAGGAGATGGACAAGGGTGACAGCCCCACAGCCCCAGCTCCCTGCCCACCTGTGCACCTTGTGACAGAGCACAGGGACTGTCCCCCACCCCTCCGTGTCCCTGTGGCTGCGGCTGGCAGCCCTGCAGCTGGCGCAGCTCCACTGCAGAGCACAGCACTGCAGGAAGGCCCAGCAGCAGAGGGGAATTTTGTGAGGGACAGTGAAAAGTCAGAGAGCAGCCCCTGGGGATAACCCCAAGCTCAGCGTGGAAGGGGCAGCAGGGTGGGTGCTGCTTCCAGGAGAGCCCCGTGGCCAAACATTCCTCGATGCCCTCCAGGCAGGGGAAGCTCAGCCTTGCTGAGTGCCAGCATCAGTGCCAGGCCAGCCAGACTCTGCTGTGCAGCCCCAGCCCGAGCCAGCAAAGCCAAAGATCGTTCCCCAGGACTCTGCTGGAACCTGGCGTCTGCCCTGCCATCCCTGGCTGCTCAGAGTGCCAGGAGCAGGATCCCCTGAACCAGGGCCAGCCTGCCAGGGTGGGGCAGGGCTCTGCCTCCCCCACGTCCACGCTTGCCAAAATCCTGCAGGTTCCCATGTCTGTGGGTGCAGCCTGGTGCCAGCAGTGCCAGCCCACAGAGCTGTGCTGGGCAGGGGAGCAGGGTGCTGTGTTCCCAGCAGTGCCAGCATGCCCACAGAGCTGTGCTGGGCAGGGGAGCAGGGTGCTGTGTTCCCAGCAGTGCCAGCATGCCCATGGAGCTGTGCTGTGTTCCCAGCAGTGCCAGCATGCCCACGGAGCTGGGCAGGGCAGGGGAGCAGGGTGCTGTGTTCCCAGCACAGCAGCACCTGCAGATGGCCCTGGTTCAGCAGCTCTGGGCTCAGCTCAGTTCCTCTGGAGAGCCAGCACGGTGCTGAATTGCCTTCCCTCTCTCTGCAAGGTGTGCGAGTTTGGAGCAGCCACCAGAGCCACCAAAGGGACCTTCTGGTACCATCACTAAGTGCAAAGGCCTTCCCAGTGTCTGTGCCACCTGCTGCAAACAAACCAGCCTGGCATCTCACCTGGTTTCCAGTGCAGGCACTGCTCTGCAGAGGGACCCCCTGTGCCCAGTGTCACCCTGGGGGCTGGCACTGTGCCAGGCTGGGTGTCCTTGGTGTCCCCTCCTGCAGTCGGTGCTGAGCGAGGCTCGTGTGCTGAGGCAGCCCCGGGGGAGCTGGGGCACAGAGGCTGCAGGGAAGGGCTCAGGGCCAGCTCTGCTCCTGCAGCACAGCCTCCAGCGGTGACACAGCTGAGCCCAGCCCTGTTTTCCGTCCTCCTGGCACGGGCAGGCTGTGGGAACGGGCAGGTTCTGTGAAATCCTCCTTGCTCCGTGCAAGGGACCAGTCACTTCTCTCCATGGTGGCTAAATTGCTTCAGATCCTCCTGTCTCAGACCCCAGAAACAACAGGGACTGAATGTGAGACTCCCTAAGGTCTGAGAACACTGTCCTGCTCCCACAGACTCTGCTTTGGAGATCCCATCTCTGAGGATGATGTCCCAGCAGAGGTCTGAGACAGAGCCCCAAGTTCTTCTCTGCCTGTTTGCTCCCTTTGCTGTAGATGCAGTGGGGCTTGTGGGGGAAAAAAATAAAGAAAAAGGAACAAAAAGAAGGAGGATTTGCACAGAAATAAAAGGGGGATGCAGCAATCTCTGTGGCTACAGCAACAGGAAACTCTAAAGCCTTGTGCAGCTCCACCGTGGCATCTTTGGGCTCCTCTCAGCACTGACTCCCACGCTGCTGGCCAGGACGAGGAACGGCACCATGAGCTGCACCTCCAGCTCTGCAGCTCCCTCCTGCCAGCCCAGCCCAGCCCAGCCCCAGCCGCTGCTCCCCCTGCATGGACCAGGCTCCTCCCAGCCGTGCTGGGCACAAACACCTGGGCTGGGCTGTCCCTGCTGTCCCCAGGGACACCAAGAGGGAAGCCAAGCTCTGTCAGTCCTGGGGGAGGACAGTGGCACATGCCAGGGCTGTACAAAACGTTTTGCAATGAAGAGTGTGTGTGTGGAAAGGTTAAAACAGTTCCGAGATGTCTCAAAACCCTTCTCGACTGAGCCAGGCCTGGCTGGCACCTCCCAGTGCCTCCACCACGGTCTGGGACCTGCAGGAGCACCGTGTCCATCTGCAGAACATCTCTCACAGCAGGCCAGGCCCGGGAACGGCACCGGGGCCCCACGGCCCCCTTATCTCTCAGATTTGACCTTGTACCTGAGCACCAGGTAAGCCAGGAGCCGCAGGATGACGAAGAAGATGCCCAGGATGAGGAAGTCCAGGTAGAGCTTGGCCTCCTCCACGTCCAGCTCCTGCAGGATCTTGATGGGCTTTTGGAAAGGGCAGAAGTCCTCGAGGCACTCCAGGTCCTCGCGCTCCATGGCGTAGATGGTGAGGATGACCCCCTCGAAGCCATACCTGGGGCAGAGCACACCTGAGGGTCACCAGGGGCACAGGGGAGCCCAGGACAGGGAGCTCTGGCCAGAGCTGGGGCCCCACCTGACGTAGGAGACGTAGGAGCTCCACTGCAGGTAGGTGGGGATGGTCTTGAAGCTGACGAAGAAGCCCGAGAAGAGCAGCACGGGGATGGCAGTGACAGGTCCCACAAAGGTGGCCACCTGGGGAACACAGGCCACTGGGTGTCACATCCCTGGCCACCCACGGGCAGCACTTCACCCCAAACCATCACAGGGACCCTTGCAACTCTCCACGGAAGAGGCAAAGCCTGCCAGACCTGCAGGGAAGTGGAAGCAGCTCCGATGAGCAGCCCGAGGGACTGGGCCACCAGGGCGGTGGCGGTGGCCAGGGCGGAGAAGAGCAGGAAGCGCGTGGCCTCGGGGGGCTGGCCCGTCATCCAGTACACGATGCTGCAGTAGGCGATGGGGCAGATCACCTGCAGGGGACAGACAGACAGCCCTGCTGGGCCCCACGGCCATGCCCACCCCAGAGACATCACCCTGCTGGGCCCCATGGCCATCCCCACCCCACTGATCCCAGAGACACAGCCCTGCTGGGCCCCATGGCCATCCCCACCCCACTGATCCCACAGACACCACACCCTGCTGGGCCCCATGGCCATCCCCACCCCAGAGACATCACACCCTGCTGTGCCCCATGGCCATGCCCACCCCACTGACCCCACAGACACCACCCATCACCATCCCCACCCCACTGACCCCACAGACACACCCTGCTGGGCCCCATGGCCATCCCCACCCCACTGACCCCAGAGACACCACCACAGCCATCCCCACCCCAGAAACATCACCCTGCTGTGCCCCATGGCCATCCCCATCCCATTGAACCCATAGACACACAGCCCTGCTGGGCCCCATGGCCATCCCCACCCCACAGACATCACACCCTGCTGGGCCCCATGGCCATCCCCACCCCACTGACCCCACAGACATCACCCACGGCCTTCTCCACCCCACCAACCCCATAGACGCACAGTCCTGCTGGGCCATCCTCACCCCACTGACCCCACAGACACCACCCACAGCCATCCTCACCCCACTGACCCCACAGACACAGCCTGGGGCACTGGGCACGGCCTGGCCGTGCCAAGGGTGGCACAGCAGCACCAGGGTGGTGCCCAAAGGCACCAAAGCTCACCTGGAAGGGCACGTCTGCCATGGTCTTTGCCAGGTAATAGGCTTTGAGGCTGTACCAGTAGTTGAGGTGCTCCCTCAGGAACACAGTCATCTCCTGGGGGACTGCAGGGACACAGGGGGTGAGCAGCCAGAAATTCCCTGCCTGCCCTGGGGGGCTCCAGCCCCTCTGACACCCGCCCTGCAGGTGGGGTGCACCAGGTAACCTCCACCTGCATCATGAGAGGGTGCCCAAACCTTCCTTGGGGGGAAGAAATATCAGTGGCTGATACGGGGAACTTCCACGTGGAAAAGTCAGCTTGGGTGGGGCTTTTTACAGATTTACACACATTTTCAAAGATTAAAAAAATAAAATATTAAAATTCCAGCACTATGCTTTGAGCCACCAGGGGTCAAATAACCAGATTATAGCTAAATAAAGGGCAAAACTGCAATACAGGCAAACAGAAGGCTTTCCCCTGTTTAAATTTTTCTCTCCTCTCTTACTTTTCAATCCCTTTGGAATTTGGCCAATCCCTCTGGCTCCCCACACCCTGCCCAGCACACCCACAGCGCCACACAGCTGGAGCACCCCTGGGAGCAGGGGGGATTTGGGGGCAGGGAGCTCCTTACAGGTGAGGATGGTGGGCATGAGGGCAGCGAACATGAGGAAGAGCATGGAGAAGAAGAGGAAGCCGGTGTTGTTGAAGACCTTGCCCGCGTCGTTGCCGATGTGCAGGTAGAGCAGCCCGATGAGCACCCCGATGCAGATGTGGGACATGAACCGCAGGTGGGTCAGCACCTGTGGGCACAGGGGGGCTCAGCACCCCAAAAACACCCCAAGGGAGCAGAGGACAGCCCGTGGAGCTCCCTGGTGCTGCCAGCCCCCAAAGAGCCCAGCCCTGAGCCCTCACCGTGTCCCGCAGGATGCAGATGAAGGTTCTCTTGAAGAGGATGCAGAACTGAGTTGTGGCGCTGGTGGCGAACGTGTGGCTCTCGATGTGATCCACGTCCTGCAGGAGCACAGGGACGTGGGTCAGCTTCTCACCACTGCTGGCACAGGCGGCTCCTCTGAGCCCCACTCACCGTCCCACACGTGGGGCATGAATCTGCCTTGTCAGGGCTGCTCTTCTTCTCGGCCATGGTGCACATCCCGTTCTGGACAGCGCGGAACAGGACGGGGTTGAGGTCCCCGTACTCCCCTGAGGCCACCTCGATGACTGTGGAGGGGGACAGGACCCCTGAGAGGTGCTGAGCCCCCAGCACCCAGCAGGAAGGGCACGGGCAGCTCCCTTGGGCATCCTGGGAGGTTTGGGCACGGGGTTTGGAGCTGGGGTGGGGGCACTCACTGAAGTCAGCGGGGTTGTGGTACGTGGGGCAGTGGAGGCCGAGGCCCTTCAGGTAGGGGATGAGGTTGGTCACGACACCCTTGAAGATGCACTGGCCCTGGCTCAGGATGTAGAGCTGCAAGAGAAAGGCAGGATGTGGCAGGTGCAGGGCAGCCAGGGCACTGCCACCCCCTCCTGACACAGGCCAGCCTTGCCACACAAACCCAGCACAAATGGCCGCAGCCCACCCCTCCCGTGGCCTCTCTCCTTGGGGCCAGAGGGAGCCTGTGCCGGGCCAGACCTTGTCGAACATCTCGAAGAGCTTGGCGCTGGGCTGGTGGATGGTGCAGATGATGGTGCGCCCGCCCTGAGCCAGGGAGCGCATCAGGGACACCACCTGGAAGCAGGAGGCACTGTCCAGCCCGCTGTGGCCACGCAGGAGGGGTGGAGAGGAGAGAGAGACAGCAGAGAGAGAAGGGGAGAGTTGAGAGAGGGACAAGAACATCCTAAAGATGCCCCACTTGTGGGCACCCTCCCCTCAGATCCATGCAGAGCAGCACCAGCCCCAGGGGCACAGTCCCACCCCGAGCTCAGGTGGGCACCAGAGGGCACTGGCCAGGCCAGCAGGGGCAGCCCAGCCGGGCAGGCAGGGCTGGGAGCCCCTGTGGGCTCACCTGGTGGGCTCATCGAAGAACATGACGGGCGGGTTGTTGACCAGCTCCAGGGCGATGGCCAGGCGCTTGCGCTGCCCCCCGGACAGGGAGCTGGTGCGGGTGTAGGAGCACTCCAGCAGCCCCAGGGCCGTCAGGATCTCGTTCACCTGTCACACAGCCAAGGGTTTGCACGGGCTTTCATCCCCCTCCCTTCACCCCTGCCATCCCCTGCTCCCCTTGTCCCCATCCTGGGGAGAGCTGAGGGGGTCTGGGCCCACCCTCCCCAGCCCTTACCAGCTCCTTCTTCACCTCCTGCTTCTCACTCAGCTTCAGGTTGGCAGAGACCTGCAGGGAGAGCATGGCCAGGGAGACAGGACTGTCAGATGTAGAGAACACAGCTGGCTGCACCATGATCCCACCCCTGACTCTCAGCATGAAGGGAGCACAGACAGCAGGATTTTGTTCCTGCATCCCAGAACCTTGGAAACACCCAGTGCTGGTGTGGGGTCAGTGCCCACAAGGAGCCAGCCCACAGCATGTCCCCAGAGGATGTCCCTCAGCCCACAGGATGTCCCCAGAGGATGTCCCTCACCTCAGGATGTCCCCAGAGCTCACCATCATGGCCTCGAGCACGGTGAGGTGTGGCAGCAGCATGTCATCCTGCATGATGTAGCAGGACATCTTGCGGAAGGTGCGCAGGTCCCGCGGCCGCCCGTTCACCAGGATCTGCCCCTTCATGCCAGTCTCCCTGCAGGAGGGAGCGCAGGGGAGGGGGATGCAGCACAGCCCTGCACCCCCAGCCCCTCTGGGACCCCCCAGACCCACCTGTAGCCAGCCAGGATGTTCATGAGTGTGGATTTCCCAGCTCCCGAGGGGCCCATGATCCCAATGAGCTCCCGCTGGCAGAATTTCCCCGACAGGCATTTCAGGAGAGTCTTGTACCCTGCAGGGGGAGAGCAGCAGGGGTTTGGCACTGCCAGCCCAGCTCCTGGGGCACCTCAGGACCCCCGTGTGCCACGGAGGAGCTGTGTGTGCCCCATCAGCACCCCCAGGGCTTTGGCCACTGCAGCTGCCACCTCCAGCACGATCCCTGCCCCTGGTCCTTGGCTGATCCCGCTGATTCCCGGCGCTGAAGAAGCTCCTGACCTGGATCACAGCAAAGAGCAGGGAAATCCCCGGGTCAGGGCACTGAGCTGCTGAGGGAGATTACCAGGCTGCTCCTGGGTTTGTCTTCAGACGCTGATCCCCAAGGCCAGGGGCAGGGCCAGGCGGAGCAGGGCAGCGGGGGGCAGGCAGAATTCCCGATCCGGCTGCTGCCTTCATTGGCATTCACGCTGTGGCACCCGGCAGCAGCCGCTGCTAATCAGACCTGGAATTATCTCTGCTTTAAACGCGGCTGATTAGCATTTTCTGGCAGAAGGAACACGATGTGTCGGGAGCAAGGAACAAGCACAGCCTCGGGCTCTCAGGAGCCGCCCCTGAAATGGAGCCCTGGCTGGACAGGAATTGGGTTTGGGGGGTGATAACCCCATGGACCGAGCCTGAGCATCCCTCTAGCGGAACTGTGTCCCCTCTGTGCCCCACGGGGACAGCGCTGTGGGGCAAGGGCAGCAAACCCAAGCTGGGATAAGCCCAGGGACAGAGCAGTGACAGCCCCACCTCTCTGGGGAGCCCTGCGGTTTGTCCATCCCCAGGGAAGCGCATCCACCCCGTTCCTCCTTTGAGCCCCTCGGGGTCAGGACCCCCGGGCAGGAGGGGGTCCCGCGGGCAGGGGAGGGCAGGGGGGCTGCGCAGGGTGGGCAGGGGCGAGCAGGGCCAGCAGCCCCCCCCGGCAGCTCGCACGGCTCCGCACCGCGCATGCTGCTCACGTCGGCGCCACTGCAGCTTGCGCAGCGGTTACTCACGTTCATTGACTGCCAGTAACCTCCTGCTCGGCACAGCGGGCCAGCGGGGCTGGGGGATGTGGGCAAAGCCACCGAGACCCCCCGAGAGCCCCGCCAGCCTCGTCTGAACGGGGGGAACGGGAGGGAGAAAAGCCCCCCACGCACCGCCACCCCAGGGACCCCCGGACCCCCGGGCTGGCTCCCACCTGGCCCAGCTGCCCGAGCCTTCCCCCCTCCCTCCCTCCGCGCAGGCCCTGGCCCGCTGGCAAGGAGCCGGTTCCTCCTGGGCGCTAGAGCACAACCCGCCCTGGCTGTGCCATGGATCCTTCTGGGGTGCTTCCTCAGCATCCCGGGCAAACAGGGAGGCACCATCCCGGCAGATGTCAGGGATGCTCCCAGGGTGGTTCAGCGCCTCGGATTCCCGAGCTTTGCACAGCCTGGGGATGAGGCAGAGCCCCACCGGGCACTCCTGGCTGCCAGAGCCCCTCACCGAGCCCTGTGACCTCCCTGCTCGTCCCCTCCTGCCTTCAGCTCCTGCAGATCAGCTCACCCTCCATCTTATCGGGCTGCCTGATTGGCATCCCATTAACTGAAAGCGCTAATTAAAGCAGACTGCCACCCACCAGCCGCCATCTGCCTCCCCTCTCCCCTCCCTGAGCTCCCGGCCAGAGTCACACAGGGAAGGGGCCCCGGCTCACAGGGAGAGGAAATCCCCCACAAACCACAGCCCACACCTTCTCCTGGCCAGGCTGGGAGCTGGGGTGTCCTGCTGCATCCCACACAGACACCATGCCCCAAACAGCAGTACTGGGGAAACCCATCCCATCCATTACACCCCAAACAGCAGTGCTGGGAAACCCCATCATACCCCAAACAGCAGTGCTGGGGTAACCCCATCCTATCCATCACACCCCAAAACAAGAGTGTTGGGGAACCCCATCCTATCCATCATACCCCAAACAGCAGTGCTGGGGAACCTATCCCATCCATTATATCCCAAAACAGCAGTGCTGGGGTGTCTCATCCCATCCCATCCAATCCCATCCATCATACCCTAAAACAACAGTGCTGGGGAGCTCCATCCCACTCATCATACCCCAAACAGCAGTGCTGGGGTCTCTCACCCCATCCCATCCCATCCCATCCCATCCCATCCCATCCCATCCCATCCCAGGGTGTCTGCCCAGGCCAGAGGTTTCCCTGGAATTCTTTCTGCCTTCCCCTGGCATTGCCCAGCACAGATTTCCCCCCCTCCCAAAGCACCCAGAACAAACACCCGGGCACAGAGAGCCCCTGGCACGGGGAGCAGGGTGAGGTCATGGCGTGCACAACAAGAACGGGCTGGGAGAGCCCCGCGGGTCCCCTCCCCTCCCTGTCCTTCCCCAGCCGCCAGCTCCTACCTCTCTTCCTCCACCAGGACCCCTCCCGCACGGAGTAGGACAGGTCGATGAACTCGATGTTGACAGCCGAGCGCTTGGGGAGGTGGGAGAACCTCTGCGCCTCCGTGATGTGGTTCTCCACCTTCTTCAGGTGCGTGGTGAGCAGCGGCGCGTCGGGAGGGCCGGCGTGGCACACCGTGTCCTCCAGGGCGATGGAGACGCAGGCGGGATCCATGCCCTTCTCCGCCATCCTGCCGCTCTGTGGGGAGCGCACGGGGCTCGGCTGCTCTGCCAGGCACTGCAGGGACCGGCCCACAGCGAGTCCTGTCCCCGCTGCTCCTGCTGCCTCCGCCGTCCCCTCCGCCCAGCTGGGGCCGGCACCCACATCTGGCGGCGAGGATGGAGCGGCCGAGCCTGCGCCCAGGGCTCGGAGCAGCGGGGTTTGGTTCAGCTCCACAGTCAATAACTGATGCACCTCCTGCAGCTCGGTCCGGCTCTGCTGCGGGGGCTGCTCAGCTCCCCCAGCCCTGGGGGCCCTGCCCCGGTGCCGTTTGTCCGCTGGGTGCAGGATGGGAGGGGGGGAGCTGATGTCCTGCCCTGTGCCTGGGGTCCCCAAGGACTCGCCGGGAACCAGCCCTGCCCTGGCCTTGGGGAACACAGGTATGAAACCCTAAACAAGCTGATGATTCCAGCTGGTTTCCTGGACAAAGCACGCCGTGCTCCTGGGGCAGAACTGTCCTGGGTGCATCAGACCCTCAGACACTGCCTGGGGTCCCCCTGGGTTTGCTGGGAGAGCCTGAACACAACAGGGAGGGGGCTCTGCTGGTGCCATTCCTTCTCTGTCTTCCTCGACTCATCGTTTCACCTTCCGGGCTCGTTCAGCACAGCCTCAGCTGCCAGGCCAGCACCGAGCCGGGGCCATGACGCTGATCCAGCTGCCCCAGCGCTGCCGTGCCCGCAGTGCTCCACAGCCGGCTGCAGCACGGCCGGGCCCCGCTGGGCTCGGGGCTCTGCGGTGCCGGGGATGCTGAGCGGGCAGGGCGGGGAGCGCGGCTCTGCGAGGCTGCCGGGGGCTCGGGGATCCCCCCAGGAGCAGCAAAAGGAGCTCGGGCTGTGCCGGAGGGGCCGTGCCCTGCACCCAGCTCGCCTCCCAGCCTGAGGTCCCACCGCCGCCTCGCTAACCTACATTGGGCTGCGGGATGCGGGCAGCGCTCGCTGCGGCTGCAGCGCTCACAGCGGCCCCTGCGAGGGGCGCCGGCAGCTGCGGGAGATCCCCCAGCCCAGCCCAGCCCAGCCCAGCCCTGCTGCAGGCAGACCCCGCTCAGGGCTGCAATGAAGCCAGCCCAGCCCCGGGAAGGAGCGGTGGGGGTTCCCATCCCGAGGGTCCCCTCCCGGCATCGGCGGGGTGCAGGAACGGGGGGTTCGGGGGTGCTGCTGGGGGGCAGCGGGCTCGGAGCGCCCTCGGGCTCACCTTGACTCCTCCGGCTGGGCGTTCGCGGAGCGCTAAATCCCGCAAGCGGCTCTCGGCGGCTTAGCCCAGCCCCGAGGCGCGGGGTGGGGACGGGAAGGCTTTGCCCGAGGATGCTCTTCCTTCATCCGCGCTCCCCGCCGGCCCCCTCCATCCCCAGCCCCAGCCCCCCCGGGCCCGGCTCCGCTGCCGGCTCTCCCGCAGGCTCACCTGGCAGGGTGCGGGGCGGCGGCTCCGCTCCCGCAGCGCCCCCGCCTCGCCTCCTCCGCAGACAAAGGGGCGCTGCCCGGGGGGCCCGGCCGGGCTCGGTTCCACCCGGTTCCGCTCGGTTCGGTTCGGTTGCGGCGCTCAGCGGCGGGAGCCGGGCTGGGCGCTGCCCCCGCGGGTGCCCGGCCCGGGTCTCCTCCCCATCCCTCCGCGGGGCGGGGTGGGCAGGGCGGGCGGGGGGCGCTCCGGCCCCGCAGTGTCCAGCAGGAGCCCCGCAGTGTCCAGCGGCCCCCGGGCCGGGCTGCTCGGGGCTCCCCTCTCTCCCAGCCCAGTGGCCGCTGCTGCCGGGCGGGGAGCAGGATGGATGGATGGATGGATGGATGGGCTCTGCCCGGGCGGGCAGCGCTGCCAGGCAGCGAAAAAATCCTCTTAAAGGGACCGGCCCTATTTCCTCTCGCCGCCTGCCAGCAGGCCCTGAGCATCCCTGAGCACACGGGCGGGTTTGGCAGCGCTGCCTCTGCACCCTCCAGCACCCCAGGGCCCGCATCGGGGCACAGCCCCCGCAGCCCAAACCCCCCCGAGGGAGCCCCACACACCCCAAAGCTGCTCCTGCCCCCCAGACCCCTGTGCAGACCCCCCAGCATGGGCACAGTGGGCAGTCAGGGCTGCCATGGCTTGGGACAGCCAGGGGGGTGACAATTGGTCACAAAGGGGGTGGCAGGGGTTGTCCCTCCGGGGTTTTACCCCCAGCACCCCCTCCCTGGTGCAGCTCGTCCTGCAGGATCCCCCTGCACCTCCCCAGCACCACGCCTGGCTCCCTCCTCGCTGTTACTCACACCTCGCACCCACCACAGCACTTAAACACCAGAGACATATGGAAATGAGTGGCACCAGCAAGAGTATTAATTAAAAAACCATCTGTTGAGCCAAGGAGAGCTTTCCCCACCCCCTGCCAGCTTAGGGCTGGGCCAGAGCTCAGGGCAGGATCCAGGCAGAGACTGGGGAGGGCACGAGGAGCAATCCATGGAGCCGAGCTCCTCATGGAGGTCTTAAGTCATCTTGTTCTGGAGCAAAAGGCACCTGGGGCTCACCCGGTTCTCTCTGTACCCAGCTGCCTCCCAGCCCTGGGGCACTCCCTGTGTGCAGGTGCCAGCTCAGGCCTGCTCTGAGCAGTGCCACAGCCTTTCCTCCCTTCAGGGAATGGCCTGGGAACGAAATCCCTAAATCCCTAGCCCCTAAACCCCTTTCTGCTCAGCTGGGCCCAAGCTGGTGGCCATGAAGCACCCAGCAGCTGTAGGGAGTCATTTCAAGGTGGGAGGAAGCAGGGATGGAGCCCAGTGCCATGGGGACCTTCACATCCCTCTAATCCCCAGCTGGGACCTTCCTAAAGTGGCCTTGTCCACAGCCGTGTCCCCACCCAGGACAGTGGCAGGGGGAGCCTGTCCTGGTTCTGTCATCTGTGTTCAGGGCTGCAGGGACAGAGCAGGCAGCAGAACCTCTTTGCATGACAGGAGAACCTGTGGGATTCCCTGTAAATATATTTTTAATGACCCAGGGCTGGTCCTCCAGCACCCTCAGCAGTGCCATCACTTGTGCTCCAGACCACCCTCTCCTTCCCTGGGGAATAAAACTGCTTCCATCGAGGAGCCAGAGATGTCCCCAAGGGGCACAGAGCTGCTCCTGGCTGCAGCCACATCTCCCCCTTTGTGGCCCCAAGCTGCTGCGAGGAGAAGCCCCTGCAGGGAGGGGCTCTCAGGGCAGGACCACAGAGCCCCTGGCAGGAGCAGCACCAGCAGCCATGCAGCAGCCTGTAGGGAAGGTTTTCCACCTGGGAGATGAGACCTTTCCCATCTCTGCACTCCCAGGGAGGCTGCAGGGCAGCTTGGTTCCTCAGCAGTGGGTGCTGCAGCCCTGGCCAGGCTGCTCTGTCCCTGCCATGGGGACAGGAGGCAGATGCCACACTGGCCAGGCTGCTCTGTCCCTGCCATGGGGACAGGAGGCAGATGCCACACTGGCCAGGCTGCTCTGTCCCTGCCATGGGGACAGGAGGCAGATGCCACACTGGCCAGGCTGCTCTGTCCCCGCCATGGGGACAGGAGGCAGATGCCACACTGGCCAGGCTGCTCTGTCCCCACCATGGGGACAGGAGGCAGATGCCACACTCCTGCTGGCCCCAGCAAGCTCAGAGGGCAGCTCCAGCTCCCAGTTTAGGGCCTGGAATCTCCTGACACAGAGAAATCCCAACCTGCAGCACTGAAGGACAGGTATTTTGCACCAGGCACAGGTCCAGGTGCTGCCTCACCCCTAAGAGGGGCTTTGAGCCCCCTCTGGGAAGCAGCCAGGGAAATGGGTGATGGCACCCCCAGATCCCAGCACCTGCTGCTCCCAGAGCATCCCCTGGCCAGTCTGGCATGAGCCATCCTGCAAGAGTGAGTCCAGAACATCTCAGATGACATCCTCAGGACAGACAGAGCTTGTGGAAGGAGCACAATGGAGACACTGGTGAAAGGGAAGGAGAACCCAGGGTTGAAGCCTCCCTCAGCACAGCGGTGTCAGCCCCGGCTGGCCCAGCTCTACCTGGAAGAACCTGAGGAGAGCAAAGACAGGATTTTGAGCTGTTTGCAGCTCCCATCTCCCAGTGCCAGCCTTCCCCTCGCACCGGGCAGTGCCACCCAGGGCTCACCGCAGGGCACGTGGCAGTCGCACTCGCAGATGTCGCAGCGCTGGAACCAGCGGGGCCAGCCCGACAGCTTGGTGACACAGCCCGAGATTTTGATGCAGCCGCGGCTGGGGGAGGCTCCCAGGTGCTCCTGGCTGCCGCACGACGAGGAGCACCGGCCCGTGAGGTCCCGCTCGCTGATCTGGATGCGGCCCCGCAGGCAGATCCCTGGGGGGCAGAGCCCATCATGGGGGGCTCACCTGGGGCGGGGAGGGTTCGGGGCCGGGCCTGCAGCCCTGGTACCCCCGGGATACTCACGGAGGGGTCACCTGGACCCCACCGGGGTTTTGAAGGTTCGGGGCCGGCCTGCAGCCCAGGTACCCCCCGGGGTTAGGAGGGTTCGGGGCCGGGCCTGCAGCCCTGGTACCCCCGGGATACTTGCGGAGGGCTCACCTGGACCCCACCGGGGTTTTGAAGGTTTGGGGCCGTGCCTGCAGCCCTGGTACCCCCCGGGATACTCACGGAGGCAGGAGGGCTTGGGGCTCCATCGCCCGTCGGACTGGCAGGCGCTGGCGGGGTCCCCCAGCAGCACGAAGCCGGGCCGGCAGCTGTAGCGCACCACGGAGCCCACCCACCAGTCATTGCCGTGAACCACCGAGTTAAAATCCGCCTCGGGCCGCCCGCAGTTCACTGAGGACAGGGATGGAGCCAGGGTGGCAGCCTGGGCAGGGGCCTAGGGGTCCCCAGGGCTGGGAGGGGACAGGGGCTGTGCCCTGCTGGCCACGGGACAGCCCCAGGGCTGAGCGTGCCCCAGGCTGTGTCCCCGCGCGGCCCAGGCTGCTGGAGGCGCTCACACTTTGTGTAAGTGTGGCACAAAGCCCTGCAGCATCCCCAGGGATCCCCTGGCTTTACCTCTGCAGAAGGATTTGTAGCCCAGCCAGCAGCAGCTGCCGTTCCCACACTGGCTCCTCTTCAGCTCCTTGTGCCGCCCCTTGCAGCCCCCCAGGCAGATGGGGGCCGTGCCAGACCAGTACGTGTCCAGGTCTCCTGGGGCCATTGGGGCAAGGACACCACTGCCAGCCCTGCCCAGCCCTCCTGGGGCCATTGGGGCAAGGACACCACTGCCAGCCCTGCCCAGCCCTCCTGGGGCCATTGGGGCAAGGACACCACTGCCAGCCCTGCCCAGCCCTCCTGGGGCCACCGGGGCAAGGACACCGCTGCCAGCCCTGCCCAGCCCTCCTGGGGCCACTGGGGCAAGGACACCACTGCCAGCCCTGCCCAGCCCTCAGAGCCCCACAGGGCGGTGCTGGAGCCCACAACAGCCACCCCAGCCCTCCCCAAGCCCTGCTGTGAGTGCAGCCACTCAGCGCCCACGTCCCCTGTGCCAAGGCTTGCTCTTGCTCCTTACTGGCACCCCATAAACCTTTCCCTCATGCCCAAGCCCCCGTTACCTTCTGGCTCCTGGCAGGAGGTGAGCGTGGCCAGCACGGCGAGGAAGAGGAGGCCCAGTGCCATCATCTGCCTCCTCCCCTCGCCCCTCCAAGCCCAGAGCCCTCTGTGCTCGCCCAGGAGAAAGTGAATTTGGTTTGCACACACCCCCCAGGCCCGGGGATGCTGCAGGACAGGGGGAGGGAGGAGACATTGCCTTTAATGCCAATCCTCTCCCCAGCAGATAATCCCTGGCAGCTGAGCCTGCCCGAGGTGGTGTTTAAAGGGACACTCCAGCAGCAGCCCCAAGGCAGCAGCAGCAGCACAGCCCAGCCTGGGGAGCTGCAAACAGGGCCAGGCTGGAGTGCTGCGAGTGCAAACCTGGCACGGGGCCCGTCTGTCCTTCCCTCGAGGGCAGCTGAGCCCAAGGCAGGGCCCAGGCTGGGCAAGGCAAGTGCCCAGGGCAGGGATGCTGTGCCCCCAGCAGTGTGTGCTCCCAGGGACAGCTCCTGCCTCTCCCCAGAGGCGCTGGGATCCAGGGGTTTCCCCCAAAATCCAGAAATTCCAGCAGCTTTTGCTCAGCTGCTTGAGAGGGAGCAATGGGGGAAAGTCAGTGCCCAGCCAAGAGCAGCACTGTGTCCCCCTGGGCACATCACCTCCACACACAGGGCAGGGAGGGCACTCCAGGGACCCCAAATTCACACTGTCCTGGTCCAGCCACTCAACAAAGGACGAGCTGGCTCTGCCCCCAGGCCCAGGATACTCCCTGTATTCAAACAAACCCTGGGGAGGCACCAAAACTCAGCCCCACAGCAGGAACAGAGTGCCAGAGCTAAACCCAGCCCTGCAGTGCCACCTCTGGGGAGCAGCACACTGCAGTGCCAGCTGCACAGTGCCAGGAGAGCCTGGCAGCTCCTCAGTGCCCACCTCCCACCCTGCACCACCCCACAGCACGGCTGCCAGGGCTGGGGCTGAGCAGAGAAACACCAGACACTGCTGGGCCTGGCAGCCTGATGTTTATTTGCCTTGCCAAAGCACACCCTGCCCAAGCAGGAGCCCAAACCCCAATGTGGGGAGGACACCCAGGGGATGCCAAAAGCAGCAAGAAGCTCCCAATGTCCCAGTGCTGCCCTGGCCTCCTCCCAGAGCCAAGGGCTGGTTCTGGGATCAGGGAGGCAAACACCACCAGCAGCAGCAGGTGAGACAGGAAATGTGTGCAGGAAGTGCTGATGAAGGCATGAAACCCCTGGAGAAGGCATGGATGGGGCAGGACAGGCCTGCCAAGGGCCACACATGTTCCCAGGGAAGAGGCTTCAGCACCAGAGTGTGCTCCACACACCATCCTGCCCGGGGAACAGGCTCAGAAGGGCACAGCTGGTGAGCACTCCACCCTGCCAAACCTCCCAGAAGGGTGGGAGAACCCTGACAGGCTGCAATCCCCAAAAGGAGGAGGCAGACAGCTCCTTCCAGCTCAGATCACTTGGTTCACACCTGGGGGATATGTCCCTCCCCTCTCCCCATGCTGACCAGAACCAGCAGCACATCCCAGGAGGCTGAAACTGTGCTGCAGAGGGGCAGCCCCTCACAGCATCTGGATGCCCAGCAGCCCCTCACAGCATCTGGATGATGCCCAGCAGCCCCTCACAGCATCTGGATGATGCCCAGCAGCCCCTCAGAGGATCTGGATGATGCCCAGCAGCCCCTCACAGCATCTGGATCAAGCCCAGCAGCCCCTCAGAGGATCTGGATGCCCAGCAGCCCCTCAGAGGATGTGGATGATGCCCAGCAGCCCCTCAGAGGATCTGGATGATGCCCAGCAGCCCCTCAGAGGATGTGGATGATGCCCAGCAGCCCCTCAGAGGATCTGGATGATGCCCAGCAGCCCCTCAGAGGATGTGGATGCCCAGCTCCTCAGCTGTTTTCTGCAGCCTGTCCATGACGTTCTCCTCCAGCTCCAGGGCTGCTGGGCCCTGCTGCTCCGAGGCTGTGCTGGCCAGCACGTAATAGACAGTCTCACTCTGGCCCTGCTCGTTGGTCCTGCTCACCACACGGATGATGGGGCTGCTGCTGCTGCTGGCTCCTTGCTCTGAGGAGGAGGAGGAGGAGGAGGCAGCTGCTGGGAAGGGGCTGGGCCGTGCTGGCTCAGGGCTGGGAGCAGAGCACAGGGCAGGGGGCACAGGCAGCTCAGATGTGCTGTTCTCTGCCGGGGCAGGGTTTGCTGGAGGCTCCAGAAGGATGCCCTGCAGGCTGCCCTCGCCCTCAGGCAGCACCATGCACTCGCTGGAGCCATCCAGAGCCTCCCCACGCTTCTCCCTGTCCTTGAGCAGCTGCTCTGTGAGCTCCACGCTCTCGTAGCGCACCAGCTGCAGCCTCATGTAGCCGTCCTCGTGCTCCCTGTACCTGGGCACAGACAGGAGGGGTCAGCCTGGCACGTTCCCCTTCCCAGGAGATGGGCAACAGCCAGGGAAAGGGCACAACAGCCAAGGTTCAATCCCTGTGCTACACAGATGGCGTTTCAGCCTCTAGTCCCAAAGGCAAACCCATGTGGCAGCTTCTGAGCTCTGGGCCAGGCTCAATGCCCTCCCCAGCCCCCTCCTTCCACTCTGCTTCACTGGGACCATTTCAAGTCCATCCTCTTCCCCTCCCAGCTTTCAGGCTCTGGAAACCCTCTGGAGTTTCCTACAGGGGGTGCAGCAGAGGTTTCTGTCCCAGGACTGATCTCTCTAGAGGGGGACACCCTGCCAAGCTCAGAAATGTCCCAGCAGAGGGAGCAGTGATGGCAGCACTGCCCTGGAGCTGCCAGCCAGCTCTGCTCAGATCCCACTGAACATTTCCTGCCCTCCCAGCCACTGGGAAAGGGTCCTGAACAATTTACAGAGCCCAGGCACTGCCAGCACCACGCAGGATGCACTGAGGAGCTGAAGGTGAGCAGTACCTGAAGCGAGGATGTCCTGAGGGCCATTTGAACTGGTGCTTCTTCCTGAGGTGCACAGTGAGGTTGTTCCCCCGTGTGAAGCACTTGTCACACACGTGGCACTTGTACCTGGGCTCGGAGTCACCCTGAGGGACACAGAGCCATGTCAGCACCCGCAGGTGCAGGGAAGGAGACAGAAAGCTCTCAGAGAAGACTGACAGGGGCATCACAAGCAATGCAAGCTCTGCTGCCTTCCCACCTCGTGGACCTTCCTGTAGTGCAGTTTGATGGAGCAGAGGGAGCGAGCAGAGAAGCTGCAGGCCTCGAACTCGCAGCGATACGCCGGCTCCTTGCTGTGCGTGTCCAGGTGCTTCCGCAGGTCAATGAGGTTCTTGCAGCTGGAAGCACAAGGTGAGGGAACAGAGCTGCAGCACACACACACACACACACAGAGGCCTCAGGGGGGTCTGGGGAGGGGGCCAGCCCTGGCCCTCACCTGTAGTCACAGTAGTCACACTTGAAGGGGCGCTCCTCGCTGTGGCGGAAGCGGATGTGGTTGCGCAGCGAGGAGGGCAGCGGGCAGGTCATGTCACACAGGGGGCACTTGTAGTGGTTCACTGGGCCAAAACCGGGGAGAAATGTCAGCCCAGAGCAGGGCAGGGCAGAGCACACAGCCCAGGGGCTGAGCTGGGAGCAGGGCCCCTCACTCACTCACTCACTCACTCACTCACTCACTCACTCACTCACTCACTCACTCACTCACTCACCGTGGTTCCTCATGTGGTCGCGGAGCAGCCTCTCGGTGGCAAACCTCTTGGAGCAGTGGGAGCACTGAAACCTCTGCTCTGCACCAGAGGGCACAGGGGGCATCAGGGCAGGGAGAACAGCACAGGGAGCAGTGAGGAGAGGGGTTCCCGAGGGCTGCAATCCCTGGTGGGCAGCCCTGGGTCCCCACAGGAGGAACAGCCTCCATCCTGCCTCTGCCAGGAGACACTTCCCAGGGGACACAGACTAAAGGTGGGCCGGGGGAGGTTCAGGTGGCATTTCAGGAGGAATTTCTTCAGGGAAAGGATGGTCAGATGCTGGAGGGGAGTGCCAGGCTCTGCCCCTGCCCCTTTGAGGCCCTGCCCACTCACTGCTGCTGCCCAGGGGGGTGGGAGAGTCCCTCCCCTCACGGCTGGCTCACACAGTGAGGATCAATCCCAGAGGTCTCTTCCCATCCCAGCGATTCTGGGGCTGCCATCACTCAGCAGCCAAGCACACCCTGCCCTCGGCTCACAGGGTTTAGGCACCTCCAGCAAGCCCACCAGCCCAGGGCAGCCCTCCCAGGCCCCTCCCTGCCCCAGGGCTTACGCTCCAGGGCGGTCTGGCGGCGGATGTGGTCGAAGAACTTGGTGTTGTTGGCAAACATGCCCCCGCAGGTGGGACAGGCCACCACCTTCTCCTGCGTGTGGCTGCGCAGGTGCTCCCGCAGCTTGCAGCGGCCCTTGAAGCTGCACTTGCAGTCTGGGGAGGGACAGCACAGCTGAGAGCCCTCCCAAGGGACACAGCCTCGCTCAACAGCAGCTTCCCCATCCTGTTTGGGCCAGCAAGGCTCCAAAATCCCCACAGAGCAGGGTGAGATCAGCACAGTGAGATCACAAGTGGTTCTACCCCAGTACAACCAGTGTGGCCCCTCCAAGCAGTTCGGGCAATTGCAAATACAAGAAATTAATGAAAAAAGTCAAAGTAAAAGAAATCAGCTGTAGCCTTTTCTTCAAGGTACTGATTACACATAAATAGGAAGTTCTGAGCACTCAACTGGATTCCCTGAGGGAACTTCTGCAGGAATCTTTCATGGTCAAAACCATGGAATTTGAAAATCTATTTTTGAAGGCCAAGGGGCTTTTTGAAACCCTGTTTGCCACCCAGCCCAAAGCTCTCTCACCAGTGTAGTACTGGTTCTACCACAGTACAACCAGTGTGGCCCCCCAAGCAGTTAAAGCAATTGCTCAAACATGGGAGAAATTAAGGAAAAAAAAATCAAAATAAATCAGCTGAAGCCTTTTCTCCAAGGTAGTGATTACACATGAATAGGAAGTTCTGTACTGAACACTCAACTGAGGGAAATATTTCTGCAGGAATATTTCACGGAATTTGAAAACCTATTTTTGAAGGCCAAGGAGCTCTCTGAAACCTGTTCCCATGTTTGCCACCCAGCCCAAAGCTGTGAGGAGAGGCCCTGGGGGCTCCCACAAACCTTTCCAGCCACAGAGCAGCACGTGGTTCTCCTTCCCCGCTGCCTTGTACTCGGAGCAGAAGCTGTGATCCTCCACGTGCCGGTAGAACCACTCGGGGTTGTCAAACGACCTCTGAGGGGACAAGACCACACAGGGCAGGGTGAGAGACCAGAACATACTCAGATGCTCCCACAGAGCTCCAGACAGAGCCTGCAGCTGAGCAGCTGAGCAGCAGAGATGATATTTTTGCTGTGACAAGGGGAGAGAATGATGCATCTGACTCCACCTTATCAGAAGGCTAATTAATGACTTTATTATACTGTCTTATTCTATATTGTATTGCACTATGTTACATTACAGCTAAACTGCACTGAATCTCGTGAGTGTCAGCCCACAGTCCTGACACACACACACACCCTGACAGGCCAAGGAACCAAAACACCATCACTGTGGGTAAACAATCTCCATATTGCATTCTGCTTTGGCACAAACACAGGCACAGCAAATGAGATAAGAGTTGTGTTTCCTTTCTCTGAGGTTCAGAGAATGTGAAACCCAGGAATATTCTTGGGAAGAACCATGCCTTGCTTTTCTCTGTGAAGAGAAATGTGGTAGCATGTCACGGTCACATTTTCTGAAAAATCCCTTTGCCAGGCTTTCTTCTCCAGGGAAGCTGAGAAGCCTCAGAGAAAAATGAAAACAATAATTATCTGATTGCTTTTCCTGTGTTTGGCTGCTTTGGAATGTGGTCTGGAGATTTTTTTATCCAACTGGTCATTGATTGGCCATTAAGTAAAAATAATTAACATGAAACCAATCACGGCCAGCTGTGTCAGACTCTGAGGAGTCAGTCATGAATTTTTATTATTCATTCTTATTAAGGCTTCTGTCTGTATCCTTTACCTTTTTTTAGTATAGTTTTAGTATAGCATATAAATAATATATATATAATATATATAATGTAACATAATGTAATGTAATATAATACCATGTAATATACAATGTAATGTAATGCAATACAATGTAATGTAATGTAATACAATGTAATGTAATATAATACAATATATCAGCCTTCTGAGAACATGGAGTCAGTCACAAATTTTTATTATTCATTCTTGTTAAGGCTTCTGTCTGTATCCTTTCTCTTTCTTTAGTATAGTTTTAGTATAGCATAATATAATGTAATGCAATGTAATAGAATGTAACATAATGTAATATAATGTAACATAATGTAATTAACATAATATATGTGTAATATAATGTAATGTAATAATGTATAATCATGTATATATAATAATGTATACATACATATTAATACATATATTTATGCATATATAAATATATAAAAATGTATATTATATAAAAATTAATGTAGATTATCAATATATAAATACATATTGATATATAATTAATATATAATATTAATTATAGATTATATAATTATATGTTAATTATATGTTAATTATATGTTAATTATATGTTAATTATATGTTAATTATATGCTAATTATATGTCAATTATATGTTAATTATATGTTAATTATATTCTAATTATATGTTAATTATATGTTAATTATATGCTAATTATATGTTAATATATATTAGTATATTATGGATATATAATGTATAACGTGATATTATATATTATAATATATAATAATGTATAATATAATGTAATATAATGTAATATAATGCAATGTAATGTAATATAATTAATATAATGCAATGTAATGTAATATCATATAAGATAATACCATGAGTATAATACAATAACACATCAGCCCCTGAGCACATGGAGCGAGACTCCCTCCTGTCCCAGCCCTTCCTGGGCTTGCCCACAGCGCCCCCATCCCCCGGCCCTCACCTCGCAGTACTCCCAGAGGCACAGGAAGCTCTCCTGGATCTCGGGGATGATGTTGTGGCTCTGGAAGTCCAGCTGGCAGTGGCTGAGCTCTGCCTGGCCCTGCAGGGCCCTCAGCCCCCACTGCTTCAGCTTGGTGTGGTAGCAGTGGAAGTAAACGTGGCGCACCAGCTCGGCCGAGCTCGCCGGGGAGCAGAAACCACAGTCCTGCCACAGGCACGTGTACTCCTCTGCAACGGATGGACAGACAGACAGACAGACAGCTCCAGGGAGCAGCAACCACAGTCCTGCCACAGGCACGTGTACTCCTCTGCAACGGACAGACAGCTGCTCTGGAACAAACAGACAGACAGACAGACTGCTGCTCTGGAACTCAGGCAAACAACTGCTCTGGAACACAGACAGACAGCTCCTGTGCAACTCAAACTGCTCCTGGGGAACACAGACCGACAGACAGGTCTTCTAGAACAGACACACAGCTGCTCTGGAACCCAGACCGCTCCTCTGCCCCACACAAGCACAGCCCGAAGGTCTCTCTAAGCAAACCTGCTCCTCAAGTCCCTTCACTGTCCCAGTCCTTGTCCTGCTGTTCCCTGCGAGCACAGCCCGACCTCCCTGGCTGTCCCCTCCCGTCAGGGGCTCCTGCAGAGCCACAAGGGCCCCCCTGAGCCTCCCTTTCCCCAGGGCCTCACCCAGCGGGTCCATGTCGGCGCTGGGCCCGCCGGAGCCGGGCAGGTGCTGCTGCAGGTGCTGCGCCACATGCGCGCAGAACTCCTCCATGCCCGAGGCCACGAAGGAGCACTGCTGCCACTCGCACTGCAGCACCACGGCCGCCTTACCGCCCGCACGGCCGGGCGCCATGGCCGGGCTGCTGCGGGGCCGCCCGGGGCTGCCGACCCCGCCCGGAACCGGCGCCGAGCCCGGCGGGAGCCGCGGGCTGCGCAGAGAGCGGCGCCGCCACCCCGGCCCGCCTCGGCCCCGCGGGGGGCCCTGCAACGCGACGCACCGCGAGCGCCCGCCCGCCAATCAGCGCGCAGGAACCCGCTGACTGTGAGCGGTGGCCGAAAGGCCCCGCCGGGAAGCAGCGCTGTGGCACAAAGGTTCCGAGGCTGTTTACGGCCGTGGGTAATGGCAGTGTGGAAACGCCAATCGCTTGTTTTTAAAATTTAAAAACTTTAATACTAACAAAATAGCTATAAAAATAATAATATAATTAGAGTAATAAAAATTTGGACAATTTGGATTAGGACAATATGAGACATTAAGAACAAAGAGTTACAGACAGTCCGGGTACCTTTTCTGGGCAAAATAAGCCTGAAAAAGGACCCACATTAACAGAGGATTAACCCTTAAAAGCAACAGCCTGTTGCATATTCATCCAGCTCATCCATGCTGCATAAATTCCATTCAAACACAGGATTCTGGCTGGGCAGTGGCTCCTTCCTCTGAATCCTGACGGCGTCACTAAGCCTGAGCGAGGCAGGAAGAAGTTTGTTTCTTCTGATAAGGGAGCAATAAATTTGCTCCCTTATCAGAATAAGTTAATAATAAATTAATGAATTAATAAATTAATAAAATAATTCCCTTTTTCTCTGAAAGATTCAGTTGTCCTGTGGCTGCTATCTCACAGTAAGTCCTTCTTTAAAAAGGGTATCTTACCTAGCATCGTTTCTATTTTAACATTTTGTTATAACCTAAAACTATATTTAACACACTACTTAAGAGAATTAATTCAGCATCACTTTCTAACACAACACATATAATACTCATTTTTATATTTGCGCAAAGCCAATCCTAAAATGCCCATTTTTTATTGTTTACATTTCGTTTCTGAGGCTTCTCAGCTTCTCAGGAGAAAAGATCCGCAAAAGGATTTTTCATGAAATATGTCCGTGACACCCGGAGTGTGTTGTGCCAACACACAACAGCTCTGCCCTGATGTGGATGGCAAACACGTGCCCAACTCCACCAAAGTAACCAGAAAATATGGGTGTGATGATCTTTGAATAGAAAACACCAGGCAGGAGGTTTTCATCTCAAAGAAGCCTGGCTGAGCTTTTGTTCTCTCTCTGTTTTCAATGGAATTGTTTTGCAGCCAGCACAGCAAACACCTGCACTGAGCAGCCACAGGATGGGGATTTAACCTTGTGAAAAACGCCAATCATTGTTTTTAAAAGTTTAAAAGTAATAAAATGGTAATAAAATTGCCCCTTTCCTTTCCTTTCCTTTCCTTTCCTTTCCTTTCCTTTCCTTTCCTTTCCTTTCCTTTCCTTTCCTCTCCTCTCCTCTCCTCTCCTCTCCTCTCCTCTCCTCTCCTCTCCTCTCCTCTCCTCTCCTCTCCTCTCCTCTCCTCTCCTCTCTTGAAATTTCCTTTCCTGAAATTTCCTTTCCTGAAATTTCCTTTCCTTTCCTGAAATTTCCTTTCCTGAAATTTCCTGATATTTCCATGGACTGTCAGCTCAGGCAGGAAGGAGCTCCTGCAGAAGGACCCACACTGACCATGCAAAGTGGAGCCAAACACAGATCCAGGGATTTGCATTTAAGCAAATCCCAAACGGGGCATGGTGCTGGAGACATCCCTAAATTCTAAAAACCCATTTCCGCCAGGCTCAGCTGGAACTTCCCCAGGGAATTATGAGCACAGGCTTCACTCTGCTCTGGGGAGCTGATGAGGGACAGATCTGCCCCAAATTCCTGCAGGATCTGGGAGCTGGGACTCGTCAGCAGCACCAACAATGGAAGCAGGTGAGTTCCAGCAGCTCAGATCTTCCCAAGCTGAGGAATCTTCATGGCAATATCAGGGAAGGGACAAACTGTGCTGTCCTTGGGCTCCCATTGAAAAAAAAAAAAAAAAACCCAAAAAATTTGTCTAGAATAGATATGTGACATCTTAAATGTCCCAAGAATTTAATAGTATCAATTAATATTCTGCCTTTTCCAGGCTGAATTTATATTCCTTCACAGAGCAATGCTTTATTCTTATTTTTAGTTTTTTTTTTCAAAAGGCAGTTAGATCAAAGTGATGTGAAATTGGATTCAGTTTGCTTGGAAATGATTTAAACTCAGGCCTGAATCAGCATTTTCTTCCCCAGTGCTGCCAGTGGCAGAGTTATCTGAAGATTTTTGGATAATCCACTGGCACCAACAGGTCCAGCTGTGTGACAGCTTCAGCCCAGGGTTAGAGGGCTGAGTGAGGCTGAATTAAAACAATTTGGGCAGAGGAATAAGTGAGGATGTGAGAACAGAACAGCAGAGAGATGTGGAAATGATTTTCTAATGCCTTCAGAGCACAGCAAAGGGGTCAGGAAACCTGCAGAGCACCAGGCCTGCTGGAATTCCTCCACCTGGGAGAGCTGACGTCCATTTCTGGCCACTTTTGTTGCTGTATTTATTTTGGTACTCTCCTCTCCACCTCGTTTTTGGGAATCTCTCCCTTGCTTTGTGTTTGCTTTGTGCCTGGCCTTGGCTGAAGCTCTCTGGTCAGCACTCAAACACCAACATAAAATTCCTCTTGCCCAAATTTGCAGCTGCTATGACCTCAAAAATAATTTAAAAACCTATTTGGGGCAAGGCCAAGGCAGCAGTGTGTTGTTTAAACCCTCCCACCTCTCCTGGTATGTGTGTGTGCGCACCTGGAGCCACAATGGCCCCAGAAACGGAGCCAAGGGACACATCCTGAGGGGCAGAAGAGCCAAATGATAAATCCTGGAGATCAAACACATCAGCTGTGCCCTGGCAGTTTGCTCTGCCTCGGGAGAGCGTGCCTGTGTGTTTTCCAAGGGATTAGCTTCAAAGGCAGGCAGGTTTTTTCCGGGATAATTCAATGAAAGCCCCCATGGAAGCTCCTCCCTGGCTCCACAGGTGCGAGCTGGGTTCTGGCAGGATGAAAAACTGTCCCTGCATTGTCCCCCAGCTCTCACCTGTGCCACAAACTCTGTGCAAAGCCCAAAATCCAGCCCAGGCTCGGCGGGAGGGCAGATCCCTCGTGCCAAAGCCACCCAGAGCTGGTTTGGGCTGTGCTGGGCTCCAGGGCAAAAAACAGAGCCAGACCCTGCAGGTGCCAGGGCAGGGATCCTTTGTGCCTTCCCAACAAAATATTCTATTAATATCAACACACAATATTTAATTAATATCAATATTATCTATATATTTATATATATTAAATAGATTTTCTATATCTTCTCTCTATATATTTCTATATATGGGAATATATAATATATTAGATACAGTATGTATATTCCCATTATATATACATATAAGTATACCTAACATTAATATATTAGATATATTATGTATTATATATAATATATACTTATCTATTATCTATAAAATATATAATGTATATAATATACAATATATAAGGTATATAATATATAAGGTATATAAGGTATATAAGGTATATAATATATAATATATAATATATAATATATAATATATAATATATAATATATAATATATAATATATAATATATAATATATTACATATTATATATTATATATTATATATTATATATTATATATTATATATTATATATTATATTATATAGAAAATAGAAAATAGAAAATATATATATTATATAATTATACATATAATATATAATAGATAATTTATATACCTAGAAATATATATATATATTTAGATTACAAATACTGCCATATTTCTAGATCTAAGAATTGCAGATTTGTATTTTCCCCTCCCAACCCGACGCACAGAGGTGCTGAATTTGCCTCTCCCGGCTGCTCTGTGCTCTCGCTGAACCCTGGCCTCGCTCAGTCCCTGCAGATTTCGGCAAACGCGTGTACCAAGGGGTGCGAGTGAAGCACACGGTCAAGGATCTCCTGGCTGAAAAGCGATCCCGGCAGAGCAGCGGCTCCCGCTTCAGCGTGAGTCCCGTCCCGTCCCGTCCCCCACTGCTTTTTTAACCCCATAAATTCCCTCATCCCACCCTCTGCTTCAAAAACACTCTGGGACACTGCCAATATTGATAGAATTAATATAATTAGTATAATGCATGCCCCAAAACATGATGGTTCCTCGACTTTCATATCTCTCAACCTTAAATGCCTCAAAGCCCTTTTTTTTTCCTTTTCCAAGCATGGCAGTGATGTTAAATTCCCTTTTCCTTTCACATCCCACGTGTGACACCTTCCCAAGCCAAGTTCCTTTTCCAGCAGCTACACTTGGACAAGTCAGTGCCCTGAAAATATCTGTCCTTCCCCGAATGCTGGGCTCCTTCCAGCTCCTCTCAGGGTGCCAGGGATGTGATGGGCTGGAAAGAGGCCAAGCATCAGCTTGGAAGAGATGATTTCCTCTCAAAGTGCTTCTATGGCAACAGCAAACCCAAGTCCTGCTGCACTACATTGGGTTTATGTCTCTGTTCCCAGCCAGAAAAGTGAGGCTGTCCCAGAAGTGGACACGATATTGTGATGGCAGGATGTGGTGGCATCCAGAAGGGGACACAATATTGTGGTGGCAGGGTGTGGTGGCATCCAGAAGGGGACACAGTATTGTGGTGGCATCCAGAAGGGGACACAGTATTGTGGTGGCAGGATCTGGTGGCACCTAGAAGGGGACACAATATTGTGATGGCAGGGTGTGGTGGCATCCAGAAGGGGACACAATATTGTGATGGCAGGGTGTGGTGGCATCCAGAAGGGGACACAATATTGTGGTGGCAGGGTGTGGTGGCATCCAGAAGGGGACACAGTATTGTGGTGGCATCCAGAAGGGGACACAGTATTGTGGTGGCAGGATGTGGTGGCAGCCAGTGGCACGAGGAACCTTCCCTGGGTGCTCCTGGCACTCACCTGTGCTGGGCAAAGCTCCTCACCTCCAGCTGGGACAGTGGCAGAGGAGGGGGAGCGGGAGCTGTGTCCTGCAGGGAGAGAGAGGGAGCAGAGCCTGGATCGCTGACAGCAGAAATTGGGAGTTCTGATGCTTTTTTCCCCC
The DNA here is from genome assembly GCF_028769735.1 of Zonotrichia leucophrys gambelii. Taxonomy (NCBI): domain Eukaryota; kingdom Metazoa; phylum Chordata; class Aves; order Passeriformes; family Passerellidae; genus Zonotrichia; species Zonotrichia leucophrys. The sequence continues at coordinate 1,858,804 of NC_088193.1, read as the reverse complement.
AAACCCATTCACCTCTGCCTTCTTTTTTATACTGAAGGAGCCTCACGGTGACTTATTTGCCCATTAACTCTGCAACAAAACAGGCAGAAAAAAACCCCCAAAACAGGATTGAGCATCACCAAACAGCAAAATCCAGCCACTCATCCATCCCCACAGGCTCAGCTGCTGCAGGGAGGCAGAAGCCCCCTGAGGGAAGAGTCACTGGGCAGGGCACACTCCCAGCAGGCAGATATTTAGCAGGAGTTCTGTTGGAATCTCTAGCTTGTCAGAGTGACCCCAAGAAGAGTTTGAAAGTCTCTTTTCCCAGCCCAGAGCTTGAAGAAGGAGTCAGGGCTCTTCATTTCTCAGTCTCAAGGTTGTTTATTGTATCTTATCTATAAAAAATTTTCTCCTGCCCTGCCGAGGTCCATCCAGCAGGACAGTCCAAGGCACTCTGCCTGCCCTCAGGGTGGTGTTATGGTTTTATACTAGAAACTACATGTACAATATTTACCATAACTTCCCAATACCCATCACCTATGTCAGACAGTGAGCTTCTACTCTAAACCAATCCAAAAGTGCCACCATCACAGCAGAAGATGGAGGCCAAGAAGGAGAAGAATGAGAAAGGCCGGATACACCCAGTTCTCTCCATCTTGCCTCCTGAACCCCCATGCCAAAAACCCCAAAATCTACTTTTCCACCCTGTGATAACCTCACTATTATTCTACCTAAACTGTTGTGGCTTGCTGATCCTCATAGAAGGTTGGTAGTTTGCTCCACAGGTCACAATCAAACCCACAGGGGCATTTTGGGCTCTGTGCCAGGGTCTCTGAGCCCCCTGGCAGGGATCCTGGCCATCCTGGACAGCCAGAGGGATGTTCTGGGTTCTGACAGAGTTCTTGGGAAGCAGCTGAGAAAACATCTCCTGTTGGTGCTATCACCAGTGACCCGCTCCCTCTGTGGAGGCGGCAGCTTCAACAGCCACAGAGGAAACGCCCTGGGACTGTAAAACCCTCCTGGATTTATTGCCCTGGGCTTTGTGCTCCGAGCCCAGCATTGCGTGTGTGCCTACCTGATGCAAAACCAGCCCTGCTGCTCATTCCCTGCGAGAGACAAAAAATGATTGTGCAGGGCAAACATCCGTATTTGCTCGGACGTATCATGAAAAGAGCAGCTGGGAGTGCAGCTCTGTTTGTCTGGCAGAATACAACCCAGAAAACAAGCCAGGGGCAGATAACTGAACACCCCTGTGGCTGTTGGTGATGCAGGGTCATTTAGCTGCATCTTTTGTTTGAGGGTGATCTTTGCTCCAGAATGAAACCAGCCCTGGGCAGTTGTTGGTGCCAGGCCTTACCACCACCCTAGCCTGAACCTCCTCATTCATCCTCCTCCTTACCCTGGGAGTAGTCTATGAATGAATTCAAGGTGGATTAGAATGAGCAGAATAACAGAAAGTTAGTCTAACTTTGAGTTCAAGGCAGAGTAGAATGAGCAGAATAACAGAAAGTTACTCTAATTAAGACAGTTGATTTCGACTAAACAAATGATAGCTCCCACCCTATCACTTTCTTTACGTCCTACCTCCATCTAAGCTTCTCCTCAGCCTTCACCCTCAGCAGAGCAGAGTTTTAGGATGAGGTTTCAACAATTTCCTGGCAGCCAGGCCCTGCACACATGGAGAGATGGAAATCAGGGGGTGCTGTGAGGAAACCCACCCAAAATCAGGGCTCAGGGCTGGGATTTAGGGAGGCTGTGAGTTTTCCTTTGCATAGGTGTGAGCCTGCAGGTGTTCTCTGCAGGGTGAAAGATTTCCTGTGAAAGGATTCCTGCCTTCTCTGAGGTGCCTGCACAGGGGAAGCAGTGCAGTGCTACGGTTTAAAGAGGATTCATTGCTCAGCACTCCCAGGGCAGGGACACTCAGCCAGCACTGCCCTGCCCAGGCCCAGCTTTGCTTTTATGGAGGATTTCTGTTCCTTCAGCTGCTCCACTCCCCCAGAGAGGGGATGCCCTGATGCCAAAGCGCTGCCACAGGGCAGGGCCAGGTCATCATTTGGAGCTGGATCCTTAAATTCAGGCAGGTTTATAGGGGATTTAGGAGGCAGTGAAGCAGCAGAGCAATCCCAGGCAGGATCTGTGGCTGGCCATGGGCAGGGCAGGCTGAGCCCAGCTTATCAGCAGCTGGACACACTCTGGGCCCCAGGGAGGCTGAGCAGAAGTGCAGGAGATCCAGGCTCCCATTGCCATGGCAGGCAAAGGAAGCACTGCAGGGAGGAAATGAACTAATGGGTCTCAATTAAGGCAGATAAGGAGCAAGAGGGGAATGAAATGCAGAGCTCTGCTCTGATGAGGCCGAGGTTGGGCTGCAGCAGAGGCTCCTGCACTGAATCCAGGCAGGCAAAGCCCTGGTGGCTCCTGTCACCTTGGGTACTCCTCAGCACAGGTGTGTACACACAGCCAGGCAGGGCCAGGGGCTGTTGAACAGACAGGATCAAAGATTAAATGCTCTGGTAACTGGAAATGATCCCTGCTGGAGGCTGCCAGCCATGCCCAGGGAGCTGGCAGAGCATCCCAGCTGCCATCCCTGCAGCCCCTTGTGCTCTGGGCAGCATCTGAACCTCCCAGCTTGGCTTTTTCCTCTAAAAGCGACCTGGATTTGCATGGGATGGCTTCAGCTGGGGACAGGTGCAAGCCCGGCCTGTGTGACAAGGACACTCCTCTGTCCACAAGCCCAGGGGCTCCCTCCTGTCACCTCCTGTCACCTCTGCAGGCCGTGTGGCCCGGGCAGGCTCAGGGCTCATTTCCATGGTGGAGCAGGGAGCAGCTGCAAACCTTCCCTTGCAGCAGAAGGAAGTCCTCAGAGCTGGCAAATTTAATTCAAATCTAAACCTCGAAATTTGGTTGCCTGCTGTGGCAGGAACCTCCTGTTTGCACTATGCAAACTGGACAGAGCGTGCCACCAGCGTGGCAGGGGACAGCAGAGTGACAGCAGAGTGACAGCAGGGCTGCTGGGGGCTCTCTGTTCCTCTCTGGAGCTCCCCAAACCAGAGCTCAGCAGGATTCCAGAGGAGCAGATGCCTTTGCTCAGTGCTTTGTAAGGAATTAGGCACTGGGAGCGCCACTCCAGGGGTAATTCTCCTTCACCTGGGACCAAGAGGAGAGGATGATGATTAAAATAATAATAATGATAATAAATAATACCACCATTGCTGAAAGACCCAAATAGGATTTAGGAGCTCTCTTTCCACCCACCCTGCCAGGAAGGGCCAGGTAAAGCAGCCCTGGGGCAGCAGAGCCAGCCCAGCTGAGCTGGAATCTGCCCCTTTTGGCCGCTCAAGGGTTCAGATCTCACCTTGCCTGGTTTGTGCCAACACCCAAGGACTCCCCAGTGTTCTGCCTGCCTTGAGGGACCCTGTGGGACAGGAGGAAGAAGCCAGTTATCTTGATACTCCTCCTCTTAGCAGCTCTGCTCAAGACCTTCACAATCTCTGCTTAGCCTACATCTGTTAATTCCTGTGAGGAAATCATGGAGTTAAACCCTTCCCAGCAGCCAGGCTCAAATAATGTGTGTGAATCCCACTCAGAGAGCTGCCTTGCTTTGGAAAGTCATCCTTTCAAACATCTCTTTATCTTTTGCAGGGCAGCACCAGCACAGCACAGTCACCCTTTGGCCAAATGCCAGGTGAGGTTTGCCCTCCATGCTAAACACCTTCCCTGCAGCTGGGAGGGTTGGCACAGCCCTTCTGTTCTCCCCCAGAGGATGTGGAACAAGCCCCAGAGCAGGGCCACCCCTCAGAGGGAGCCCAGGAGGAAAGGAATTAAAAGAATCAGGAAAAAGAACAGCAATAATTTGTATAAAATCCTCAAAGTGAGTAATTAAAGCAGTTCCCACCTCCTTTAGCTGAGGAGCTGTGCAGGACCCCTCCTTTTCCTCCTGTGTTTTCCCATTTTCCCTGGAGCTGCAGAGAGAAAGCACAAAAGCAGGAGCTGACCTGTTTCATGCCTTGGCTCTCGGGCAGGGAGAGCAGAGTGAGGCTGGAACCTCCTCCCCAGGGCTGTGGCAGAGCGAGGAGGAAGCACAGGCTGAGCTGACCTCCATCCCCCTGCCCTCCTGTTTAAAGCTCCCCCAACACTTTGGGTTTGCTGCAGATGGAGTCACCAGGTGGAACCAAAAGCACCTCTGTGCTCACACACCTGTGTCAGGGCAGGGATGTCACCCTGATTTTTTAAGTTTTTCTAAGCCTTCTGTTGTTTACATTCTTGTAGCAAACTTGCTCACACACTTTCTGTAAATAACTCATTGTTTTGCATTCCTCCATGGAGGAGGAGAAATTTGATGGGCTGTTGGTTTGTCCAGTGTCATTGGAGAGCTGGCACTGTCACCCTCCAATCCACTGTCACTTTTGGAAATCTATAAATGTTGGAGTCAGAAATTAAACTTCCCTTTGTACCTTGAGAGCAGCAGTGTGTGCTCGTGTTGTTTGGTGTCCTATAGTGCCACAGGGTGGGTTCCTGGGTGATGCTGGAGAGAAAACAGCTCTGCTTTGCACCCATAGGGGTGTCCATCATTCTGTGGCAGCTGTTAGAATTTTCTTTACACTTTTCTTTTCACTTTCCCACCCCATTTTCTGTCCCCAGGCTCTCCCACCACCGCTGGTTACTACGGCGTGCGCAGACCCTTCCCATCCGAGCTGGATTTCCACGGCACCAAGCAGTTTGGCAGCGATGCCTACCCCTCCCCTCTGGCCTCCAAGCCCTTCTCCTGCGACCCCTCTGCCCCCCAGGGCTGCCCAGCCCTGCTGGAGCCCTATCTCAGCGAGCAGTTCGGGGATCACCGTGCTGCTCCTCCTCCTCTCCCGGCTGCCACCAGTTCCTTCTTCAGCGCTCCAGCCGTGCCCCCTCTGCTGCCATCCTTCCCCGGTGACACGGGACACTTCCTGCTCGTGAGTGCCTCCATGGCTCTGTCCCCAGGGCAGGGTCACCCCCTCTAACGTGGGGTTCAGTCAGGGGGGCTGGTGGGGGAAGGATGTGGCTGTCACAGGAGCAGCCATGGCAGGTGGGGCAGGGCTCTGCAGGGAGGGTTTTCTCTTTGGTTCCATCTAAATGTGGTTTTTCTCCTTGGTTCCATCTAAATGTCCCCTGTTCCTCTTGGAGACATCCCTGGAGACTCCCATTCTGCTCTGAACAGGACACTGCCCCCAGGCTCAGGGTGGGATTGTGCAGGGCCAGGAGCAGGATTTGATGGTCCTGGTGGGTCCCTTCCAGCTCAGGATAACTCTGTGATTCTATGGTTTTATGAATCCCTCCCTCCCCGAGGTTCTAGAAACATCCCTTGGTGACTCCAGGCTCCCTATCCCAGCTCCACTCACAGCCCCACCACAGAGCTCCTGGATCCTGTGGGATCAGGGCTGGTCAGTCCTACTGGGACCCTGCCCCAGGCCCTGCTGACGAGATGGGAAGTTCCCTTTCACACTTGAAAACCCAAACACTGCTGATAGGATGGATGTTCCCTTTCACACTTAAAACCTCAAACATCACTGATAGGATGGAAGTTCCCTTTCACGGTTCAAACCCCAAACACTGCTGCCAGGATGGACATTCCCCTTAAAACTTAAAACACCAAACACTGCTGAGAGGATGGAAGTTCCCTTTCATACTTAATACCCCAATCACTGCTGATAGGATGGATGTTCCCTTGCACACTTAAAACCTCAAACATCACTGATAGGGTGGATGTTCCCTTGCACAGCTCAAACCTCAAACACTGCTGATAGGAGGGATGTTCCCTTTCATATTTTAAACACCAAACACTACTCCAGAGCCACAGAAACCCTTTGGGGATTCCCAGGGATAGAAATTCCATTCCCTCCAGGACAGGCTTTTGTTCCTAAGCGTTCTCCTTGCCTTCTCTCCCTGTTTCCCTGCAGAGAGAGCCCTGGGAGCAGCCCTCACCCGAGAGCCTTGGCCAGCCTGACAGTGCCTGCTCGGAGCCCCTGCAGGCGCCCCCTGCCACCTCCAGCTGCCTCTCCCTGCCCGAACCCGGAGCTGCTTCCCCGTTCCGAGGCTCAGGCTGGAGCCCAGCCCTCCCTGGAGCCCAGCCCTACCCTCTGCACCCCCTTGAAGACGCCCACTACTCCCCCAGCTACGCTGCCACCTCGCCCTACAGCCTGTCCCCGTTCATGGCCGTGGCCAGCGAGCCCTCCAGGATGAGCCACCTGTGCCCAGAGCCACCCTCGGAGCCACCACACCTTCCCGAGCACTCTGCCTGGGCCAAAGAGGATGGAGGTGCCCTCTGGGGGACTTATGAAGGCAGGAGAACTTATTGAGGAGAGAAGAGCTGGAGGAAAGAGAACCAGACCGTTATAAAGCAAATTTTACCCTCCTTCCTATGGTGGTGTTCGCAGGGGTCCCACGATGAGGGAAGAGATGAGAATCTTGACTCCATCTTTCAGAAGGCTGATTTATTATTTCATGATACATATTATATTAAAAGAAAATGATATCTTAAAACTGTACTAAAAGAATAGAAGAAAAGATTTCATCAGAAACCTAGAAAAGAATAAAATGATAATAAAATCTTGTGACTGCTCACAGCCTCGACACAGGTGGCTGTCATTGGTCATCAAGTAAAAACAATTTCACATGTTAAGTAAACAATTCTCCAAATCACATTCCAAAGCAGCAAAATGTGGAGAAGATGAAGCTTCCCAGCTTCTCCGAATAAAAGATCCTAATGAAAAGATTTTTCAGAAAATATGCCTGTAACACCTTCCTAAAACTGCTCCTTCAAGCGTGGTGCTTTGTGCTCTGGTCAGAAACTCGATCACTGGACACAGCACACTGAGCCTTCTGGTGCCTCCAGAAAGGGATTTCTCCCAGCCCCACAAGTAAAATACTCAGCCTGAAAAACCACAGTAAAATACCAAGTTAAAACCCTCTGTGCTCTGCAGTTTTTTTTCTGCAACAAGGATCCCTCCTCAGAGGGCTTTGCCAGCCTAAATGGTCTGGGGGCTCTGGAGGGTGTGGGCACTGCCCTGCCTGCTGCCCCGTGCCCGACGAAGCCTCACCATCCCTGAAGGGCACCAAATACTCCATCCCTGCCACCCCTTTTACCCTGAATGAGCTCACAGCACATCCACATCCACCTGGTGGGCTGGCAGTGCCAACGGGACCAGAACCCAGCCCCAGGGGCATCCAGGTGGCCTGGCAGTGGAAGGGGGAGCGATAGCCAGCCCTGGGGACATCCAAGTGGGCTGGTAGTGCCAATAGGACCAGCCCCGGGGGCATCCAGGGGTGCAGGCAGTGCCAATGGCACCAGTCACCAGCCCCGGGGGCACCCAGGTGGGCTAACAATGCCAATGGCACTGGTAACCAGCCCTGGGGACATCCAGGTGGGCTGGCAATGCCAATGGCACTGGTAACCAGCCCTGGGGGCATCCAGGTGGGCTGGCAGTGCCAATGTGAGCAGTATCCAGCCCCAGGGGCATCCAGGTGGGCTGGCAATGCCAATGGCACTGGTAACCAGCCCTGGGGACATCCAGGTGGGCTGGCAATGCCAATGGCACTGGTAACCAGCCCCAGGGGCATCCAGGTGGGCTGGCAGTGCCAACGGGAGCAGTATCTAGCCCTGGGGACACCCAGGTGTGCTGGCACTGCCAATGTCACCGGTCGCCAGCCCCGTGGCCACTAGAGGTAGCTCTGCACACGCGAACACCGCCACGGAGCCCTCCCAGAGCAGCACACCCTGCACTGTCCCCAGAGGGGTCACTCCCTTCGGCCCAGCTCACCCCTAAACCTGGCACCGCCAGCAGCAGCAGCAGGAGGAGGCTCTGGAACATTCCAGCCCCAGGGAATGTGTGGGGATGAGGAGCTTTCAATGGATGAGGCGCTTCAATCCCTCCTTGCCTTTCCTCCTTAAATCCTGGGGAATTTGAAGCTTTCCCAGCCCCTTCCACTCTGAGTGGCAGCTGTGGAGCCTCCAGGGCTGGCTCTGCCCAGCCAGAGCTGTTCCCCCATCCCTTCAGGGTGTGCAGCTCTCCTGGCCCCACATACAGCCCTGTCCCCCCAAACCTGAGCCCAGTTTGAGCCTTTTCCACCCCACAGCTGTCAGCATTGCTGGGCTGAGCCCCAGTGTCCATCTGATCTGTTCCTTGTGCCAGGTGAGCAGGGCCACCAGGCCATGGTGGCTGTGCTGCCCTCAGGCCCTGGGCAGAAGCAGGGACAGGGTTTGGAGCTGTCTTTGAGGTGTTTGACCCACTCAGGCATTCACTCCTAACCCAGGCAGGGATTTCCTGGGGGTTTGAGCAGCAGGGACAGGGTTTGGAGCTGTATTTAAGGGGTTTGACTCCAGCATCCAGCAGGGATTTCCTCAGCCTGGAAATGCTCTGCAGCCCAGGAACAGCCAGAGCTGCCCTTCCATCCTGCTTCAGCTCTCAGCTTGTGGCTGGAAAATGTTAAATTTGGCACCTGTGGAGGTGTCACTGCTGGGCTGAGCCCCAGGGACCATCCAGTGACTCCCCCAGGGCCTGAGCTGTTCCTTCTGCCAGGGGCTGAAGGTCAGGCCCTGAACCAGGCCATGGTGGCTGTGCTGCCCTCAGGCCCTGGGCAGAAGCAGGGACAGGGTTTGGAGCTGTCTTTGAGGTGTTTGACCCACTCAGGCACTCACTCCTAACCCAGGCAGGGTTTTCCTCATCCTGGAAAGGCTCTGAGGCCCAGGAACAGCCAGAACTCTGCTGCCTCCTGAGGGCACCCAGCTCCCCCAGGGCTGGAGCTGGCAGCCTGCAGGCTCTGCTCTCTGCTTTCAGGGGTAAACAATCACCACCCCAGCTCCCTGCAGCCTGCACACACCCACTGCTGCTCCATCCCCACTAAGGGAAGGGTTTCAGATCCCAAATTCCTCAGTGAGACCCCCTCCCCTCCCTGCGCAGCACATTCCTTAGGTGGGCTCCTCTCCTGGTGGGCTGTGTCCCTATAAAGCTGTCCCAGGCAAGGCTGGGCCTACCAGGAGCTGCAGGGGCACATTTCAGAGGCAGGAATGGCCTCACTCCCCACAGAAATCAAGTGTTATTTGTTCAACTTAAAAGAAAAAAAGAAAAAAAAAAAAGATTCTGCTGTGACGACAGCCAGCCTGAGCTGCTGGTAGATGATTAACAGCCTGGCCTGCTCTCTGCCTCACTCCTGCCCGTGCCTCAGGCTGTGGTCCCCAGGGAAAAGCTTAAAAGCAGCCTAAAAACCCCAATTCCAGCAGTGCTGGGAGGGGATGTTCATCCCAAAACTCTGAGCCACACGCTGAGCCCCACAGCTGCAGCTCCCAGGGCAGGCCAGCACTGGGCTTTGTGAGGAAAAGGCCGATTTGTGCAGCACAAACAGCCTGAACAGGGGGAAAGCTCAAATAAACTCCAGGGTGAGCCCAGCATCCAGGCAGAGGGAGGGAATGCTGTGGGGACAAGTGGGCCCAGCTAACTTCAGCCACCCAGGTGCCCAGGGCAGCCTCTTTGTTAGGCCACGCCTGCCCGCTGTCTTGTGGGCCCCAAAATCTCAGAATTTAGCCCGAAAAAGTGAAAAAATGTGCAAAAAGCAAGTCAGTCCGTTGCAGAGTGCTCAGTGCAGGTAGCAAATGAAATCTGAGAGGGCTGGAGCCCAGCCTGTGCATCTGAGGGGAAAACACTGAGCTGCTTTGGAGGCATCTGCTTCATTCAGGGAAAGATGGATAAAACCCTGCAAATGTCCCAAAAGCAAAGGGTGGGGAGGGTGACCCCACCAAATCCTATTCCCCCAGACCCTCTGCTAGATGGGGATGTGCTCGGTTTCACAAAAAGATAGCCCATTTTGTGGAGCCTTTGAATATTCAAATTGAAAGTATCGCGCAATCATTGATTGTCAAATCATTGGTTTCTAGAGGTTTTAAATACTTGGCATTAGGAGAGAAAAACTCAAACTTATACCTGTAGGGATAAAACAATAATATTGTCGGGATCCACCTGCCATTGCCACCGGGCAGGCAGGTCCCCTCACCCCCAAATTTCGAGGCTGACTCCTCTTGCCCCCTTGGCCAGCTTGTGGGGCCGGGGCCACCTCTGCTGCTGCACCGGGCACCTGGCGAGGCGCTGCCCGCTCCGGCTCGGCATGTCCGGTAAGCCCCGCTCTGTCTGCACCCCCGCCGCCCCCGCACCCCGCTTTGGGGCCGTTTCGGGGTTCGCCGGGGTCACTCCGGCAGCGAGGCGATGCCGCCTGCCAAGGCAGGAGGGAGCGGGGAGGGCGGGGAGGAGGGAGGGAGGAGGCACGGCACGATCGGCTGCTGCCCGCCGGGTGCCAGCGCCGGGTGCCGGCTCGGCACGGGGCTCCGCGGGCACCGAGCGGGGCTGCTGCCGGGCTGCCACACCCGGCCGGGGGGTCACAGGGGACCCCGCACATCTGGGTGCCCGCCCCGCGCCTCTGTGCCCACCCCACATCCCTTTGTGACCACCCCGCACCTCTGGGTGCCTTCTCTACATCTGTGCCCACCCCGCACCTCTGGGTATCTTTGCATCTGCGCCCTCCCTGCATCCCTGTGTGCCAGCCCCACACCTCTAGGTGTCTTCTCTGCATCTGTGCCCTCCCTGCACCTCTGTGCCCACCCCGCACCTCTGGGTGCCCTCTCTGCATCTGTGCCCTCCCCACATTCCTGTGTGCCCACCTCG